>NC_141535.1:154125000-154429166 GCF_021556685.1 Rattus norvegicus
TTGTGCGCTGTCGAGAATAGTAATTTTATTATGAAGAATAATCACCCACAGCATCTTGTCTCAGGGAGGGAAGTTGCCGTGGCCATTGGTGTGCGTGGGTGTACCGTAGCTATTCACCCTAGAATTCTAATGGCATGAGAGCTTTGTGTAAAAGTTTAATGTCTGTACTCTCAGAAAAGAAGTAGACTCCTATTTCTTCACTGATAAACAAAATCCCTGGATTTATCTTAGTTTGGGATTTGCAAATGCAAGGTGACTTTAAGTGCAAATTGTCAGAATGAGAGCACACTGCTGGGCCGGGGCTCATTTACCGCAGTGGTCAGGGCTTCTAATGAGGCGGGCTGAAAGTCTGTTGTTCCTCTCTTACTTTCCTCATGGCTCCACATTCAACTGGCTGTATCTGAGTTCCTCACACATTTCATCCTCCACAGAGACACCCCATATGCAACAGGACCATAAGCTATACATAGAAAGTAGTTCCGTATCTGTGGTCTCTAGGGAAAGGGAAAGGGGTGGGCAAAAAAGCAGTGGGCGTTCTGACAAGTGCCTCCCAGTGAGAGGGAGTAGGTAAAAGTGATCGTGAGGAATCATGAATTACGTTCCTTACACATAGTTCTGTCAGGCAGTAGTTATCAGAATTGAAGCATCATACAGGAAACTAGTCTTCATAGACACTTCCTGCCCATCAGTCAGTTCTCCAATGCTACGAAGCTACATCACACACCTGCCTGCGAAACTGAAGTAGAATAATGTCGGAAAAATGCAACGGATTTTATTGCCAGTGTAAGATATTTGATTAATAGGGAATTCAGCAATATCTTTATATCAGTTCTACTAGATTTCAATATTCTGTTATCTGCAAAAATCCCAGTGGCATTGATGTGTTTGTTGTTCTTCAATATCTTTGATACTGGGGAAGATGGAACAAGAGAAAATATATATTTAGGCCATGACGTGATCCAAAATAGTCATTTTAATCAAGCTTTGGGTTTTATCATCTTGATCATTCACAAGAAAGATTGTTTTCTTGCCGAGATTCAATCTCTGAGTCATAATTAGTGGTAAAATAGCTCAAAATGAAGAACGTAAATTGAAATCATTGTCAAGAAGAATCACACCTTTCAAAATTCAATGCTTTTTTTTAATCCTGAAAGAAATCTATCCCAATGTGTAAAGAAAAAATAGTTCCATGAACTCAGTGAGAATGCTATGCATTCTAAAATTATTTCAGTGATCTGAGAGTTAAAAGCCAGGTTCTGAGCACAGGATTTAGTAATGACAGGGTTAGGATATGGTCTTGATTCTTACAAGCTATAAAGTGTGGCAGTATAATTCACTTGATAGGCTGTAGTGAACAAGTATTAGCACGAGATGATCTGTGATAAAAACAAACTTAATTCTCTCAAGATTCAAAGTCACTTGTGCATAGCTCAAACTTTCCACTCAGTCTTGGATACAACAAATTTCTCAAACCCACATCACAGATTTTTACCAGATGAAAATGGATTTGAGGAAATAGAGTGGGGATGGACCTCAGAAGGCATCATTCAGGTGTCATAAGACCTTGGGCTTAATATTAACCCTGCCAAAACGCAGCTCTATTTCTAAATATGAAAGTGTATTTACACAACAGGCATAAAGAAATGGTTCGTTACTTTTACCAAAATCCAATGATCTGGCATGGCTGTAATTTATCTATCCAACTTCTTTTTATATTAGTTTACTTTACATTGGCATGATTTTGAGAATTTTCAGATCTTTTAAATTTGCATTTCAAAGTAGCTATAAAATATGTATTCCATTGCAAAACATTAGCATAAAGTGATTCGATATTATACATTCTGTCGGAAATGCCAGGAAGAATTCCACAACTATTGCATTTCCATCTGGCAGCATCTTCCTACACTGAATATTTGCATAAATATTTCAGCAATAAAGTAAAATTATGAAACATAAACTCTTTGGGTTACATTCCAAATTGATAACCTCTTCAAAATTTAATAAGTTAAGGAAGTATGCTATTGTAAGGAAATTGCTATATAGTGCTTCCCACTCATTTCGAACTGTCCTGGGGAAACAGCTCCTTCTTCAATATACACCTTACCTTTTCTGTCTGTGAGGAATGAGTAGTTGAAAAAAATAAATCTCTACTCAATATATGTATGCATGTGTAATAGTCTAGCTGACTTTTCAACACACTACTCAGCCTGAATGCAAGAGTTACGTGCTGGGTTAATGACAGGTGCCTGTGGTGGAACTGGATTATGATTGAGCAAGAACCCTCTATTTTATTTAAATGAATACCATCTTTTTTAGTGCAAAGATAACATTTGTCCTCAGAGCTACAATTTCCAGGATTGGCAATGATTGGCATGCTAACCATGTTTCTAAAAGCTCATTTGGTTTTCCCCAGTGATAATAGACAGCATCTACATCTGTACTTAAATTGAGAGGTGATGTTCATGGTCTCTGATGTCAGTGGGAATAGGGATAAAGAGGGTCTTCATATGCTATGTTTCTTAATATTATTCTGCAAGCATTATTATACTTTAAGAGATTGCTAAAGATCTGCTAGTGTATTCACACAGAACTGGCTTGGAATTTGTCTACTACATGCTGGGTAAGTCCCTAACTCTTTTAATTCCTTAGATCAATTCAAATGAGTGGTAGCATAATGCCAACCATTGGAGCTATTCTGTGAGTATGGACGATAATGGTTGTCAAATACATAGCTCATGACTCAGTGACTGACATGGGTAAATCTCCAAGAAACACAAGGTTTTGAAACTAAAAACTATTCTCGTTTTAATTACTGCTGCCATTTATACCTATGAGCCCAAACTTGTCTAAATATCTTCTCTTAAATACAGGTAGTTTACATGGTTTAATTGAGGAAATGTTGACCCGAGACTCAGCACCTGAGTTCTATTCCAGACTCATCACCTCCTAGGGTCTTCAGTAGGTATGTGTATCCTTGAAACTTGAGGGTGATGGGCAAGACTCCTTCCAGGCATACCTTTCCAGAAGGCATTTCCTCAGAAGTAAACAGTAATTTTGAAACTCTAACGTTTGATCCTCTATCAAAACACTCTGGCCTCCTTCATTCTGTGACTATGTAAGGGAGCTCAGTATTTGGTGAGCATAAGTGAGTTCTAATCTTGTCAGTGTGAAGATAAATAGTCGTAAAGAACAATGTTCAGTGTGTGGGTTTATATGGATCTTTGTATTGCCAAAGAATCTCAGGAATGGTGGGTGACATGTAGCACTGGTTATTATACTTTTTTTCTGCTTTATGATATTAAGAAATCAGAATCTGCAGATAAATCATTGGCCAGCCAGTTTGCCTGGAGAGTTTTCTTTTCATGTGTTTGGTTTTGTTACACAGACACCAAGAGAAAGATAATTTTCTGATACTTCACATAAACAGGCTAATGTTTTGAAAGTGTTGAATAATTTCATTCGCCTTTGTCTACATTCAGTTGTCCAAGATCAGCAAAGGCTAGGGTTGAGGGACATGGAGTTTGGCCTAATATGAGCCACAGTATGTGTGAAAACTCTGTAGTATAAAACTCTAAGACAATTGGTGTGTGGGAAAGGGTTCTGTCTATGAACTGGAGATGTACAATTTTCATTCATTTGATAGCATTATTTTTATTGTCTGATTATGAAGTAAACTTGAGGTTGTGGCACTGCCTCTACAGAGATACAACATTGCCACTCTCTTCGTCTACTAATTGTTTTGAGGGATATTTGATCAAGAATTTGGATAATTTTGTCAATCAGGGAGATGCAAGCCATGATATTGCTATCATTTAATGAGTATCTACAATCTGTTATTACTATGAATGTAGGATATAGAAGGTATTGATTATTTGGTTTTATTGATAATATTTAAGGCTGAAAGTTCCATTTTCACAACAATGCAAGTATAACATTTTAAAGACTTATTTCACTTTTTTATTTATATGAATGTGGTGTGTCTACAAATGGATATCAAGGCATAAATGGATGTACTTAGAGAGGCCTGAAGAGAGTGTTGGATCCCCTGAAGCTGGAGTTATAGGGGTTTGTGAATCACCTAACATGGATTCTAGGATCTACATTCTGATACTCTGTCAGATCAGAAAGTATTCTTAACCATGGAGCAATCTCTCTAGCATCCAAATGGAACTTTTGAAGACTAAACTGAACTGTCTATCAAAGTTTACCTCAGAAGTGTGAGCCAAGTGCAGCTCTACAGAGTCTCTGTCCAGATTCATGAACATACCTCAGAAGCACTGCACTCCCTCAACGGTCTACATGTGTCATTGTCCTTAACAACATCACACTTTAGCTTGTCAATAACTCTGTACTTAGTAAGACAAACTCCAGAGGAACAAGGAAAAGAGAGCTTTATGCTCATCCTATTGATGCAGGCCCATATTTCCAGCTATTCAGGATGCTGAGGCAAGAGGATTCCAAGACCACGGATTGCCTGGACTGCTTAATGAGTCTTACAGCACAAACTTCAAGACCTTATCTTGGATGGAGGGACAAGGTGGTGGTATAGCTTGATGGTAGAGTACCTGCTGAGCATGCCCAAGTCCCTGGGTTTTATACCAATGCGCGCGCGCGTGCACACACACACACACACACACACGCATTCACACACACTCTCACACACTCACACATGCACTAATTCACAAACACACACTCTCACACACACTCACACTCTCTCTCACACACACTCTCTCTCTCACACACACACATTCACACACACTCACACACACACACTCACTCACATACACACACACTCTCACACACACTCACACTCACTCACACACACACTCTCTCACACACACTCACACACTCTCTCTCACACACACACACTCACTCACACACACACACTCATACACACACATTCACACACACTCTCACACACACACACTCACTCACACACACACACACTCTCACACACACTCACACTCTCTCTCACACACACACACTCACACACACACACTCTCTCACACACACACTCACACACACTCACACACTCACACACACACATACTTTCTCATTCCTTTTGACCTCAGAGATGACCTTTGGTCCTGTCAGTTAACCATGTCTCTTTCCAATGCTATACAAAAATCATTCTTTCCTCTTTATATCTTTTCATCAAAATTTTTGAGGATTTTTTTATGTGTGCAAAACTTAGGATTTATATAGTGAAAAGGATTTATAGATATTTATCCTAAAAAGTGAATTTAAAGTGTTGTTGTAGAATTGTGGTTCGCATCCGGACAGACCACACCAGACCAATACAGTTCCACATGGAAGAGGTTTATTGAGGACTATGAAGATAAAGGGAAGGGATGAGAAAGAAGAAAAAGGAGAAAGGGTCTGCCTTTTGTTTAAACTGTGATGTAACCACTCCCAGGTAAAGGTGGGAGCTGAACCAAGCGTACATTGGAAATGTATTGCCATTGCCATGGCAACATATGCTCTGGTCCCTGTGGCCTGTGAGTGGTGTCACTGCTGGGTTCAGAGGTGAAAGATGTTCCTGACACCAACAATGCCTACCTCAGTGTGATGGTGCCCTGTAGTCCTAATACTATAGAGATGCGGGGAGATCCCAAGTTCTAGGCCAGCCTAAGTACTTATCAAGCCCCCTTCACACAAGCAAGAAAATATAATACGCCCAACCAAAACTGCATCTCAGATAAACAACAAAAAAACACATTAGAACAAATGTATCCAAAATACTGCAGTGAACACGAACACAGAGAGGGGAGTTCACACACACACACACACACACACACACACACACACACACACACACTTGGAAATTGTCTGAAAGTCAAATTTAACAGAGAACTTTACATGTCTTTCATTGCTTTTATCTTAACATAAGTAGAAAGTTATATGTAGTTGTAAAAAAAACCAATACAGAGAAACTTTATATATCCCTTGCCTTGCCTAGTTTCCCCCAATGGGAACAGTGTGTGTGTGTGTGTGTATGTGTGTGTGTGTGTGTGTGTGTGTGTGTGTGTATCAGGAAGCTGACAAGGACAGTCTGATTAAGTAATTTCACTAACTGCAAAAGAATAGGACAATCTGATAACTTTAAGTAATTTGACTAATTAAAAAAGTAAAAGAAAAGAAAAAAGAAAAACCTCTGTGTTTAGTTGATTTAATTTCATAGCAGGCAAATTTATGTGACTACCACAGTCAAGACAGAACCACCATGAGGCACTGAGGTGCCCTTTACTGGTATCAACTTCCTCCTTGGCAGCCATAAATCTATTCCTGCCTTTAATTCTGCTAAAAGATGAGCATTTTAATGACTGTCATGTCAACCTTAACACAGAAAACAAAATGCTTTGTCAGAACCCTGATTTCAAAAACACTGCTTAGGATCAAAGTAACTTGGTTAATTAAGGTTTTTGAAAATATTCATTTTAAATGAACAAGGTAAGTCATAATTCAGGGAGTGGGGGAGATACACAGGCTGGACCATAGCTGTGAAGGTGGTGGGTAGGCAATGTATTTTGGAGATGGCTAATACGAGACAAGATCTATCTGAATGTGGAGTGACCATGTGTGTTCACTCTAATTCTAGACCTCACCCTGAACTGGCTGTGTTCTGCAACCCATGGTGCAGTGTTCAGGACACAGTTCTAACTTAGCTGATTGTCTCCCACTTGAGCAGGCACAGGAAGTTAAATCCAGAAGAGCCTGTATGCCCTGCCTGATGGGCTAGTAGGATAGAACGTTATAGGGTAACAAAGCCTAAGAATTCAAAGTTCCTGTGGAAAAGTGCTTTGTTTTTTAATTTTTATTCTTACATGTTGAGTTGAAGAGGAAAATGGAATATAAATTAAAATAGTGAGTAGATTTCAGTTTTCCCAAAAGGCAAAGGGAAGTATTATCCTTGCTAGCTATCTATGTATCTATCTATGTATCTCTATCTATCTATCTATCTATCTATCTATCTATCTATCTATCTATCTATCTATCTATCTATCCATCCACCCACCTACCGATCAATTTATCTATCTACCTATCATCCATCTCTCTCTCTCTATCTATCTATCTATCTATCTATCTATCTATCTATCTATCTATCTATCTATCATCTATCCATCTATCTATCAGAGTTTACACATGTCCACAAAATTAGAGCTCTGTCATAAGTGAAAGAAGAGTTAAAACTTATGACCCTGTGAGTGAGAGCCATCCCTGCTGCTTTGTCTCCTACACACATGGCAACAAAGAAAACATGAGGTTTCTGGTTTTGTTTTTAAATTTAAGGACCAATATTTAAATTTTTCTTGGTTATTTTCTTCATTGTTTTTTAAATTAAAATCTATAGTTTTGTTATGACAAAATGTCTGGCATTCTGGTACGAAGTTTACACTTGAACAGACTTTTCATGGACCTTAGACACATAGCTGAAAAGATGCAGCCCTATATGCAGGTCTCCAAGATTCAAGGTACTGATGGCTCCTATGATTGAAGACAGAGCAATTTGGATATCAGTTCATCGGGAGAGTTTGTGTTCTCAAGTGAGCCTCTACTCAAACTATGACAGTTATTCTCTTGAGACCAGGCTTGTGGCATCTTTCAACTCTTTATCGGACTCAGTGGAATTTTTCCTGTCAATAACTGCACACTGGCACTTGTAGTTTTGGAGTTCAAGGCTGAAAAACAAAGAAGTTCCAAGATATTGCATCCTAAGAGTATTGGCCCTCTTCTCCCACCCCCTAAGCTCTCTCAGACCCTCCTTGAGCATAGATGGGTAAACTAACATTTATAACTTTGCAATTGGAAAGGGTCCTTTGCTCCAGTTTTAGAAATTAGCACCCAAGGCATGATACTCTGTCTGCGTGTGCTTTCCAGTAACACTGCTAGCACCTCAGGCAGGATGCTCTACCTGTATCCACTCTCTGATAAAAAGACTTTCTTTCTGCAAAATGGCACCCTTGGTAACTCAGAAACTGGCTTTGTCATCTGTGGGCCACATTAAGCTCAGGCTCAGGTAGGGAATTCCTTGTCTGTAGGCTTAGCATTTTCAGATTGTTACTAGTCTTTCACTGTCCTCAATACCATGCCGGTGAAATTATATTTTATGATGAACTATTTGGCACATAGAATCAAATCATCACTTTGCTGTTCTTCCCAGTGTTGCAGCATTTCCCTAACTATGCAACCAATGTCAAACAAAATGACCACTCACCTCCTTTCTTCCCTACCCCATCCTCCCAACTTCCAATGAACATACTAACATATAACATATATAATATATACCATAGTAACAGCCCCAAATGAACACATGCTTTGGTCCAGAGGAAATAAGTACCAATCCTATCGAACACTTCACTATGCACTGCTACCCATGAAGCAATCCTCCGGCAGCGCTGTCAGCAACTTCTTAGATTTATGGTCATTTCAACTAGTTGAATGGTGAAAAGTTATAAATTGCTCTATGTCCTGGTAAAAATATAAATTGCATTTGGTAGAAACTAAGCTGTGAACCTCAGGGTTATTTTAAATTTGTATCTGTGTTTTCATTTCCTATGATCTCGTAAACAATAACAAAATTGAAGGAAAATTTCTGCTACTCACTGACTTCCAACACTGCCAGCCAATCGGCTATTTCAGTTGGAGTCACTTCATAATTCCGTTACATTCTAAGCAAAAATTAGTCAGCTTTCACTGAAACAACATGATGGGAGGACGTGCCTGAGTGAGTGTCGTCTTTTACACGGTATTCTAATTCTGGCTGCTAATATGAAAGACTTTGTGGATCCTGCTGCATCCTAATTAGAAAACAGCATGTTACTATATATTCAGGGGCTATATCTGCAGTATTTATCACTGCATTAATTCATAGGAATTTCCTCTTGGGTATTATGAGAGGTCGAGCATTCTCTTTCAGAAAGTTGTGTCTCTAGTTTCTCAATGGTTATTTGGGGAGAGAAGAAATCTTCATTTCATGTTCTGAATTTATGAAGTCATCCTGTATAACAATCTTCTTAGTGGAACTTAGAAGCCCATAAAGTGATTATTCCCCTGTAGAAAGAGAATGGTGGAAATGGCTTCATGACAACTTAAAATAATCTCAGCGAGCAAGGTAATTCTGACTTCCACATCTAATAAGTTCAGGGATAGGGAGAGGAAAATTCTTTAAACAGGACTCAGCATGGGGTCAACATGAACAAACAACATGATAGATATTTAAATGAAACTAACATGTCCTATCTATTTCCACACTGTGATTAGAACTGTTAGGCCATAAAGTGCCATTAAGACTGTATTTCTAGTTTTCATGGTGGTAGGAAGGAAGCACATGGTGAACTGTACCACTAGAAGAGTCTCTTGCTTTGCTTGTGACAATAAGATGCTACAGGAGAGCCAGTGAAATCGAGGTTGGTAAAGCGCTTGTTGTGTTGTGTGTCTTAGTGTTTCTACTGCTGCAATGAAAGACCATGACCAAAAGCAAGTGAGGGAGGAAAGGGTTTATTCAGCTTACATTTCTACAGTGTAGTCCATCATCAGAGGAAGTCAGGACAGGAACCTAGAGGTGGGAGCCGATGTCAGGGAGGGGTACTGCTTACTGGTTTAGTCTTCATAGCGTTCTCACTCTGCTTTCTCATAGAACCCAGGACCACCTGCCCAGAGATGGACCCACCCACAATAAGTTGGGCCCTTCCTCATCTATAACTAATTAAGAAAATGCCTGATGTCTGGGCGATGGTGGCATGCACCTTTGATCTCTGTACTCAGGAGGCAGAGGCAAGTGGATCTCTGTGAGTTCAAGGCCAGCCTGGTAGACAGAGAGAGTTCCAGGACACCTGAAGCTACACAGAGAAACCCTGCCCAGATAGATAGATAGATAGATAGATAGATAGATAGATAGATAGATAGATAGATAGACAGACAGACAGACAGATAGATAGATAAGAAGATGCTCTATGCTACATCTTATGGAGGCACTTTGTCAGTTGAGATTCTTCTTTTGAGATAACACTAGCTTGTGTCAAGTTGACATAAAACTGTCTAGCACACTATGCAAGCCTGAGGACCGGAGTTCAATCCCCAGAACTGTAATAATGGAAAGCTAGGCACATCCCTGTGGGCTTGTAATCCCAGCATTGATGAGTTGGTGGCAGGCAGACTGACCCCTCCCACCCCCACCCACCCCCAGCACCCCGCTTGTCATACTCAGCAAACTCTGGGTCAGCAAGAGATCTGTCTCAGGGAAAAAAAAACCAGCAAATTGCACAGTGCTGAGGAAGGTTGACATTTAAGGTTGTTCACAGGCATGTAGGGTTACCTGTATGTTAGCCTCACTTACATGAATATGCACATATACTCTCACACAAACATCCGTGCACACAAAATATTTAAAGTGTACTATCTTATGAGATTAAGCTGGCCAACTCCATTCTATTCCCCACATGGACTGAATATTTTGTGCTATTGACTAAGATTTTTCCTGGGCTGCTAGATGATGTACTGGACTTGTGCCTTGCTTATATCTAAAGAGAGACTAAGTATTAACGGTAACTCTCTGGAATCCTATCCTGAAGGTGCTATAACAATCCAGGCTCGTCTGTGTATATCTGATGATTTTTTAAATACATGGATACAAATTCATCCCTCTACATACACCCCAAATTTATCAAAAAGGTGCTTTTAAAAAACAGAGTTCTAAAACTATGAAAAGGAACCTAATAACTTGCTCCCTGGAAGTCTGTCAGAGGGCACATATCATCGACACTCTTCTGAATACAACATCTGTCTTGCACTGAGCCTCCCAACACTATTACAGAACAAAAATAAGGAAATGACTAATCAAAATAGCCAGGGCTGGGGATATTCATCTTAGTCATTAGAGCCCAGGAAGGTGACATTATATAAAACCAGATAACTGTGAACTCAGAATTGGCAAATCAATTTCCTGAGATGCATGAATAGAGGCTTGATAAGAATCTATTGTGCATCTGGTCCTTGGTATTTACTTTGAATTCAAAATTCTATTCAGTTTCTTGGAGTTTCTTTCCTTAATTATCCTGCCTCCCCCCCGGCCCTCCCCTCTGCAGCCCACCCTTTGTGCTCAGCTCACAAGCTTACCCTACTATATTTTTCCTGATGAAGGTAAATTTGACCTGGACAAGTTAAATAAAATTTTGTTGAAGGCTGTTAAACCCTACCGAGTTAGAATATAACTCTTTTTTCTTAAACTACTTCGTGAGGTCATTTGCTTAAACACACTACTTTGTTTTAGAACTTGGAAGGAATACTTTGATTCGAAATTATTTAATGAGAAATAGCTCTGGTCCATAAGGACTATTCTTCCACCTGGGATTCATTGTGATATTCCCTTGAATATGCTGTGTAGGCTAAAAATCTACTCAACGTGCCCTGTTAACAATGTGTCCCTGCTTATGTCTGTCTGCCTTCTCTCCTCACGCCTTCAGAGCTCGGTCCCTTGGGCTGGTCCGCTATGTTCAGGCTTTGCTGAGGATTCTTATTCAGGTTTCAAAAGTAGAGTTTTTACTATTTAGGAAATTGTTCTTACAGTCCTTTTTAGAGAACAGTAGACAGAGAAATATGGTGGTCTCTGTTGTTGTTGCTGTTGTTGTTGTTGTTGCTGTTCTAGAATCTAAACTAGGTATTTTAATTTGGAAGAAAATAGTCTGGAGAGATCATTCAACATTAGCTAATGAGATAGTTTCAACAGCAAAACTGGATTCCTTGAACCATTAGCAACTTTTCCAGAGTATCTGGGGGGTCTGAAAGAGTTAAGAATGAAAAGATGTCTCATTTACTCCCTAGGAGCAGTTTAGGCCCTGGGAGAATTTTGACTCATTATAGTTTTAACTTTCTGTCTGAAGGAGCAATTCACACAGAGGCAGACAGACAGAACAGAGCCCTCATTATAGGAGAAACACGTATTGTGAGCCCCCTTTTATTTCTTGCAGAGGCCATGCAAAAGAGACTGCAGTTTTAAATTATACTTCTCACAATGCTTCCCAAAGAGAACATGGCAAATGAATTCAATTCTTTTAAACTAAATTGAATATCTGAAGGAAAATAAATCTGAACAACCAACCAAGTTTTATCCATTGCTTTCCCATAATTTTACTGCACTATTTGAATTGGGTTAGATCAGATTTAAGATAAAAAAAAACACCTTAATACAAATTTGGAGAATGAGTTCTTAAAAGACAGAAGGTGTTTCAGGATAAAGAGATGACTGTCTAGTAGTTGAGTATCATTTGAATTCATAATGTTTCCCTGTCCACTCTGTTAGGCTTTGTTATTAAAACAAAGCTAAGAAAGCATGAGTTCAGGAGGTGGACTACAGACACCCCTGGGGTCTTTCAGACACCCAGACGTGAAGACACAGGACAGAGTAAGGAAAAGCTCGCTACCCAAATATATTTCAAAACTGGTTGGAATCATATATTCTAGAACAATGAATATATTTCAAATGATGGGCCTGACAAAGAGTTAAGCATCTGTGAGTGCACACACACACACACACACACACACACACACACACACGCACATGCACATGCACACACACACACGCACACACACACACACACACACACACACGCACACACGCACACACACACACACACGCACACACACACACACACACACACACGACAAAAAGTCAAACAGACTCAGGTAAGCTTACCAAGGAAAGGACAGGAAGTGCACCCCTGTCCTGCATAGATGATCTTGAGGGAGAAATTACCATGTAAATCAGGTGACTCACAAACCAAGCATCCTGAGTGGAGTCTGACAGGTGATTTCCTGAAACAAAGTGGTTTCATTGATCATTACAGAGCCAGCTTGTATATTTCATTGGTTTTGTTCCCTCCATTATATCAATATGTGTGAATTCTAAACTAGTATTTATTTATTTATTTATTTATTTAATAAAAATGCATTCATCGAGCATTTAGTAAACATCGGGCACTCTTCTAGGTGTCTGATATATAGGAACCAGTACCCTTGGGATCACCCATCTTGCAGGCAGAGGGTTATATTCAACTATGGAATAAGGATGAGAAGTGTTTAGAGAATGATGGGCAAAGGGTGGAGTTCAGAATAAAGTACAGTTTATTCTGTCCCCTCAGATATGAGATGGGTGCCATCACTTAAAACACACCTTGAACAATATAATACAGTGCCTAGGGAGTAGTCATTGATGAACAGAAGCAAAGGGATAAAACTAGAAGTCAGATATGCTAACAACCAGGAGATAGCAAGGGCTGCCATGACAGCTGACATGTAACCTGAAAACAAAGGAAGGGGCAGAGGAAGCTTCAAAAGGCCAGATGTGCCTACCACATTTCTGGCAGATGTGCCTAACCCATTTCTGCTCTGATGTCTTTTATTATCATTAGTTTTCCCCATAGTTATTCCTGAGAGTCCTCCTGAAAGGAAAACTGAATCAAATTGAGGAGATGGTGAATGGGTCTTTGTGGCTTGAGTATAAAGAATGTACAAGGTGTACATTATCATGGCACTTCCTCTTGGAAAGCAATGGCTCTGATAGGAGTTGTATGTATATAGTGTGGGCCTCAAGAGTGGATAGAGACCCCAAAACCCTAATTCAGTTTATTCATTTCCCCCCACAAGCCTTTTGCTATTGAAGAATCTGCTTTCAGGAGAACTTGATTGCCTTTTAAACTTCCTGAGCAAAGGATTTATAATGTGTCAAAGATGTGTAACTAAACCACCTACACTCACCCACTAAGCAGATGGAATTCTAGTTGGTATCTTATATAGACTTGCAATGTCTCAATCTGTTAAAGTCTAGAAGGCAACCTATTAAATGACTGTGATTCCGGTGAACAGGGAGGGCATTCTACAACACTTCCAAGATAGCCTCTTGGTAGTATAAAGAAGTAAGTGCGACTTGGTGCTGAAGAGCATATGGACTTCGTATGGTAATTGAGTCGAATGTCTGTGTTACTTAGTATTCACCCGAGTTTTAAAGGACAAGGCAAAGAACACGATTGTATGCTGATAGGTTTTAGAGTCACATAAAATGGTGCGAGGATTCATTTTTCATAGAAGTGTAGATGGCTGACCTCATACATTTAATGGAATCTAATTCTCCCACTGCTTGTCTGATGGGTCATGTGACCTTGAGAAAGTTACTTAACTAATTTAGATCTCTGAGTCAGAATTCTTAAAATGGAAATGATACTACCTGAATGTCAGTTCCACTTCTTATTAAGAGATGAAAGATGTTATACCGATAAAAAGCAGGAGGCCAACTTTAAGATACACATGAAAACAAGGTATTGGGGGTAGACATGGAGGAGAACACCCTTATAGAAGAAGGGGAAGGGCATGGGATAGGAGGCTTATGTCTGGGAACTGGGAAAGGGAATATCATTTGAAATGTAAACAAAAAAATCCAATAAAAAAGAAAGAAAGAAAAAAGAAAAGAAGGTATTACCATACTAATAGATGCAATAACATCAAGCTCATGAGCTGAAGTTTATTAAATTAATACCACATATTAATTTGGAATTCAACTAGAATGCAAATATGAGGTGGAGTCAACAGGGACTGTAAAAGACAACAACTTGCGCTTTAAGCAAGCATCAACACAATGTAATTTCAGGAAACCAGCTTCCTATAAAAGAAACAGTTAATAGAAACCTGAAGTAAGGAAGTTTAAAGGCAAAGTAGATCTAAGCATATGCAGCTACTGAGATTATCGGGCCTGTTGTGAAAGCAGGGCCACAGATATGACTGTTGTATACCTCTTTTACTTGGAAGCTGACAACACACATTGAGATGACCAGGCATATTGAATTGAGTGGGCCTAACGAACGACACCGTAGCGTAAACACATATCCAGAACTTTGCATTGCCAAATAGTGCATGACTGGACAAATGTAAATACCTGGACCCAGAGGAGTCCTCCCTGATCATCTTAAGATGCTCAATGTAAGCATGAGAGGAGCCTGGGGAACATTAAGCTTCCATTTTATTTCAAATTTACGACTATGTAGCCTCCAGCTTAGATTTTAGCAATGCATCAGCAGTATATTGTCAACAGGGGATGTCATTTTAAACAAACTTACATGTAGTGGTATTCATTTTTTTCTTCTGGTTCACAGTTCTAAGAATTTTAATATATGCAGAGACTCTTCTCACAGACATGCGAAACAGGAAATAGGCCAATCCTAATACCCCAAGGAATTCCCTTGAACTAGTTGGTCCTTCATCATCAGCCTCTTCCCCTATGCCTGACATGTGACAATTGTCAATCTGTTCTGTGTGTCTATAATCTTGCTTTTCCTAGGAAATCACATGAAGAGGATGACTCATTGTATAGTCAGTTGTTGCTCAAGATTGATTGGGATTCCTACCTATGACAAGTTATGACAGATGTGCGCTTAGACAAGTGCATCCAAAGGAAGCTAGGCTCTGACTCAGGAAGTTTGTTAGTTTTGTGAACCATGTGCATCTCTCTTCATTCCATTGCTGCATGAGGTTGACAAGATCATGTCTTCATACATGCTCTTTGCACCTGGCCATTCTTTTCAAAGGTATCGGTAGATATCTATTCTTAATGAAGCCAAGATTTACCCTATAATCATAGATCCATCATTTTAAAAATCAGAGATCAGGAATTCAAGGCCCATACCTAAACATAATAAAAGCAATTTACTGCAAACCAACAGCCAACATCAAATTAAATGGAGAGATACATGAAGCTCTACCACTAAAATCAGGGACAAGACAAGGATGCCCACTCTCCCTATATCTATTCAATATAGTGCTTGAAGTGCTAGCTAGAACAATATGACATCAAAAAGAGACCAACGGAATACAAATTGGCAAAGAAGAAAGATAGGTACCACTATTTGCAGATGATATGATAGTACACATAAGTGTCCCCAAAAATTCTACCAGAGAACCTCTCCAGCTGATAAAAAAAAAACTTCAGCAAAGTGTCCGGATATAAAATTAACTCAGATAAACCAGTAGCCTTTATTTATACAAATGATAAACAGGTTGAGAAAGAAATTAGGAAAACAACTCCCTTCACAACAGCTACAGATAATATAAAATATCTTGGGGTAGCTGTAACCAAACAAGTGCAAGAGCTGTATGATAAGAACTTGAAGTCTCTCAAGAAAGAAATTGAAGAAGATCTCAAAAAATGGAAAGATCTCCCATGCTCATGGATTTGTAGAATTAACATGGTAAAATTGGCCATTCTACAAAAGGCAATCTACAGATTCACTGCAATCCCCATCAAAATCCCAACACAATTCTTCAAAGATATGAAAAGAACAATTCTCAAATTCATCTGGAAAGGCAAAAATCCCTGAATAGCAAAAACAATTCTTAACAATAAAAGAACAGCTGGGGGAATCACCATCCCTGACCTCAAGCCCTACTACAGAGCAATAGTGATAAAAATTGCATGATATTGGCACAGAGACAGACAGGTTGATAAATGGAATAGAATCAAAGACTAAGAAATAAAAACACACATTTATGCACACTTGATCTTTGACAAAGAAGCCAAAAATATACAATGGAAAAAAGAAAGCAACTTCAATAAATGGTGTTGGTCTAACTGGATATCTGTATGTAGAAAAATGAAAATAGACCCATATTTGTCACCATGCACAAAGCTCAAGTTCAAGTGGATCAAGGACCTCAACACAGAACCAGATACACTGAATTTAATAGAAGAGAAAGAGGGAAAATGTCTTGGATTCATTGGCACAGGCAGAAATGTCCTAAACAGATCTCCAATGGATCACACTCTAAGCTCAAGAACTGATAAATGGGACATAGTCAATATGACAAATTGACATTCTACAGATTGGGGAAAAAACAAAACTTCACTAAACCCACATCTGATAGAGCACTAATATCCAAAATATATAAAGAACTCAAGGAGCTTAACAACAACAACAAAAAAAAAAGCAAACAACCCAATGAAAAAATCAGGTATAGAACTAAACTGAGAATTCACAGTAGAAGAATCTCAAATGGTTGAGAAGCTCCTAAAGAAATGTTCAACATCCTTAATCATCAGGGAAATGCAGATTAAAATAACACTGAGATTCTACCTCATACCAGTCAGAATAGCTAAGATCCAAAGCTTAGTTAACAACAGATGTTGGCAAGGATGTGGAGAAAGGGGGACACTCCTCCATTGCTGGTGGGATTGCAAACTGGTACAACCACTCTGAAAATCAATTTGGAGGTTCCTCAGAAAATTGGAAATAGACCTACCTAATGATCTGGAAATACCACTTGGGACTATATCCCAAAGATGCCCCAACATGCCACAGGGACACGTGTTCTGCTATGTTCATAGCAGCCTTATTTGTGATAGCCAGAAGCTGGAAACAACTCAGATGTCCCACAACAGAAAAAGGATACAAAAAATGTGGTTCATTTACACGATGGAATACTACTTAGCTATTAAGAACAAGGACATCCTGAGTTTTGCAGGCAAATGGATTGAACTAGAAAATGTCATTCTGAGTGAGGTAACTCAGACACAAAAGGGCATGCACAGTATGTTATCAGTAATAAATGATATTAGCCAAAAGAAAATACAGAATACCAAAGATACAGTTCACAGAACTCAAAAAGGCCAACAAGCTAAAGGGCTCAAGTGAGGATGCCTCAGTCCACTTGGGAGGGAAAAGAAAGCAACCACAAGGGAGGAGGGAGTGAGGGACCAGGGAGTGAAAGGGGACAGGGTTGGGGGTAGAGAGGAACATGAACTTTTATTGGGTGGGGGGAAAGGACTGAAGCCCTGAGGGCCAGCAGAAAGAATGGAAACAGGTGAGCATGGGAAGAAGTAAGTTTGGAGGACCCCCCCTCCCAGAATATACCAGAGACTTGAAAAGTGAGAGATCCATCAAAGTGGGGGAAAACCTAAATGAAATCCCCTACAATGGGGAGAGGGGACTGTTGAGCCCTCCTCCAGCAGAAAGGCAGGGCATCAAGTGAGGGATGGGGTTGCTAATCCACAGTCAAAATTCTGACCCATAATTCTTCCTATCTGAAAGAAATGCAGGAATGGAAATGGAGAAGAGCCTGAGAAAAAGAAGGTCTAGCGACAGGCCCAAAGTGGAATCTAATTCAAAGGGAGACCTCAAGACCTGACACCATTACTGAGGCTATAGGGTGCTCACTAAAAGGGACCTATCACGACTGCCCTCCAAAAGACCCAACAAGTAGCTGAAACAGTCAGATGCAGATGTTTGCACCCAACCAATGAACAAGAACTGCTGATCCCTGTGCTTAAATTAGGGAAAAGCTGGAAGAAGCTGAGGAGGAGGGTGACCCTGTAGAAAGACCAGCAGGCTCAACTAACCTGGACCCCCAAGATCTCTCAGACACTGGATCACCAACCAGGCAGCATACACCAGCTGATATGAGGCCCCCAACACACATACAGCAGAGGACTCCCAGGTCTGGGTTCAGTCAGAGAAGATGCACCTAACCCTCAAGAAACTGGAGGCTCCAGGAAGTTTAGAGGTCTGGTGGTGTGGGGACATCCTTGTGGAGATGGGTGGCACAGGGAGGAGGTATGGGATGTGGAATAGTTGGAGGGTGGACTGGGAGGGGAATAAAATCTGGAGTGTATAAATAAATAAATAGATAAATAAATAAATAATCGGATGTCATATACAATGCTGGTGATTTGGAGGGGAGTGTCCCTTAGGTCCTCCACCAGTCCCTCCCTGGTGCCTAGTGTCTGCTGTGGAATTCCCCTTACACAACATCTGGGTTATTTTCACCCTCACTGATTCAACACAAGAGCATGCATGAAATACTACCCACCATCCGTGACACTCGGGATGAAACAGGAAACAAAACAAACCCAAATCCCTGTCCATGTGAGATTTACAGTCCATCTGGTGGAGGCAAATAGTAAATCACAAACAATAATTCAGTAAACTGCATGGTACATTAGAAAGTGAAGCGTTATATGCAAAGAAAAGACCAGAGTGAAACTCGTGAGTGCTAGAGAATTATAGCAGTGTCCTTTAAAATGATTGTCAGGGACATTTTGACAAAGACTTCATGGGGGAGGAGTTTAAACATGAATCTTATAGGGAAAGAGTACCCAAGCCAAAGACTTTGCAACTGCAAAGACTGGGCATGGAGAACAGCTTGGCTGGAGCAGAGACTAAAGGGTAGTGAGATTATAAAAGTAACTGAGAATGGGGACCAAGGTCATGTAGGACCCTAGACTGTTGTACAGAACCCAGAACCCAGGTTGAATCTGAGGGAGATGGGAAATTTTGCAGGGTTTTCCGAAGAATGATTGCCTGGGGCAACTTAGATTTTTGAGCACTTTCTGACAAACACTGGGAGAATAGACCAGAGCAATAGGGATCCTTAGGGTTTATTACAGAAATTGAAGAGAAAGTTGATGTTAATTGAGACAGACCATGGTATAACAAGGAATACAGAACATGGGTTGTGATCAGAGAATATTACTGACAAAAAAAGAATATTACTGACAAATAACATCATTTCATGACAATATATGCCTAGACTACCGGCTAGTCAGGAGGTTGAGGCAGAAGAAATACTTGAGGCCATGAGCTTGAGACCAGTCTGAGCAAACTTATCTTTAAAAAAAATCATTTATTTCTGAGCCAGGGAACTGGAAAGTTGGAAATTTTTTCAAGTAATCAGACAGAATATGAATGTAACAGATATAGGGAAAGTCAGTATGGAGGTTTGGGTTTTTGTTTCTAGTTTTTACACTTACTTCATGAGTGCATAGAAAATCAGAAGACAGTTTGTGGGGGTCAGTTTTCTCCCTCTACCATGTGAGTTCTGGCGATCAAACTTAAGTTATTAGGCTTGGCAGCAAGTACCTTCTGAGCCACCTGGTATGTGTGTGTGTATGTGTGTGTGTGTGTGTGTGTGTGTGTGTGTGTGTGTGTGTGTGTGTGTGTGTGTGTGAGAGAGAGAGAGAGAGAGAGAGAGAGAGAGAGAGAGAGAGAGATGTTTTCTGACAGTCTCATGTATCCTAGGCTTGAACACACTATACAATCAGAATAACCTTGAATGTCTGATAATTCTGCATCTACTGCCTTAGTTTAGAGATAAAAGTCATGAACCACTATACTTAGTACATATGTGCAGGGAATCCAACCTCATCTCTTGTGTTTCCATTGAGCTACATCCTAACCATAAGGCATGGTTAACATAAGATGTCAAATATCTGTGGATATTTAGGCTTTATGTGGAATTTGGGAGCTGGGAACACATTTAGAGTTCTCAGTTTGAGAGTTCCTGATGTATTCTGGAGTTGGTATCTTTAGCACCAGCTGTTGGGTGTAAGAACATAGGTGAAAGCCCAACTGGCTGTGTTTAATGAGGAATGGGGCCAGGCCTGTATCTCAGTGGTAAAGCATTTACCTAGCACATGCATAGCTCTGGTTTTTGTCTCCAGAACTGAAATGAATAAAGGGAGGGAGGAAGGAGGGGAAGGAGAAGGGAAGGGAGGGGATTAGAGCCAGTGAGTTCAGATGACTTGTAAGTAATTACATTACCAAGACAGAGCAGTGGCAGGGCAGTGACCATGTTGAATATTTCTCCATTTGGTTTCCTGTGTACTTACTGCCTACCCTTGGCCTTCTGTCCTTGACACTAAAATCTCCCAGACAAGCCTTTAATGAATCTAGAAAGAGAACTTTACTAACAAGAAAACAGTAAAGTGTTGACAAAGTATATAGACCACCTAGGGAAAAGTTGCAAACTTCAGTTCCAGGGTACCATAATTACAAACATTTGAAATATGGGTGAACTTGTTGAGAGATGAGTAGGTGGGTGAACATTTACCTGATTCCACTTTCAGGTATTTACATCTACCCTCTGCCCTACTACCACAGAGGATGAGGACACACCATTTTTTTTTCTGCTGCCTAGAAAGTCTGTATCTGCTTCAAGAAAATATTCCGCCTTTACTCTTCCAAGACTCATGGATTCTACCTAAAGACAACAATATCTTTAGTTGTCTCTTCCTGTTCTATAAAAATTTGCTGTACCACAGCGAGCCCATGTCGTGGCTGGTTGTTGCAGCGTGTGCAGATTCTGTATTTGTTAAATTGGAGCTTTGCTAGAAGTAATACTTCTAGGTACAACTTGAAAAGTATGTATGACTCTTCAGGTTACTAACTTCAGGTTTTGGCTACCTGACAGAATTCATTAGGCCTTTTGAGAGCAAAAGGGCACCATGGACACCTTTTACAGGATGGTTTATAAGGCAGCTTTTTTTTTTATTACAAACACATCATCTATAAGCAAATGTTTTAGCTGGAACTCTTCTCTGGTACGACAGTTTCCTCTTATCCTGTTTCTACAATGTCATCTGAACACTGGTGACATTCTTCAGGCTTTAAGTGCTTATGTTTGCTTATCATCTCTCAGTTCAGAGACCTCCTTTGTTGTGATTACAAGTGAAGACACACAGTTTCTTCTCTTGAGTCCATGGCTGCACTGGACTATGAATCTGAAACAAGGGGGAGAACTCATATTCCTTTCCATACTTGTTGTTCCCTACAGTTTAGACTGGCTTTTATTCTGGAGCACCTGCTTTGCTCCCTCCTTCTTTTCTTTCTCCCTCCTTCCCACATTCCCTCCCTCCCCCTTTCCTTCCTCCCTCCCTTCCACATTCCCTCCCTCCCACATTCCCTCCCTCCCCCTTTCCTTCCTCCCTCCCATATTCCCTCCCTCCCTCCCACTTGTTTCCTTCCTTCCCTTCCTTCCACTTCCATAGAATCTTCATATCTGCCGACATTGCAAACTTCCTCCATGCACAGAAAAGGGGAAGAGAAGTTTTTACATAGTGCTGAGTTTTAATCATCTAATCATGTTTCTCTTACTTTTACAATGAAATATTTGTCAGGCACTAAATCTATGTGAGCACCAATTAATAATGAAGATAATTTTAAATTATTCATATGTCTAAAGAGCCTACTGAGCAAAAAATTAACATTTCCCATTCATTATGTGTACATTTCCACTTAGAATTTGTATTCAGAAAGATGATACAGAATTTCCTAGTTTAGCTGTGAAGGAGGAGGTTGCCAATAAGATTTGCTGCTGAACTTTTCTAATCAAGATTAGTGGGTTGGGTTTTTTGTTTTGTTTTGTTTCTAACATGTTTAAATTCCCCTGTAATTTAAGTTACATAATGTGATCAAGATTTGGAATGAGGTAGACCTTTCATAATGCAAGAACATGATATTTATGTCTTACCAAGATCTGTCTTTGCTCTCCCAAACCAAACGACCTTGATAAAGAAAATATCCATGTGTCCCCCAATACACACACACACCAGAAAGCTCACCACTCTAGGCAAATACTCCCTGGACGTTGGTTTTGTCGTTACCCAAAGATTTCCACCGTGGGATGAGCAAGGTCCACCACCCTCTCCTGGGCCAGGGCAACTGGGCCCCTCCATGGAAAACTACAACCAGAATCATGCTCTAAATCACCTCAGAAAATACCCGCTCACCCCACTCACTCTACTGTTCAGCTTCTCACATGGGTATTCTCGGATACAACAATTGTGAGCATAAACTCTCCTGTACGCTACTTACTCCCCCTTGACTAGGATTCGTTGATGACGATTAAGGTCCTGGTTTCAGAAAAAAATGTTCACACAGGATTATGTTGAAAGTAAAATGTGTAAAATAGAGAAAATGATCTAATGATAATCATCTTAATAGATATTTTACGATATATGTAAGAAAATGGTCAAAGACCTTTGTATTTAAATTGCAAGCGAAATACCTACATTCATGAAGAGCAGAGAGAAAAACAGGGAGACAATGAATGGAATGCATGGCTAATATATTGGCTTTAAAGTTTGTAATGTGATTTAACAAGCCCAAAGCATGGTAGACCTGGCAGGTTGTCCAGTGATGAAATATTTGAACAAACTTTACTCCTCCCTACCAGACAGACAGCTGAGCAAGGAGCATCTGCCAGGGACCAGCAGTAGAAACTTTCATGCCTCGTTGTGTGTGTCTTCGTGACCACTAACAAAACACCCTCCAGTCCAACTGACACCCCCAAGCTACTATTTTTACATCTGAACGGGATGATCCCCTGCCAGCTCTGCTCCACAGACCTTGGCAGTTGGTCAGCAGCACCAATCCGTTCCCAGCTTTGCTGCTGTGATGGCCGTTGGTGGTGTCTTATTGAAGGTCTTTGTTCAGTATTATTTACCTCCATTCTGCCAGGAAAATAAAGATATACTTATTGAAATGTATGATGTGTTTTATTTTCACTTGATGCTAGAAATACATTTTAAAAAATACAGCCTACCTGAAGCCAAATAGAGGGGAAAAATAGGAATTTGGTAATGTTTATTTTAGTGAAAACTATGTCTTTCTTTGGCTACTCTAATCATGGTAGCCAAACTTGTTTCTTTGTTTCATTCACAAACCACATGCCTGCTGTGCTCATTGCTTGTTATAATTTTGTAATAATTTGAAACAGAGTTTGGGATTTTCCCAAAGGAAGAGACCTGTTTTTATCTTCTACCAATACCATGTCTTGCTAGCAGAGATCTGATGATACTTCATTGATCTGAGGAGAAGTACTGTGCACCAGCACAGCCAAGATCAGGGATATTGAGTTTCATACCATCCTCCAAGTGTCCCATAAATCATAATCTATGAGAATGCTCCTTTTAGCCCACCCACAGTATACACTCAAGGAAAAGACTTTCAGATTTATTAGGTAGGGATCAGTGCCCATAAAGATATGGATTTCCTAGAATGACTGGTGTGTGGATGAAAGCAGCATAGTGAGGATGAAGCCGTTTGTGTCAATCAAACTCAGACTTACAAAGAGAGGAAACATGCTGCTTCTGCTGTTTGTACTGCAAAAACATTGCTGTCTTAAGGCCTGCATATCTGCCTCATAGGTATTGCATGAGCATTTATGGAATGGATCTATAGGAAAAAAACAAACAAACAAACATGTTCTGATCTTCTTCCTGTGGGTTTCCCAGAAAGAATATTGCCTCTATTCTACTGTTGGGGATTTAAAAGAACTTTTCAATTTTAAGCAGAAAGAAACAGAAATTTTTGCAAATCTGGGCAGCATTGAAGGGAGACATCACTAGTGCAAAGATTTGGAAGGGCAATGTGGAAGTGGGTCACAGGTGCATAATGAATCTTCTGTCAGACCATTTATCCTTTAATCATACATAGTTTATGCAGCTTCTTCACTTCAGGATACATTAGCATAGAGAGAGCTCATCCAATTCCCTGTCAAATACTTCCATGCACAATACAAGTTTCTATAGGACTGAAGGAGAAGGTGACTATTGACTTCCCTTAGTCTTCCTACTTATTGATGACTGAAAACATTTCAGTACAGAATAAAGTAGATAATGAGTTACTGAGTCCAGGCATTCTCTACATATTGGCTTTCAAAACTGTCACTTAGTATCATAGCAAAAATCACCTAACCATAGGTTATGGGCAGGACTTGGGTTGAGCCAAATCTATCCCCATCTCCACGTTCTAAAGAGAGAAAGATTTAGGTGAGGTAGCCTGTCTTCTGGTGTGAGATATTATCATATTGTCCTGACTTGACACTTCTCTGTATACAGATATTCTGATTTTAGAGTCCCATGTACTTGTAACTAAATGGCATAGACTACTTTAGAGCATCATTCTGTCATGTAATGGTATGCTGAGATGTGTTAGCCTTCTCTTTGAAAATGCAAGTTCAGGGTCAGGAACCTATTATGCATATAACCACGTTTTAAAATAGCACCATTCTCTGATTCCATCTCTCTCACTCTCTCCTCTCTCTCTTTCTCTCTCTCAACACACACACACACACACACACACACACACACACACACACACACACACACGCACGCACACACACCATCTATACAATGTATCACTATTCCTTTAGTTTCCAGGAACATGGAGTTTGTCTATCTGTTCACCAGCAGCCCCTGGTATGCGATAGGATGTGATAAGCACTTCAAAGATTTCCCAAATTAATGAATATTATTCACTGGGATAGTCCTAAGTCCAAGTGTTCTTTCCTGTTTCCTGTGCAGTTCAGTTGATTTTATTAGGAGGTCTTCACTAGGCTGACAGATTCTTCAGGAATTCCTTCTGGTATAATATGTAAACCAATATGTCCATAAATATCTCACCTCTCAACCCTTGTGAACTCATGGTTACCAAATGTCATTGCACCCAAGTTTTAGTTCTTACACTGAGTCACTGCTATGTCTTGCTAAGGATCCCTTTCTCAGCTTTAATTTATCTTCCACACTAGTTCTCAGCATGCATTTCTAGAATCATCATTTTCAATGGTCATTCTAGCACTGATGGAAGTCAGATTATATCAGTAAGACATAAAAGATCAAATTCAAACAAATAAGGTTCAAATCTTCTAGTCAGTCTTTTCCCTTGCACAAGTTACTCTTTTCTGATCATTAAGCATCCACACCATAAATATTAATGATAATATCTGACACCTTTGTGGCACAACGTCAACATTAAATTCACAGTTTTGATTAATATTACTAATAATTTCTGTCTATACATTCCTTTCCAATTCTCCAAAACTGCCTCTCACAACCCCATTGAATTGTAATTGACCAGCATGAGGTAGAAAGTATGCCACCTCAACTCCGTGCTACCTGCCTACCAGAGCTTCTAGCGCAAGGGAGTCTCCCTATACGCTGCATGGGTCAACAGCATCTTAGAAACACTTTGAAAGGGAAGAAGTTTTTCCCATAAGAAAATTGTCATCATTAAACAATAGCTCTTAGGGTTGGATGTGTTTGTGTGTTTGGATGCTTTGTTTCCAGCTGGCCGAACAGTTGGGGAGCGTGTGGAAACTTGTGGACATGGGGCTATCTGGCTTATTTAGGGTAGTGGTAGAAGAGTTTGAGGGTTGAGATTAGCTCTGCTTTTTGCCCTTTCCCCCTTCTTTCTGGTAACTACCTGTAACAGGTAGTTTCCCTAAGTTGCTGCCGGCCACAGATGATCTTTCTGATGGTCAATCCCACTCAATCAGAAGCTCCAATCTGATAGGAGGCTTTATGAGCTGTATGCTGGCATTCATTCCTGATTTTAATTATGTTAATATCTTCTTGCTGCCAGTTGAATAGTAGACATATACCTTCATACTAGAACATTTGCTTATGTGATGTGAACAGCAACTAGGAAATGCAGGCTCTATTTAACACACTTTTAACACTATCCATTTCCTGCCATGATGGGACAAGTTAGCTCTGCTGTGTGAATCAGAAAGTAATTACAATAACACATAAAATTCTTAATTTCTTTAACTACCATGACTTTATTAGAAATGTAATGCCATTTCCACCAATTCATGGGCCCTGGAGGTCTTTCTGTCTTGCAGTGTCTTCCCCACCTTATGAACTTGATTGACAGACAGTACATTACTCTCTTTACTTTTCTAAGATAGTTCTTTTCATTTCCATTGCAAATTTCTAACTCTTGCTATATTTTTTAGAATCTCATGTATGGGCATGATACTCACATCCTTCCTTCCCTCTCTTTCCTTCTTTTTACTCCTCAAATTCATGACATCTTATCCTTTCATTGTTATTGTTACATTTATACCATTTATAATATAATCTGCTGGGATCATTTTATGTTGTTCATATGCATATGTGTTTAGGACTGACTGCTTGGAATTGGATCATTTACCACAAGATAATTCTTCCTGACAATCATAACTAACCTGTAACTCTTCATCTTGGGATAGGACCTTCGGAGATTTTGCCTTTTCCACTCTGGCATTTCACAGGATGTGTTATATTTAGGCAACCATATTTTTGTGAGTCTGTGAATGTAGCTTCTTTGTCATGTCTAGAAGACTATCTCTCAGCAGATACCATGGTTCTCTGGCTCTTATGATCTTACCATCTCCTTTTCTGCCATTTTCTCTGAGCTTTGATGCAGGGGCCTTGTTGCTGATATATAAGTAGGCTCGGTCATCCCATAGCCGGGTGTTTCCTCCATTTTAATGTTTTGATGCATTGTGTCTTTCTGTAATGATCTGTCTGCTACATAAGATGTTCCTTTTATAAGAGGTGGGACTTAAATCTGAAGTCTTTCTGAGAGCCACCTCCGACATCTCCCCTTTTCTCATCTTGAGCTTTTACAACTCCCCTGATCAAACATGCACCTAAAAATCATCACCATCAAGCCTGTTTCCCAAATCTGCATACAGCCTTTTGCAGACTCCTGATTATTGGTTTCCCCTCCTGGTCCTTTCCCAGTTTTCATGGACGCCTTGACTAACCACTTCTCAACAAGGCAAGCCTCATATTTTGGCATTCCCCAACCTTCCTTCTATCTCTACCACATTTTTCCCATGTATATAATAATGCTAATTTTTTTAAAGAAACTAGCCATATGATTTTATAGAGATAAGCCACTCTCAACACTGTTCTAGGAATCAGAAGACCAAGGAAGGAATAGAATGTTTCTAATGGCAGCAACTTGTAATAATTCATGGAAGCAATGTGAACGCAGGAAATCAAAGATGTCAAAAGTCCATACTTTAAAAAAATTTATTTCTTCTTTGTCAATAACATTAACAACAAAATTGAAGCTGATCCTACCACACCTAGCAAGTCCTAGGTAGGCAGGCATGATGGAAGACATAGGTAGAAGACTATATGGTTCATTGTTTGCCAAATCAGACTTATCTCTTAATCCAAGATAGATAGACCTGTGAGAGATAGACCTGAAGAGCTAGCTAATGTTTAAGCCAAGAAGGACAAGTTCAGATACACTAGTTATCATACTTTCATGGTAACTGATTGACACCAAACCGAAACAGAAGTCAATGAGATTCCATGTAATGAGTAAACTGTGTAAACACTGAACACCACATAAATAACGCAGCAATTATTACTGTGAAGAAGACTTAATCCTACTGAAGCTTCACCCTGGTCCCTGATGCTGTGAGACAAGAACAGGAGGAGGAGGAGACACCTGGGATAGTTCTAGACATGTCTAGGGCATCTGGAGATAGCTCTCGGCATGTCCCTGATCTACAGAGGATTTTTCCTTCCTGGGATTCTATATTCGTTCAAAACCAGAAGTTGTTTTTTCTCTACTTCCAATAATTGTGTGACAACAGTGATAACTAATTTTCTAACTATTTTAGATCATTATTTTTGGTGAAAAATTATTAGATATTTATAAGTCTTCTTACCTTCAAATTCCATGACTGCTATCACTTTGGTTATTTCAGTAATTTATTTAATAATCATCTATGATAACCTTTTGCTAATGGAATGGTAAACAATGTGAATGTGCTATTTGGGGATCTTCTTTCAATAATGAAATTTAACCTTGCTGCAATACTGATGATTTTTTGTTGTGTTACAATGCTACCTGTCAGCTATATAGGTGGATAGTCATTTTCATTCCAAGAACACAGACTTCAGAACACAGTGGTCAATTGTATACTGATACAATGTTACCATCAGGTCAACGGTTTGTAGCTACAGAATCTCAGACTAAGGAGAAAAATAAATATGTGTAGTACTCATATGCAAGGATATGGTGGTTTAGGTTTTTGCTTTTTGGCTCTGAAAGAAAGGAATGCAGCAAGCACTTTCAAATTCACTGATAACTTCTTTCATGTGATGTATGTCACTTATAAAAATAAAACTAAGGACACTTTGGTGCCTAAATGACCCACAGGAAGGCATCTGAAAAGTGGGCAATTTGGCCTCAAATTTTGATGTTCTGTCTGGAAAATATCACAAAAACATATGCATTTTAAATACATAAAGAATGTTGGGGCTGCCTGCTTAGAATATTGGGATTGATTTATGTCATTTCGGATTTTTCTTGAAAGTACTCAACAGGCCCCAGACATAATCAATGAGCAATTTGCAAAGAAACTAAATCATTTCTTTAAATCATAATCACATTTATGAAAACGATTTCTGTGTGAGCGATAAGAGAATCATAGACCAGGAAGCCTATGCATAGGTCTCATGTGTGTGACCTTGGGCAAATATCTCCTTCATGCATCAAGTTTTCTAATGTACATTATTTTAACAGGTCTAGCAGCAGAAATATATGTATTACATATATTATACATATAATATATATATGTGTATATATATATATATATATGTATATATATATATAACATGTCAATATGATGCTCAAAACCTCCAGTGCTCCCAAGTGGGGCAAAAACACTCTTCTCAGCAATGTTCTAGGCTGCCTTTATTTCCCATTTCCCCCTCTTTCTAATCTGTCTTCAACAAAGTGTTTAGATTCCTTCATTTTCTCTCTAGTTTTCCATGACTAAGGTTGCTATATAACCTTCCTCAATTCTTATTTGAATGTAAGATTCTTGTGAATAGTCACTGTCTCACAACCTTACAACCTCCCTTGCTCAACTTTACCTGTGCCCTGGAGGCTTTCAAATGTGCTCCCCGTGTTACAGCCTATGATAGGTAATTGTGTTGATTTGGATGAGCTAAGGAATAACCATTACATCTGGCCATGTCTTTGAAAGCTTTTCTGGAGGAAAGAATTTGAATAACAGGTGATGTGAAAAATGATCCAATTCTTCAAGGGCTGAGGGACTGTACAAAGGCAGAAGGATGGCCAGTTCTATCTCCTATCTTGATCTAGAGCCTCAATGTTCTCCTGCCCTCTGACATTACAGTTCCTGGCTCTTAAGTCTTTATACTCCAGAAACATCAATATTTCCTTCCCATTACTTTCTCCATGTTGTGAAATATACCATTGTCATTTTGTTTTGTTTTGTTTTTTAATTTTTACCAGTTATTTTATTTATTTACATTTCAAATGTTATCCCTCTTCCCAGTTTCCCCTCTAAAAGCCCCCATTTCACTCTCCTTCCCCCTCCCTCCATGAGGGTGCTCCCCCTGACTCCTACCCCCACCCTGCCATGGCATTCCCTTACACTGGGGCATCAAGCCTTCACGGGATCAAGGGCTTCCCTTCCCATTGATACCAGACAAGGCCATTTTCTGCTACATATACAGCTGGAGTCATGGGTCCACCCATGTGTACTCTTTGGTTGGCAATTTAGTCCCTGGGAGCTCTGGGGGGTCTGGGTGGTTAATATTGTTATTCTTCCTGTGGGGTTGTAAACCCCTTCAGTTCCTTCAGTCCTTCCCCTAACTCCTCCATTGGACTCCCTGTGCTCAGTATGATGATTGGCTACAAACATCTGCATCTGTATTAGTACGGCTCTCAGGAGACATCCATATCAGGCTTCTGTCAGCAAGCATTTCTTGGCATCAGCAAGTGTCTATGTTTGGTTGGAATGGATCCCCAGGTGAAGCAGTCTCTGGATGACCTTAAGTCTCTGCTTCACTCTTTATCTCTGTATTTCCTTTAGACAGGAGCAATTCTGGGTTAAAATTTTGAGAAGGGTGGGTTGCCCCATCCTTCAACCTGGGGCCATACCTAACCTCTGGATACAGTCTCTAAAGATTCTCCCTCCCCTTTGTTGGGTATTTCAGCTAATGCCATCCCGTTGGGTCCTGGGAACCTCTTGCTTTTCTGGCATCTGGGACTTTCTGGTGGCTACACCCAGTTCCCTATCCCCTATTGCTGCACACCTCTGAACAATTTCCTGACCCTTTGTACATCCCACCCATCTCCTCTCACACCCAATCCTACCCACCTTTTTCCTCTCCTCCTCCTCTCTTCCTCACAAGTCCCTCCTTCCCTCAACCTCCCCTGATTTTGTTCCTCCTTCTAAGTAGGACTGAGGCACCCACACTTTGGTCTCCCTTTCTCTTGACCTTTATATGATCTGTAAGTTGCATCATGAATATTCTGTGCTTTTTTCCTAATATTCACTTATCTTCCATCCATTTGCCTGTAAATTTCATGAAGTCATTGTTTTTAATAGTGTAAATCTACCACATTTTTTGTATCCATTCCTCTATTGAGGGACATCTGGGTTCTTTCCAGCTTCTGGCTATTATAAATAAAGCTGCTATGAACACAGTGCAGCAGGTGTCCTTGTCATATGTTGAAGCATCTTTTGGATATATGCCCCATTATCACTTTGATTCTCAGGCATTGGACTAAATTACATAGCCACTTTTCTAGGTTCTCTAGCTTAAGGTGGCAAATGGTGGCATATCTTCATGTCCATGAACCCAGGAGTAAATTTATAATGTTTTTGTCTATCCACCTACCTATATCTACCTACCATTTATAATTTACATTTCTCTAGCACTTATAATTTATCTGCATTTGTCTATCATCTATCTAATCTGCCTAAATTTACTCTCATGTATACCTGTTGTCAATTGTTTATCTATGATGTCTATCTATCTATCTATCTATCTATCTATCTATCTATCTATCTATCTCTGTCTATATATATTATCTATCTACTCATCTATCATTCCTCATCATTAGTCTATCATATATGTGTGTTTATCTATTATGAATGATTTACATCTGTCTATTTACCTGTCTTTCTGTCTCTTCTTAGTTCAGTTCCTGTGGCGATCTCTGACTGATTCTCTCACTTTCTTTGCTAGAATGAAGTGAATGAAAACACGGACTTTTCTATTTTGTTTACTTTTGTATTCCCCACACCAATTATCACCCCTAAAAGATAAAACAAAACACTTAATTGTCGCTTCCAACCCCGACCAGCAGGAAAGGAGCGACACAACGAAGTTCTTCTCAAAGCAGTTTATTCAGGAACCTTTTAGCATGTAAGCAGCAGCAATCTCTTTTCTTCCCTTCCTTCTCCCCCCAGCGCCCGAGCACACTCCCTTATATCCTCCCTCAACTCCGCCTCTCCGTCCAGACCGCATAATCTCAGTTCATAGGTCCACGTCACACGGCCTGATCTTGCGTCATGGTGCGCCTGCGCAGCTCTCACAATGGACGTGGCTAGTTTCAGGTGTGTGAGGAAGTCAGGTGCTAGTCATGAGACTTAGCTGCAGTCCCAGGAGCCATCTTGGGACTGCCGCCACACCCTCTCCCACATCCTTTGTGACTGTATAGCTCAGAATGGCTCCCTACACTTAATAATATATGTTGAACACAAAAATGAATTGGTCATGTATCTCCTGAATACATATTGCCTTCCATACATGATCATGGCTACGGAAGACTCCAAGATGAAGAAATTGTGGTCCTCACTCTTGAAAGCACATAATCGGCAGATGTGAGCTTAACCTTACCAAGATAAATGAGTAGGTTTGGTGAGTAACTATGAAGTCTGTTGGTCATGCTGAAGTCAGAACATTGATTTACCTTTAAAAGCTGAGTAGGTTTGATGAGTAACTGTGAAGTCTGTTTTTCATACCATAGTAGTACATCTAACTCTGCTAGAGAAAAGGCTGAGAATGCTTCTTGGATGAAGGCCTGTTCTAGTTCATCTAAGTAGCCTGTCACTAACTGATGGGCAGAGGCACTAAGCACAGGAAAAGATCATAGACAAGCCATTGCCCATACCTTAGAGCTTTAAAAAGAAAAACAAATGGCATGTGGAAATGCTTTGTAAAGTATCATGATGGTGAAATATCTGGAGTTTCACCATCATTTACCTGTGTTAATTGTTTGTCATTGGATAAAACAGTTGTTATCTTAAGATACTCTGTTGTGCAACTTTACAACAAATGACATTCCGTGTATGTTTGAAATTTATGGGAGTAAATGATCAAAATGAATGTATTAATACTGATCAAAGAAATATAAAATATTACCATCTAAGCATTTTAAATAATTTTTTCAGTATTAAGAGATGTTGTCTCTAATTTCTTAGGCTAAGTATAAATTAACTAGGACAGGGAAAAAGATTAGTCTGAAAATAAACTGTGCTGTATTTCTTGAGTGTACAAATTGTAAATAGAATTAAGAAATGAACAGAAGGAGCTTAGAGCAAAGGCTTTCAATTTCAAAAACTGTAGAAAGTAGCCTGTGTTTGAGTCAGTATTCATTGCGATCTAAGAATTATAATGATGAAATAGGAGCTAAGCACTCTGAAATATTTAAGTAATTTTGGGTTAATTTTTTATATTTATTGGCTGATGTGTATATCTTTCTATTTTTGATAGTTTTTTAATATTACATAATGAGAATAATTATTTATTTGTTTGTTTATTTATTTAGAGTGTTTCAAGACCTTTTGAACAGGGTTTTGTGTAACCAAGAATGGCTTTGACCTAACGCCTATGTACCCAAGGATGGCCTATAACTCCTGACTCTCTTACCTTCACCTCACACTCACTGGAGCATTGTAAGCATATGCCTCTATAACCAGCTTAGCACAAAAAATTATACACGAAGTTATTTTGCATTTATTTTCCATTTTTATAACACATTCAAGCCTGATATACTTTGAAACAAATTTCCGTTCATTTCTGGTCATTTATGTTAAAGGTCACAATGACTAATTTGAGGACCTAATCAAACCTACACAAGCTCTACATTTTTCTCTACTTTTCAAAGTAGTTTTTAAAAAATGTTAAAAGAGTGACAATATTTGTGCTATGAAAAGCTTATGTGAAATTGGGATTTTAGTGTCCATAACTAACATAACCACAGTGACATCCACCCTTGCTGTCCCAAGTGAGAACATTTATTCTTAAAGGCCAAAAAATATCCCACTATGTCTGTAACAGTCCCCTATAAATCCTTCTGTCAACGGACATTTGGGTTAATTCCACACTTCTGCTATTGTGAGTAACACCACAATGAACACAGAGGTGAAGATGTATCTTAAAATTGCTGATTCCAAATCTCCAAGCATGATTTCTAGGTCATATTGTAATTCTGTTCTCAGGGTTTGGTTTCCAAAGAACCTGCTTTCAGATGGATGTGTGCCTATAATAGCAGTGCTTGGGAGGTAGATGCAAGAAGAATAGTTCAGAATCATCCTTGCTTCAGACCAAGGCTGAAGAATAAAATGAAAGAAAGCCTCATATGGGTCCTATGGTGGTTGCACTAATAAACATTATTATCAGGACATTACTCAGTTTTGTTATTCTTCCAATATTACCAGACTATTAATAGAACATTCAAAAATGTAGCTGCATCTAAACTTCAATATTTCCAATATTTTGAATGTGTGTTTGACAAGAGAGAGAGAGAGAGCAGTGAGAATGTTTTATTCAACTGTTGATGTGGAACCTTAAGTGTTTAGATACAGGAAAGGTAGAGCTGATTTGTACACATGCCCGGGACTCTGCAAATCAGAAGACCTGAAAGAAAGCAAACAGAAAAGTGGGAGGGGCTGAGGAGGTGATGGGCAGGCAAAAACACATTTAACTGAAGACTTTTAAGAGAGAAGAGAGAAAGAAGAAGGCAGGCAAATGCATAGAAAAGGACTGAGTAAATTAGGGTCCCTGGAAGCAAAGTGGCTCTTAAGAAAGCTGCATTTCCCACGTGTCAGAGAGAGGCATGTAGAAGCACAGGAGGATTAATTGTCATACTGTTACATGCCGACACGACTGCTGTGTCAATGCGTGTATCAAACCAATAGAATACAATTGTGCATTCCAACATGGTGGTGAGTTATCACATGTGACTTTTGAATACTTCAGCTATGGCTTGTCTACACTGACATGTGCTCTAGGTATGCAAGACTCATTGGATTTTGAACACTTACTATGAAAAAAAAAGACTTTTCACTCTAAATTACATCTTCACTAATTATATATTTAAGAGTAATATTCTACTATATGCCGCTAAATTATATAAAAGTTATTAAAATTAATTTGCTCTCTCTATTTAGATTTTCATATGTGGCTACTGAACATTTTCAAACCTTCATGTGGCTCCTCTCTCATTTCTGCGGCAAAGCGCTGCATAGAAAAAGTGAGCATCCTCAAGAGAGTTCAAGTATGAAGCAGATGAATAAAGTCTTTAATGGCAGATAATCATGGCATAAACATTGGCAAATCCAGGCACAGTGCCTTGGGGGCATCCCTCAAGAGGATTGGTACATCCCACAGCAATGTGGGGCTGCATCAGATTGTCCAAAGACAATACTTCTTCAAATCGAGCAGATTTCATGGAGAGAGTACATACACCATAGCACAGTAATTTGAAATAATTTTAGTACTAGAAAATTCCTAGTTTGGTACATTAAAACAGGATGAGTTTGATGGAATGGGGAAAATACACTATGGAGGTTGACAGAACCCACAGAGGTAGACTTTGAAAGTGAGCCAAAGTATTTAAGAAAAACTTAGGCTAAGTTTAAATCTGGTTTGACATAAAACGGGGGAGCTGTTTAATGATGTTAAGAAAAAATAAACTTTGATGTGATTCTTCTTCCACATGGTTTGAAATGTGACCAACAATTCTCTCACAATTCTCTCATGACTAGACCAATTGACAACTAGCACACCAGAAGAGAAATACCAAGGCATTGCTGTGCAGTGTTTCGCTATAGGGGGATTACTTAGAAAGTCGCTGAAAGCTGCATACATATAAAAAAACTTTTCTGGAGGATGCAAAAGTGGCATAGACAGAGACGTATGACCCATACAAAAATGAGGCAACAGGAGGTGCAATGCGCATGCCTCACAGGCTTCACCAGAAGTCGCCCTAGTAACAAGGATTTTCTAAGGAACTCACATTTCTGGGCCGGTCCCACACTTCCTCATCCTGACGAAGTTACTGGCTCCCGCCTCCAAAATCATCTGCCAAAACCAGTGGCCACCTGATTCCCTGGAAAAACCTTCAGCTTTACCCTTTGTCTGGGAACCACTTTATTTTTCTATAGAAAGAGTGCAGGAGCTCCCAGTTTGGTGCCTTGTTTGATTTGTTAGTTCTTCCCTCAGACCCAAGGTGAAGGAAATGAGATTTTGAAAGAACTCTTACTAAGAGCCTCAAGGTCTCCTAGGTGGGCACCTGCCATTCTCTTTCATCTTTTCCAAGTGCCAAATTTGCAATTTTGCCTGAATCACCTCCCACTCTGCGCCTCTCTAGGCCTGTACTACCAGTGTGCACCGCCTGCCTGCGGGTTCTGTGCTACCCCTGAGCTCATGCACCATCATTTATGGACCTAGCTCTTGCTATTTCTATTCCCGCTGAAATTTAGACTCAACGCTAATGTTGCTATCTGAGAGGAGGACATTTATGAAAGAGTCAGGAGAGTACAGCAATCATTAAAAAGTGTTTGACACATATTGTTCTTAGGGGTGGCCACTGATTAGTTTTATGAACTTGTGTTTTCTCATCAGAGGCTAACTACTCCGTAGTAATATATCAAAGTTAAGTCTTCAAAGTTGTCTAAAATTCTTCAATTCTTTATTCTTCTTCAGAGCCTTAACTCGAGTGACTAAGAAGCAGTCTTGCTTACTGGGGTTTGGAGGTAAACAAGCCACTTGGTTAGCTGGCTTGAAGAAAGTGGAATGAAGAGTTCTGAAAGACACCTGTGTCATCCAAATAACCCATTCTCTGTACACACCCAGCACTTACCTGATCTCAAGCTGGACAACTCCAATTTGTCCCCAAAGAGAATCCTACTCTCCAGTCACCAAAGAACAGAAGGGCTAGCTCATGTTCTGCCAACGTTTCTTCCTGGACACGCCCTGCCTATGTCTTTGGCTTTCACCAGTCAAGCACACAATCTGCTTTTCGTTTTTGTTTTCAGTTAGTTCCTGATCGTCTACAGACCTATGTCCATAAAATATTGGAAGTAAGGGGGAAAATGCCTAGCCACAGTCTACAACTTTGTTTCAACTTACGCAGGCAGGAAGGCAGGTAATTGAAAATGAGGCTGAGAGTCTTAGCCATTAGCCAGCATCTGGCTACTGACACCTAAACGCAGCCTTTCAAGAGGGCTTAACGTCCTGAAAGTCAGTACCTCTAAAGTCATGGAGCTGATTAATAATGCCCCTGCCTGAGTCGGAATTCCTGCTGAGGCTCTTGCTGGTGGTTGAAGAGTCTTCCTGCAGCTTTCATAAATTAGTTGATAACTGAATTGCTTTTCTTCTGAGTGGAAGGATTTTAATTACATGATTTCGGGCATACCAAGCTTCATCTCCAGGGCACGGACAATGGGGACCTCTGATCAAAGCACATTAAACCTTCATGGTGGTTGTTTATACATTTGTAAAGGTGGCTGTGGTCGGCCCTGATAGCAGAGACAATGAATCAAAACCTAGGCTTGTCCTTTTCATTAGCCAATGATTTTATAGCCTGCAGTGGTTAAACACTGATGCATAAAATGGAGTCATATCAATTGTAATTACCGGAACAAGCGGGTTTTAATTTCCCCCAAAAGGTTTTTAGAGCTTTCATAGGAGTCTGAAGATTAGAACCACCCAATTACTAGTCCTCTGTTAGTAAGTACAATCTACCATGACGTGCCTGGGTATGTCTATAAGAGAGACTTGTCTAGCCTTTGGCAGGGTAAACTTATTTCTGTAATTCAGAATATAGCTGGCCACTTTAGTGGCACTGTAGGTCCCAACCAAATGACAGAAAGAAAAGCTGCCTGATCTCCTGGGAAATGGACAGGAGAAGGAGAGAGGCAGTCGTATGTCTGTGAGAACCCGGGGTTCAGCAAGTCCTGTGAGAAAGCAGTAGATTGTGTTCTCGCCTCAGAGTCATACAGTGTGGGAGAGGCAGAGGAGGACTTCTTACCTAGTCTCTCCCAGCTTCAGTTTTTATAGCATCCACCTTGTCAGGTGGGCCAGACAACATCTGGGATGATGCCAGCACCATGCCTGCCTGGTGGACCAGGTCTTCCACTTGTCCACGGCACCTGAAGTTAGATGCTTTCCCTCATCTTTTCCAAGAAAATCGCATCACAAGTTGAGAGTTCTATGAACACCATGACCTTCCCAAGAGCTTCCCTGCTAAAAAGACACACATCTTGGCATTTTGTAACTGTGAGATTGATGCCTAGAATGTGGGTTTAAATTACCTGGTATCCAGTTTAACAGTTACTGTTTCAGGAAAAAAGTAAAAAAGAATACACACACACACACACACACACACACACACACACACACACACACATATTCTTTGAGAATATATATCCTTTGAGAATTTTGTATAATGTGTTTTGATCATATCTTCCCCTTTCCAAACTCTTCCCAGATCCAATCCTTTCCTACCCACTCAACACCGTGTCTTCTTTTTTTATTTAGCCCATTGAGTCTAATTTGGGCTGCCCATATCTTTTGAATATGTGACCTTTCACTGGTGCACAGCTGATTTGTCTTAAAGAAATCTGACTCTCCAAGGAAGGAAATTTTTAAACCGCAACCTCCTTTAAAATGCTGAGTCAAGAAGCCTTCTCGAATAAATGTTTCTGAAGTAATTTGTAAAGATTAGTTCTAAAACCTGGGGTGGCTGGTGATACAAATTATATTTCTGTTGGGTCTCTGGCAGATAATCTTCCTCTGTATTCTCATTCTTGCAAGATCACCACAAAGGGAAGCAGCTGTCAGTTGCCTTGTTTCCCATCAACTGCTGAGACCTTTAAGGCTGACATGTTTTTCATTTATCTGTCTCCTTTCCGTCACAACCAGTAGCAATATATGGGCTACCAAAACTGAACTCATTATAGGGTGTTCTGATTTAAAAAAGAAATTAATTCTGCTTTTAATCCACTATATGACATTGTTGTATCATTGGTGTTGTGATTACATCATATGAAGAATGTGTTCATATATAATCATCAACATTAAAACATAGCAATATATAATAGCCATTGATTTGCATAATGCAGGCTATGATAGCATTTCTGTTTGCTGGGATCTACCAAAGTCCAATCTTTATATATGTAGTTTCAAATCGCTGCAAGTTCCAAGCAAGTTGGAATTGTTGCCCCAAGGATACAGAGGCAAAAGTGAGGTTTAGCATTGCCACAGTTTGTAACCTGCCAGGCTTTTATTCCTCCTGATCTGACTCCAAAACCCAAACCATTTGCTTTTACCTAATCTCTCAAAAGTCACAGATCATGCTCTAGTTAAAAGATACTTTATGCATGGGGTAACAGAGACCAAGATAGTTTGTAACAGACTAAGCAGCACTTGCTAGTTAAGTCACTTTAATGCTGTAAATTTACCATATAAGTGTGATTTTCATGTGGGCAAATTTTAACTGCCTCATGAACTGGATTTACAAGGAGGCATTTAATTTACCCCTGCTTGTTTACAAGTGTTCTCGTGTGAGGGTGGTCATGGAAGGCAGTTGATGGTGAAAGTTACACAAGGAGTGGATTAATAAAACACAAACAAGGGCTTTAGGCAAATTCTGCGTGGGCCAGGTGGATAGTGAGCCATACGTGCAGAGACCGTTGGCATTTGAACCTGAGTCCCATTCCTCATCTAGAACCAATGGCTGCCTTGTGCATCGCATGCAAACTTTCTAGTTATATGGAGCTTTTCATTTTAGAAAATCTGTTAGTTTAGTCCAAAACATTAGCCTCGTACTTGACTAGTTTCTCTCGAGATCCACCCAAACTCGGTCCACATACAATCCATCCAGAAGCCTTTTTAAGGACACAAACTCATCTTCCCAACAACATAGCTAGGCTCTGGGCTATACCGCTGCTGGAAGTCTAATGGTCTCTGAATTGGTCTCTTTGCTGACTCTGTCGTCTGGTTTTGACAAAATGCCCAGAAGGTTGCTTAGAATTTTAGTCGGCTAGTTACCACTCTGTTCCAAATTTCAACTGGCTCCTTATCTCTTGGTGCCAGCCCTCCTACCCACTGCAGCCTGCATTCTCTTCCTTGCTCCTCCTGTCTGTTCATTGTCCTTTGCAGACCCCAGGCACACGTCCCCTTGGGACCTTTCACTGGTTGCTACTTCCGCTTAGAAGATTCATCTCTAAATATCTGCATAGATAATGACCTTTGATGCAAATATCCCCTTGTCTCTGACAATCTTGTCTTATTAATAATGCTCTTGGTACTCTCACCCTGCTCTAAATAAGACATGTCTTAGGGTTTCCATTGCTGTGAAATGGCACCATGAACAAGGCAACTCTTATAAAAGAAAACATTTCATTGGGGCTGGCTTACAATTTCAGAGATTTAACCCAGTATCACCATGGCAGGAAGTGTGGAAGTGTACAGGTCAACATGCTGAGGGCAAGATGTTCTACATCTTGATCTGAAGGCAGCAATGAGAGACTATGCTCTCTCACTAAGCACAGCTTGAACATGTATAACCTCAAAGCTCACGTCCACAGTGATACTCTTCCTCCAGCAAGGCCAAGTTTACTCCAACAACGCCACACCTCCTTATAGCACCATTCCTACTGGGCCAAGCATTCAAACACATGAGTCTTTGGGGGGCCATTCCTATAAAAATGACCACAAGCTATATTAATGTATGCAACGTGCACATTATTTGACTCTCCTCTAGAGCACAGGCTACAAGACAGTTACTAGTTTTGTTCATTTACTGACATATATCATGGAGGCTAAGAAGGCCTATTACGTAGTAACTGTTCAATAAGCACTTGTCATTGTAGAATTGATAAGGCTGGAAACAAGCTTCTACAGTATGGGGAAGTAGGACAATCACGAGTGGTTTATTTTGTGTCTCAACACTTGACTGATGTTTTGTAAATGCACTCTATACTATAGAAGTAAAAGATTTCATATCAGAAAAAAGAGGCACTAGGCTGTCATTTTGGACTAAGCTTGTCTTGTGATCCTTGCCTGGGCTTTGACACAAGTGAAATTCAAAGAATACAATAGATAATGGCTCATTTAGGGTAGAGTGGTTGTCCAACTCTGAAAGATAAATAATATTCTGCAGAATTATACTTCAGGACAATATTAAAGTAGTTGCTTACTATGAGTAGATTTGATTTTGAAGCTTGCTATAACTTTTTAGCCATCTGTTTTTATTCAAAATCAAAATAAACTCTACTCTGCCCTGAACAAGAATAAGATTTTGTTTTTTGATATTGTGACATTCTTTTTTGAGACAGGGAAGGGGATCATCTATTGTTGACAAAACAAAAAGAGCCAGAGGTCATTCCCTGGAGGTCCTGTTTCAACAAATGGGGAAGAGGTCACGGATACCAACCTGGAGACACTGTGATGCACACACTTAAAAATGTTTCTTATGCTTTCCCTTTGGTTCTTTTTTTCTGTTTTATTTTGTTTTATATCTATTCTGGTTAGTTTTCATCATCATCATCATCATCATCATCATCGTCATTGTTATTATTATTATTATTATTATTATTATTATTATTATTATTATTATTTGTTGGGTACCTGTTTGTTTTCTAATGAGATTGAGAAAGAAAGGGTATGGATGTGGATGGCTAGGGAGGTGGGAAGGACCTGGGAAATGGGGAGGATCTGGGCGGGAGAGGGAGTGGAATCACAAACAGAACATATTATATAAAAAATCTATTTTCAATAAAAAATACACAATCTAAAAACCAAAACAAAACAGCAAGCAAGCAAGCAAACCACTCTTCCACTCCTGTAAACATGAACATATTAAGAAGAGCCTTTGAAGAAATGACCCAACATCCTCACCTTTCTTCCCCACTACCAAGATGGGGTGCAGCGTGGGTGTTAACTTACACAGAATACGATAGTCTTGTGCTGACTCAACCTACCAGCCTGGGCTACAGGCAAGGGCTGTCTGTGGGGGTGGAAGTAGATAAACCACAGTGAAGACTTTGCCATAGAGACAACTCCTTTTTGCCACACAAGAAACGCCTGTGAGAATGGAAGAACAGCCAAGGAGCCTAAGGAAGGGAAAATGTCAGAAATTGGAGATCAGCCTGCAAGCTCTGCAAAGTGAGGCTTGCCTCTTCCTGTCACCCAACCAGTTGATCACCTTATAAACCACCCGGACTCAGAGCCAGAGCTGAAACAGCAGATTCAATTTTCCCCTCTCCTTTAAATGTCTCCTTTTCAGTTATACAGCATTTTATGAAAAATTGATGTCTTACCAGTCAAGGGGATGAACGCTAGGGTATGCAGGGAAGAGTTTAAGGAGTTTGTTTTAACAGTTATGCATTTAAATTGTCCCATTATAGTGGACAAATTTCTACTGCAGACAAAGAAAGGAAGGAAGGAAGGAGGAAGGAAGGAAAATCAGTTCTAGGTCCAGCTCACTTAGACTTTTTGTTAAACAAGCATTTTGATAGCAATCCTGATAAATTCATGAATTAAACTTATTTCATCCAAATGTTAGGTTTTGAGGTGTCAGTTAGGGACCTCTCTTTCTTTCATGCAGCTATTGAATACACAATACTGAAGACATAATGTAAAAAATGAAAATCTGATACATTTTCTAACGTAAAACTTGAGCAGAGTAGGCTCAGTAGGGCATTCGCCTGGAAGCAATTAAGCTGTGTGTTGAATGTCTGTAGACAGACTATTCTACAGTTCAGTGGAATTTTATTCAAGACCTATGCCTAGGTCAAGGTCCAGGACACAGACCTGGCGTGCAGCAGATGCCTAATAAATATTTATGGAATGAGTGAGCGTGCAGAAAACATCAGCCATTCTTCCTCCCTACAGTACTTTTACCTGCTCCTTCCCCTTTGCCCTTCTGTCCTGCTTACTCCCACCCTGTGGATGGTGGGGCAACATGGCTGGAGTCATTAAAAATAACGTCTACTCCTGGAGCGACAAGGCCTGAGCTTTGAGCGGCTTTCAGATCTTGTATGTGAAGGTGGCTGCACAGTAAGCCCTGCCTTCCATTGTAAACTCAGCTGTGCTAGGCTGACTTGGCAGGCAGAGTCTCTGGTACCCAGACTGGCTGGGTAGCTATGCTATTATGACAAGGTGGGTACCTTTGTTTCTATTGGGAAAAAGAAGGGAAATGCCTCAGAATCTCTTTCTTCTTTGTTTTCCTTTAAGTGCCTAAACTTCTGGAAGCAACACAAGGCTTTTGACTCTCTCATTACCTGGCTGTCTTGTGCTCTGGAATGTTCTAATTAATAACAATTTAAGTCATTACTGAGTCCAATGAAGTAGAACTGAAAATGTGGCTAAATGTTAAGAAAATGCTTTGTCCAAAATATTTATAAGGATAGAATAACTGAGCAATGACCCAGATAGCCACAGTGGAGACTCTGGTGGGAGAGCAGTGGTCATGGAGGAATATCAGTATAGGGAATAAAAAGCATCTAGTTGGTCCTTTCAAAAGATAACTTGGGAAAAGTGACTGTGATAGTGGAGACAAGAAAATAAGAATGAACAGAAAGGGTTGGCTGGGGCACAGCTGTGAAGCAGGAGGTCTTCGTGTAGACCGAGGGCGTGCAGAACTCTCAGAGCATTTGGACCTTGAAGCGAGCTGTCAAGATTTGATCACTCACTGAATTTGGAAAAGTAGGGAAATTTGGGGGTGACGCCATGCTTCCTGCTTTGGCTGGCTGGGTAGATATGCTATTATGAGGTATGGAATGGCCTAGAAGGTGGTCATGAGTGGGGGGGGCAGTATACTGATGTTTTGTTTATGTTCACTTGGAGTAAGCTGACTATTCTTCCTGTGATTCCAGTGCATATTCATATCTCTACTAGTGTCTGACTGGGCATTTAGTGGCAAGAGACCGTGACTAAGTGAAAAGTACTACTTGACATTGTACATAATATTAAATGATACCTGTTTGTTGACATCAATCATTTTGGGTGATAATATAAGTGGTTGTCATTACTTATCTTATATTTAAATCTTCATTTTATTGTTGTATTATAAATGTATATACATGTATCATATATATCACCACCTTTACAAGTATTGATAAAATAACCAAAAACAATATATTTGTTACATGAGAGTATGCTAACTACTTGCAAATCCCTGTAATCCTCACACCAAGCCCATCAGATAGGTGTTTTATCCCTTATTTAAAAGAAAAGTCAAATGGATTGTTATAATACAAGTAATTGAAAAATATATCTGGCAGACAGGAAAGCTAGTGAAATGAAGAAGAACCAGTATTCAACTCCAGGGAAATATGTCTACAACTTTTCACTCTTTCTTCTCCTTTCCACAAACATTTTGAGTTAGCAAGACCCCCACGAATTTCTCAATCTTAGAGACCCCTCGATGAAAAGATAACTTTGTGTCTAACCTCAGAATAACTGGGAACTCTCAAACTGACTAAAACTCATTTACTAGGGTATAACTTTTGTTAGTGGCCAAATAGGACTTACAAATAAAAATTTGGTTTTGTCATGGAATATCTTGGTTTCTCCATCTATGTTAATTGAGAGTTTTGCTGGATATAGTAACCTAGGCTGCCATTTGTGTTCTCTTAGGGTCTGTATGACATCTGTCCAGGATCTTCTGGCTTTCATAGTCTCTGTTGAGAAGTCTGGTGTAATTCTGATAGGTCTGCCTTTACATGTTACTTGACCTTTTTCCCTTACTGCTTTTAATATTCTTTCTTTGTTTTGTGCATTTGGTGTTTTGACTATAATGTGATGGGAGGAGTTTCTTTTCTGGTCCAATCTATTTGGAGTTCTGTAGGCTTTGTGTATGTTTATAGGCATCTCTTTCTTTAGGTTAGGGAAATTTTCTTCTATGATTTTGTTGAAAATATTTACTGGTCCTTTGAGCTGGGAGTCTTCACTCTCTTCTATACCTATTATCCTTAGGTTTGATCTTCTCTTTGAGTCCTGGATTTCCTGTATGTTTTGAACCAGTAGCTTTTTCTGTTTTACATTATCTTTGACAGTTGTGTCGATGATTTCTATGGAAACTTCTGCTCCTGAGATTCTCTCTCTATCTCTTGTATTCTGTTGGTGATGCTTGTATGTACGGCTCCTTGTCTCTTTCTTTGGTTTCTATATCCAGAGTTGTTTCCCTGTGTCCTTTCTTTATTGCTTCTATTTCCATTTTTAATTCCTTCAACTGTTTGATTGTGTTTTCCTGTAATTCTTTCAGGGATTTTTGTGATTCCTCTCTATAGGCTTCTACTTGTTTATTTATATTTTCCTGCATTTCTCTAAGGGAGTTCTTTATGTCTTTCTTGAAGTCCTCCATCATTGTGATCAAATGTGATTTAAAACCAAGATCTTGCTTTTCTGGTGTGTTTGGATATTCAATGTTTGCTTTGGTGGGAGAATTGGGCTCCGATGATGCCATGTAGTCTTGGTTTCTGTTGCTTGGGTTCCTGCACTTGCCTCTCATCATCAGGTTGTCTCTGGTGTTACCTTGTTCTGCTATTTCTGACAGTGGCTTCACAGTCCTATAGGCCTGTGTGTCAGGAGTGCTGTAGACCTGTTTTCCTGTTTACTTTCAGCCAGTTATGGGAACAGAGTGTTCTGCTTTCAGGCGTGTAGTATTTCTTGTCTACTGGTCTTCAGCTGTTCCTGTGGGCGTGTGTCCTGAGTCCACCAGGCAGGTCACTTGGAATAGAAAAGTTTGTCTTACCTCTGATCCTGGGGCTGAAGTCGCTCCTTGGGGGCTGTGTTTGAGCTCTCCGTGAGGGCGACAACCAGAAGGGCCTCCCCCACCTTCTCCCCCAGGCCCCTGTGCACAGGGGTCCCAGATGGCGTTAGGTATTTTCCTCTGGAGTCAGAAATGTGGGCAGTGTAGTGTCCTCTGGCTTCCCAGGCATGTCTGCCCCTCTGAAGGTTTAGCTCTCCCTCCCACGGGATTGTCCCTGCAGAAACAAAAGTTGGGAAGAAAATGAAATGTATATCTACTACATCAATGAGATTGCGAATAATTCTCACTTGAAATGCAGGGCATGAATAAAAGAGTAGCAGTTAGAAAGCAAAAGGTGAAAAGTGTTGGTGCATCAATATGAACTGGAAGATTGATAGCACCCCAAATAAATAAAAGCCTCCAAAGAAACTCTAAATTTGTATTTAAACCGAAATCCATGAGTTTCCATGTCATTCATTCACAGAAATATAGCTCAACACCTTCACTTTGGATCTGTTTCTGTATCTTTGGATCTGTATCAAAAAAAATGGTCACCTGGCCATTTTTACAAGAGTTTTATTACAAGAGTATTGTTACATTACTATTACTAGAAGGCATATATTATCTAGTACATTAGAGATTATGCTAACTGCTTTGCAAACCAAGCAGATGGTCACTGTCCTGTGTCTACAGTTACAGTTGAGGAACTGGACTTTAGAAACAGCAAGAAACTTTTCCCAAGAGATAATGACAGATTTGAACCCAAAGTCCATGATCTCAAACCACCATCCAGGTCCATCACCGCATCCCAGGTTTAATGTCCTGTCTAGCTGACATGCCTTCAAAGGGAAGACTGCTCTGTTAAACTAAGGATTATTGTCCAAACTAAGATTCTTTTGGCAGTAAATAAATAATTTTGTTGTGCATTTTTTATAGGATCTGTGAGACTATTATCTCTCTGGTCAATATCATTACAGTATCTGTCTGTCTGTCTAAAGAATTCAAGCATCAGTTTGTAATGTATTTGGACATGCAAGCTTAGACAGTATACCAAACACTTTCAGGGGCACCATTGTGGTATAGAGCAATGCATTAAGAGATGCACTTGGAGGGGCTGGAGAGATGGCTCAGTGGTTAAGAGCACGGACTGCTCTTCCTGAGGTCCTGAGTTCAAATCCCAGCAACCACATGGTGGCTTACAACCATCTGTAATGAGATCTGATGCCCTCTTCTGGTGCATCTGAAGGCAGTTACAGTGTACTCATATACAATAAAATAAAATCTTAAATAAATTTATAAAAAAAAAAGAGATGCACTTGGAGAAAATCTGTGTTCCTGGATCAGAAGGAACCAATCAATTGTATGGATCCAAATTGGTGCTTTGGGTACTCTGTGGAGTCATGTTGAACTATGAAATTTCAGGAAAGCATGAACGTTTACATAGCTTATGAAAGGCTGGCACCTAGTTACAAAGCCAGAGCCTAATGCTCGTTAGTCAGCAGGAAAGCAGTTCTTGTCAAAGAGGTAGCACACCCGGCTCTAGCATGCTAACCAGTTTCCTGGATCCAGGATAAGCTGGGGACGGGTAGAACAAGGGGAAATAGAAACACAGCAAATGATTGGAAGAGGACAAGAGAAAGTGAAGCAGTAGAGATAAACAGAGATGCTCTTAACAGCCATGTGGATTTCCTTCAGATACAAACATCAACCTTCCTCTGGAAATTCACCATATTCATTAATCAAAATCAAGATAAACCATGTAAAGTGGCAATCTACTAAGTTAGTGCTTTAAACCACCATAAGGCATGCAGCGTCTTCAGGGAGCTGAAGACTCACACGCTTGTTTAGCCACCTTCCCTACCCCACCCCTGTATTAGAGATTTAACCCGTGACATCATGTATACACCACAGGCACGTGACCACACACATACCCTCAGTCCTGTCTTTACTTGTTTATTTTTAAATATTTATATATACAGGGTCTCAAGAAATTGCCGTGACTGAACTTGAATTCACTGTATAACCTGAGTTCATCTAGAATTTGGAATTCTCCTGCCCCTGTCTCCTGAATAACTGAGATCACAGGCCAGGTCCAGCAACAAATACTTCTCGAAGAGCAAAAAAATGTTACTGAAATTTTCTAGTAGTTACGATCGCCAAAGTGAGTATAACAAATCCCCATTTTTTTTTTTGGTATATCTAAGTGCTCTTACACAAAGTGGCACATTTTAAGTTGTCCATATAAACAATCATTTTCCAAATGATGGGCGTTCTGCCTCCTCTTCAGCTTTCAGCCCTGGTGGTGAGCACTTGCCAAGGTCTCCCTGATTCCCTAGTCCTACAACCTTTTCTGTCTTTGGTCAGGTCAGCCTTCTGGAGCTAATTTTCCATAGTTGATCTTATCCAAAATGCTGAGAAGCAACTGAAAATGCATCGCTTAGCCTCTTCTCAATATTAAAAATCTAAATTTACCTACATGCATCACATTGGGTGTATTCTGTAGTATGCAAATCAAAAGGGGAACACATAAACCAATAAAGAAGCTGACCTACAGGAGTGGCTATGTGTACTGTGTGTGTGTGTACTGTGTGTGTGTGTGTGTGTGTGTGTGTGTGTGTGTGTGTGTGTGTGTGTGTGTGATGAATCTTTCCAGTGGCCTCTTCTGTGGGCATCACAACAGAAGACTGACTCTGCTCTTTCTGGGCCTCATGTGACCCGACATTCCACAGAAGCCAGTCAGTAACTAGGAACAATGTCTGAAGAAGAAATTCCTTTTTTTCTTTATCATTATTGCTTTGGAAATGGAGACAAGACTCCAGAAATTATTGCCCCTTTCCAAACTAAGAACAAAAATCTCATTTCAAGGTCAGGACTGGTATGATTGGCCAAGCTAGTGTAGGAAAGGAGAAATGAACATTAATATTCCCTCCACTAGTCAGACCTTCGCAGAGGTGTACATGTGTGACCTCTAAACCTTTCAAGAATTCTATCTGGCAAATATTATTATCTTTCACCTAAAAATGAGGAAATAAAAGCTGGAGAGATGTCTGAGTAAAACGACTCTTGGCAGAGGGACCTACTCTTGTCCCCAGCACCCACATCAGGCAGCTCAGAACTCTGTCTTCAGCCCCGGCAGATTTGATGCCGCCGACCTTCAGAGGCATCCACATTTTTGTACATGTAGACAGACACATAACACATACACAAGGTCAGAACTGAAGTAATTTCCAAGAATTGCAATAAGGAAATGATGATTGAGGAGAAAAGGTAAATTTGATATGACTAAATAAACTGGGGAGGTAAACAGTGTTGGACTAGCCACCACAATGGTGAACAAGGGAATGGTAGACAGTGACAATGCACCCTTTAGAAAAGAGTAGAAAGAAAACAGATGGATAGATTAGGTCTGTCACAAGAAGCAGTAGACTGAGCAATGGGTGCAGTACCCATTGTAGCTTAAGGCAGTGCACTTTGGGGAATCTCTATTATGAGAAGCTCTTGTCACATTGGGGTGAGTTACTACACGTGCAGTTTTCTGGCATAGAACCCTAGAACGTGGGGGCAGTCCAGATGGCAGATGTGTGGTTTTAGGAACTTATGGTGAATCATGTGCCCTAAATTCCACCTGTGCAGTCTCTGCCACATAAATAAAAGCAGTCTTGCTTGACCAGTGTTGGATGCTGGGCTGAGACTTAGGTCATAATGCATGAGGCTGCAGTTCTGTGCTAGCAGGCTATAACCCTCTGTTGCTTGCAGTTATGCTTCAGGTGAGCTTACATTGTATTTGAGAGCACAAGAATAGGCCTCGGAAAATTCCATAATAGGGACTCATTGCATCTGGTCATCGATCAATGGCCACAGTCAGTTGAGATGCTGTTTGAGTCCAGAGCCACGGAAAGTTAGCTGTTCCCTTTCTGTGGCTACTCCAGATGAAGGACTCCACATTTAATTATAGATTAAAAAAAATAACTGTTTAGTTTTGCAATTAGCCTTATAAAATTAAATAGTAAGATATACAAATTAAAATATAAAGACATAGCTACTAAAATAAGCATTGTATATGAAAAGCAGTATACGGAATCATTAGCTCTTGTTGGTTGTATTCCTCACAAGTGAATGGTGATTTTTCTCAAAAAGGGATATTTTTAAAAACATATTCTGAATACTGGGAACGTTAGGCATTGGAGCTCTGGGTCTTGTTTCAGGTCTGGGGGCGAGGGGGTCGCTGCTGTCTTCCCTTTAGCAGTTACGCGGTAGGATGGTGTCAGGCCTTCAGTTCACATCAGCTTCTATTGCTTATAGGTGCAGTGTCAGATTGGCTTTGTCCAGGCACCCTGCCCCTATGCTACTGAATTAGAAGGGTCTCTGTAAACCAGTGCACTGCCACGTCCTGAGGATGCTCGCATATGCCAGTGTTCTCCTTAAATGGCCATGCTCTTGCCTACCTCTCTTGACTAAATCCCCTGGTTAAATGTTGTTTTATTTTGTGGTCAGACCAGCAGCTAAGCTAAATGGATGAGAATACAGTTGATTTGACACCAACAATGTTGAGGGAAAGTCTGGATCTGGAGATTAAACTGTATATGCTTCCGATACTGTTTCCTACACTTAATAGTGAATGACTCTGAGTAAATTACTATGACCATCTAAGTTTCTGTTTCATCCTCTACAAAATGAAGTAAATAATATAATACCTGGCATTCTGAGGATTAAAGAATAATGCCAAAGTAGAAATAAAAAATGTATGAGTACAATGAATATCTCATACAATTTACTCAGAATATACAAACTCCTCAACGAATATTTTCCTGTGTACCATTCTTTAAGCAAACACATGCTTCAATAATGACAAGTTGGAAAACACAAGTGTCTCTGCAACATTGTCAGCCTGTGTGCTGCATGAATTCCTGTCCTTGCTACTGGGAGAAAACAATGTGAGGGAAAATTGATCCTCTTGGCTCCCAAATTCAAAGGGTTCAATTCCCCAACAGCAACCTGGATGCAGAGAAAGGGCAAGGCCACTTTTCCTGATTCCATTTTATTCAGAGTAGGCCTCCAGCCTGTGGGTGCTGCCATCCATACTCATGTGAGTCATCTCCCTCACTTAATCCTCTGGTACACCTTTACCCATGTAGCCAAAAGAGTGCCTCAGTCTCTTGGTGATGCTAAATCCAACCAAACAGGCAGAAATTATCCAGCCTACAGTGCTGCTTTTGTTTTGTTTTGCTTGCTTGCTTATTGAAAATATATTGAATACACTATATTGTGACCACATATTCTATTCCCCCACCTTGACCCAGATCCTCCACATGTCTGCACCCAACTTGATGCCATCTGTTTGTCTGTCCATCTATCTGTCTCTCTCTGTCTCTCTCTGTCTCTGTCTCTCTCTGTCTCTGTCTGTCTCTGTCTCTCTCTCTGTCTCTGTCTCTCTCTCTCTCTCTCTCTCTCTCTGTCTCTGTCTCTCAAACAAACAGGCAAAAAAAGGTAAAACTATCATGTTCTCATCAGCGAAAGGTGCTGGTAGGCTTGGGATGGGCTAATATGACAGAGTAAACACTCATGACAAAGGGCCTCCAAGGCTTCCATGATTCATCCTTTTCCTGCTCCTATCCCTCATTTCCCAACTCTTCTCTTATTTGTACTTACCTTGAGTATTTCTAGTGCCAACCCCAAGTCTCTAGTCTCAGGAACTCTGTATTACCCATGCCTTGCTCACAGAATTTTCTCAGAGTTATGAAATGAGTTTGTTATTTGTGCCTTAGAAGAAACAGGACAGGTGGATCTTTCTAGAGAGGTCTCCCTTGTCGCTCATCCCGGGGCCTGGCCTGTTTCTCCTTCATGTATCCATCTTATTGACCTCATCTTCTTTCATTGTATTTACCAGCACTTGATTTTAGTTAGTTAGTTTTCTCACTCATTATGTTTTATCCAGTAAAGTAGTACCTTGCTCTATGATACACACATCGTTTCATTCCTACTGTGATATCCTCAAAGTCTAGAACAACATCTAGCATATAGCAAGCTGAAAAATCCTCACAGCTAACAATTTTTTGAATTCTTTTATTATATTTTCTAGAAGAATATCCATAAATATTATTTGTTCCCTTAATTGGATTTTTTTACTCTCTGCTCCCCCCGACAGTCAATAATTCATCAACCTACTTTAGTAAATTTAAAATCTGGATTGATTTCCACATTTAAAATCCTGATTTAGTATTGTTAGTATAGAAGAAGCCAATGAAAGTAGGAAGACATTAATTTTTCAGCTTCTCAGCATCTCACACACACATGTGGTGTGGCTGTGGGGTAGCCCAGCGGGCATTGAATTATGTAACAATAACAGAATACAAAGACATGAAAGCAGCTATATCAAACGTGTCCATGTGGTTAGAGCTCCTGCTTTCTTTAGGAGAGAGCAACCTATGGCTGTGAGTGCTGGTATGGCTCCGTGGAAGAAAGCTGCATCCAGACACGATCACACCTAAGAAATATAAACTTTGTGATGGTTTGGTTCAACGCCAATCTATTAAGCGGTGGAAAATGAACAGGGGTTGTGTGTTCAATCTCAGGCCAAGAGAGGTTCCCTTCACACTGGCTATTATGTATGACATATTTCTCTGCCTTTTGTCCACTTCCTTTGGCAGGGTTTGTTCAAGGCAAGTCTGTGTGATTTATCCTGCCTGTTAATGAGTTCTTCCTCAGCAGAACCGTGGCTCTGAAAGCTCAGTCATTAGCAAAAGGATCTAAAGGACACTGTTTAGAACCCAGGAGAGCAAACCGAAAGAATTTGAGATTCACAGTCAGAGCTGCACTCACCCTGAACCTTATGGCTTCAATAACCCAAAACACAAATTAATTGCTTTATGATAATCATGCAAATGATAAAGCCATAGAGATTCTAATATTGACTTAAAAGCTTATCACATATACTTTCACAAACATTCCCAAGAAAGAACTATTCTTAAAACTTTTCTTAGAAACCTTTTAAAAATTTCTAGGTATAAATAGACGTATAGGTATATATACATACCTACGAATGCCTTTGCATGGATATACATATAGATGTACAGCAATGGAAGCCTTTTGAATGCAGTTCTCCTACTGACAGGCCTTGACAGATTGCAGCTATGGTGCTAGATCCTCAGTCCATCCTGGAACTGAAAGGAGGCAAGGTCAGGATTGTTCGGTGTCCATCAGGGACCAACTCACCTTTGCAGAGAGACTGGATGATCTGATCGATCTACTGAAATCTTCAACTTGCTCCTTTCCCACCACAAGTCTCTCTTCACTGTACCTTCTCCTGTGGGTCTTGTGTTCTTGTCCCAAAAGGCTTTTTACCTTCTCTCATGTGATGTGATACTCTCCTTTACTAACTTTATGCTTCATTATGTGTCTTGACTGAAATATGTACTTTGCAAGAACAGGAATTTTAGTCTTCTCTGTGTCTACATCATGAGAAAGTTTGCAAACTTCAGGTGTTTGAAGAATTGCTAACTTGAATAAGCAAGCTCAGTACCCAAGTAGCCTAACACAGTACAGAGGTAACCCCTGTCCTACAATCCAGACACCCATTCCATACTGTACTCTATAGTTCAAGTTTTCTCATTATTCTATAAACCAATGGTTTTATCCAATGTAAAAGGAGAAAAATAAGCCACTTGAGGAGTAGGTGCTACAGACTAACCCCAGGGTCTCACTTATGCTAGGCATTCACATTGCCACTGTTCTACTCTTAGACTGACAGACCTTCTGAATTGTTTCAATACATAGCTGATGTACAGCTTGGTGGTTCACTGTCTAAGAGTCATGGGGGTCCATGTTAGTTGACTCTATTGGTTCTCCTGTGGAGTTCCTATCCCCTTCGGGGATGCAATTCTTCCCCCTACTCTTCTGTAAGAGTCCCCAAGCACATCTACTGTTTGGCTGTGGGTGTTTGCATCCATCCGAGTTGGCTACTGGGTAGAGACTCTCGGAGACAGCCATGCTAGACTCCTGTCTGCAAGCATAACAGTATCATTAATAGTGTCAGGGATTGGTGCTTACCCATGGTATGGGTCTGAAATTGGGCCATTTATTGGAATACAGGATATCCATGCTACACTCCACAGATCCAACAAAATTAAACAAGAAAAAAAAGGCACAAGTGAGGATGCTTGAATCTCATTGAGAAGGAAGAATAAAATAGTCATAAGAGGCAGAGGGAAGGAGGGAACTTGATGTGAGAAGTGATGTGGAGGGGAATGGGATGGTTGGTTCAGGGTCAAGTGTGGGAAGGCACAGGAGAGATGGCCATATTGCCATGAGAATGAATGGAAACCTGCAACTGATGGGGGTGGGAAGGTGGTGGGCATCCCAAGGAGGATGTGACAGAGAACTGGGATAAATCAGTCACCCAAGAATTAATAGGGTGACCTTAGCTGGGACTCACAGCATTGGGGATATGGAACCTGAAGAGGCTATCACCTGTAGCCAGGACAGCAGCGAGCTGTGATGAGAACCCACAGTTGCGTATCTATTCTCCATCTGCGGAGCACTTTGTAGATATTAACTAATTAATCCTCCACTTCTCTCCTGCTCTCCCTCCACGGAACAGGTGGCATCTCTATATTATGTCACTCATTTGCAGAGAGACAAGCACAAAAGCTGGTTACGCCACATCCTCCATGAGGTCCAGAAGTATAAAATAAATGTTTTGCTGTCTAGGACCTTTGTGAAATAAAATTACCACATATTTTAAGCCTGAAAAAATATAAATTGCATAAAAAAGCCTCTGAAGAATTTCCGTTGCATGTGATGGGAGAGATGGATTTATCATCTGGTTTGTTTGCCAAACTGTCACCATGGTTGCTCATGAATATCAGTGATGCCATAGCTCCTGGGAGAGCCCTGAAAGAGTTAGAAAGGGGGAAAGAATGCTAAGAGTTTTCAAACATGAAACCTAGCAAAGGACACTAAGTTGGTTCCACTGGGCTTGGTCCATCCCCAATCCAAGCAATTAAAATTTTTATTTACTTAGAAAAGAAAGTGATGAGATTTACTCAGAAAAAAGAAATGAGACAGGTTTGTCAATCCAGAGAGAACAAATGACTGTGTAGTTCTGTGGGCTGAGATAAGAAATGGATATCTCATTTTGAATTGCTCCTCGAGGTTTATAAACTTGCTGCTTCATAGTAATTTTGATTGTTGAGACAAGTTTGGTTAAAATTGTTATTTACTAGGGGAAAGAGGTTTGTAGAAAAACTTCACCAGTTTTTATTTACACTTTAAAATGGAGTCATCTGTTTTAAGTTTAGATGCAACCTACATTTATAAAACCAGGAGGTTGGGAATGTAATCAGAACTCATGATTGTGCCAGATAAAAAGGAATTCTTCCTGAGGTGACGTTCTGCTCTGGTTCTGGGCTCACAGCTCAATCTGGTTTCCCAAGAGTCTTATGAGAGTATCGAGGGCGTGGGAGAGTCCATAAGCCATTAAACAGGAGCAAAGAAGGCAAAACAAGTGATATGAGAAAGTAAGATGTTTAGTTGGTCTCTTTTTCCTATCTTGGGCACTGTTGGGGTGAGGACCCCACAACAGGAGCTGCTAAATAGTACAACAGAATCACTGCCCCCTGAGACTTTGCAAATATAGAGGCATCAGTCTGTTTTACAAGGTAGAACAAGAGAATAGTGTTCATCAGTAATCAAATAACGAATAAAGCCCCCTTACTCCTGTTTTCCACATCAGACAGATGTCCTTGCACAAGAACACAAAGCAAGACTTGACGTAATCAAGAGAGAGGCTAAGGTTCAGGAAATAAAGGGGAAAGTCAGAGCTGGAATTGTGAGTGCGGTTAAGAAGCTTCCTACAAGTTCCAAGGAAAGAGATCTACCTTAGGGCCTGAACTTTCAACACCAATTCAAAGCACATGGTGGATGATTTTCTATGGAAAGGAGTTGCTTTTAAAAAGTAGCACGTCTAATCAAGGAGGGAAAACAGATAGTGCCACAGATAGAGAAGATCCACCAATGGTGAAGTAGAAAAGCAGAGAGGACTGCCTGTGTGCACTGGCAGGGGCAGAGCAGTCACTCATGGGCAAAGAGGGGGGTGGGCAGGATGGGGCGGGGCAGAGGGGACAGGGCAGAGTTTTTGGAGAAGTCATGGGGACGGACAAGTGGAACTCAAAACTAATGTGCTGTCAATGTAAAGGCCAATGAGGTGGAAAAGAAACAGGGATTGAAGAGGGAAACAGAAAAATGAAATAGAATGGATAGAGACTTCTTGAGGTTTTTCTTTGTTTATTTGTTTGCTTGAGGATGAAAATTTTTCACTGGGGTAGAAGAAGGGAAGGGAAGGAAAGGATGAGGGGAGAGACGGAGAAGCAAATGGTTACAACAGGTGCAGCAAAACCAAAAGGAAACAGAAAAAAAAATGGCCACAAAAGTAAATGCAAAATATATGAAAAAATTAATCAGAAAATATATGAAAAATTTCACAAAATATCACTGTTTTCCGGCATTACAGCTGACTGCAGATGTGCCATCATGAGAACTCTCATGCCATTGTGTTACACTTATCGCTCTCCCCCGACATGATGCTAATTGTCTATTTGGCTCAGCAGGTGACTCTAAAGTGTAGGAGCTTAAAACATCCGCAAGTCCGCAGCGTTATGGTGGGTCCCATAGCTGGGTGGCTCTGGCTAAAGGTCAGTGTGAGGTTGACTGAGGCTGATGATATGTCAGAATCTGGAGAGGATTCATCTCCATCTTGGGTCACTGAACACTTGGCAGGAGGCCTTGTGAGCCCTCGGGGAGCTCTCCGCGGTGCTGATTGTGCCTTCAGAGCAAGGCCTTTAGCTTTCCCTACAGTTGGTAATGCAGGAGTGGGGAGTGTCGAAATTCCTTTAATGAACTGGCATTAGAAATCACCCCCCCACACACATTCCTTCTGCCATGCTCTGCTCACAGAGAGTTCACACCCTGAGGGAAGGCCGTCAACCTGTACTTTATCCCATGAAGGATACTAAAGAATGAGTGGACATGTTTAAATGGAGGATAAGAGTTTTGTGATGGCTGTTGAGTTTTAATGAAAATGATGCTGTGACTGGAGTAGACAGGGAGCTAGATGCTCAGCTCTGTTCAATAAAGAAATGAACAATTAATGAACACAGTTGATTTTTATTGCCATAGGACCAAATAAGCCCTTCCTTAAGCTTTCTCTACATATAAATGATACCAACATCATAGGAATAATTTTTTCCTCTTTGATTTAATTATACCATGGTTTTACAGGCCCATAAGCAGCTAATCTAAAGTATATGGGGTAATAAAATGTGTACATTGTATCTTTTTATAAATAGAGGTTTGGGGAATCTACCATTGAAAATGTGATACTTAAAGAGCCTGAGATTCACTGGGTGTGAAATAATGCATGGTGTATTGTTCTGCACACCTATCTAGGAGGAAAAACAGCATTCTGAGGCTATTACCACTCCACTGTGTCCATAGGGCCTCTGATAGAACGGGAGAATGCTTACACTTCTAGTGGGATGGAGAGGGGGAGGCTGACCATGGATCTGTGTGGTATCTCTTCTTTGCAGACCTCAGCAAGTACTCTTTGATGGGTTATTCTAGAAAACCAAAGATTCTCGAAAGAGTTTCTATAAGTTATGACCACCTCAGCTGGCTGGTAACCCTTGGAAGAGCAGAAAGATTCAGGTTTGAGCAGAAGTCGCCCATAGAGACACTAACATGAGATGAATTTGCCCTCCCCCACCATCCTGCTCCCAGCTTCCTTCAGCAAGCTTGGAGGGAAAAGGAATTAATGAGGCTTGTTGTATATGCAGGATAAGCACAGTTTGTGTTGCACTATGTGTGGCAGAAGCTGAAAAAGCATATCTAGTGAAACTAAGTAATTAAACGTCACATTTCTCACATTTGTAAGGGAGAAAAAAATGGCTTTCATGGAAAGCATCTTTAAACTCATTTTCCACAGGCAGGAAAGACTTTCTTAGCCCACCCAGGGTTAGAACTGTGTTGACGACATTTAAAATGAAGGTGGAAATCGGTGGACTCATGTTCGAGGTTATCTGAATGTTCCATAAGAAAGGGGGGAGGTGCTACTACAGGCACAAAGCTGGGACCCACTTCCTGTGTGGATGAAAGCTCAGATCAAATGCAAAGAGCATGTCTGTTCTTCTCAGATGTTTGGAAACACATGGAGAACAGTGAACATGGCTTTGGTATACTGGTTAAGAGCTGTCCTTTTGGTGCCATGTGGCCTGGGTTCAGTTCTACACCATCATTTACTAGCTGTGTGTGGGGAAAGTTAATTTATGATTTGTCTGTGTTTTCTCCCATCTGTCAAATGAAAAGGTAACAGCAGCTTTATGCTAGGCTGTTGTGAATAATAAAAATACATACATGTGAATCACAGGGCAACAGTAACTGTTGCATTCTAAGCTCTCTAAAGATGAGCTGGTTTTATAAAGGCTGCTAGGTGACGATTTTAATGATGCTGTGAATAAAGAACATACTGAACAAATATTTGGTATTGTGATAGAACACTAATAGTCAAATGCCTTAGGGTTTTACTGCCGTGAACAGACACCATGACCAAGGCAAGTCTTATAAAGGACAACATTTAATTGGGGCTGGCTTACAGGTTCAGAGGTTCAGCCCATTATCATCAAGGTGGGAACGTGGCAGCATCCAGGCAGCATGGTATAGGAGGAGCTGAGAGTTCTATATCTTCATCTGAAGGCTGCTAGCAGAAGACTGACTCCCAGGCAACTAGGACTAGGGTATTAAAGCCCACACACACAGAGTCACACCTACTTCAACAAAGCCACACTTCCCAACAGTGCCACTCCCTGAGCTAAGCATATACAAACCATCACATCAAATGTAGCACATTCTGTTAGAAGTTTCTCTTTTGTCTTTTATCTGCACCTATTGCATCACTGATTTCTCTGTATACACATGTAGACACAGCAACGTGACCCATACTACAGTAATATTTGCTATTACCCTATAGTATGGCCTTGCACACATGTCAAAATTGGGCGTATACATAGCCTTATGTCTGGCCCTATGCCCTATATAAAATAGGAGGGCACAGAGAATACTTGTGATAATTAATTGAAATGAATCGCAAATAAACATCTACTGTGCTGGCCACTTGATTCCTGCAGGGATGCTAATATAGTTGTAATGCCATCATACCTAAGCCAAGCATTGTCTATACTCTAACAGAGTTACAATCCTGAATTCAGGATCTCTCCAAGATACCAAGAGAGAAGGAAAGAAAGCAGCGATTCTGCCAGCCATTTCCTGCTCCATACCAGTTAGGCTACATAAGGTAGCAGGTAACAAGAAACCTAACAGACTGTGGCTTAAACCTTAAAGGTGTAAGGCTTGATCGATAGTGAGGTTTTAGTTGGTTCTGCATCTTCATGGCTTTTCTAGTATCTCATCACAGGTAAGTGAATTTCCAATACTACTGTGCTTCCGTTCAGGGAGTCAGGATGGCCAGCAAGCATATGCTCATATGGAAAGCTCCAAGAACAGCAAGTATGAGGTTTCTCTGTGCCTGTCTTCATTTTATAGCAAGAGAATGGCTTTTTCCAAGTCTTTCCGGGTGGTTGTCCTCACAGATCATTGTCCAAGATAGCATCCTTATTCTTGAGGGGAGGAATGGGGGCAGGGAATTAAGTTTCTAATCTGTTTGTGGAGGACGGAAAAGCAGGTAGGGGAGAAGATGGTTACGTCTCTGGAACAGTCAAACAACAGTGTAGAGGGTAGACCGATGAATCAGCAATTAAAAACACTCACTGCTCTAACAGAGGACCCAAGTTCAGTTCCCATCACCCACACTAAACAGCTTACCACTGCTTATAAATTCAGGTACAGGGGTTCAAATTCCCTCTTCTGTTTTCCGCACACAGGTATTCACACACATAAATAAAAATAAAATAAAACTTAAATGAAACAAACAAAGCTGTGTGCCGTTCTCTGGCTACTTGTAATGGGGCATTAGGTGGCTCTGCTCCCACCCCACTGTCACCGAGCCATGAGCTGAGAAGGGAGCAGGTATTGCTCATGGACTCAATGGGCCTTGGCTTCCTAGAACCAGTTATTCTGTGACTGTGGCTGGTGAAAGCTTACCACAGACACCTGACACATCTGTGAGTCAGGGCAGTGAATATTATATGCATTTGAAGAGTATATTTGGAATTAATACGTCTTGTTGGTAATCACAGACTTGATCAATCACATATCTCCTTGAGGCTTCAGAGTTTTCCTTACGTAAAGAAAAGTTGCACATATGAGCAAGGTTGTAGCCAGGGTTGATAGCACCTGCCTAACCCCAGATCTCCGGCTAAGGCAAGAGTTTCCTAAATTTGAGGTCAACTTGGGCTGCTGTGAGGTTAAGCCAACAAGAGTAATCCAGGGAGATATTATCTTAGGCACAATAACGACAAGAACAAGGTTGCCATGTTAGCTAAATGAGATGTTCCATATAATACGTACTTTACTTTTGTAAGCTGCAGAGTTTCACAGAACACTTGAGGGGAATATCCTTTATAAACTGTTATTATCAAAACTCCTTTATGTATTTAGCTATCAGAATATATCAAAGCAACAGGCAATGTGAAGCAAGTCCCTAGTGTTTCCTAGCTCCCAGGCAAAAATTCAGGGCTGTCAATTTGGAACTTCTGGTGCTACTTTGTGTCTTCTCGCTTTAGCATGCCCCCTTGGACTTCTATTGCCTTCAAATAGATTAAACTCGAACCAAGAGAGGTGGGCGAAGAGCCTTTTACCTTAGGCTCTTTACAGTTTCAAGGTTCATTCACAAAGGAAGAACATTCTTTCAGACATGATGCACATAAATGTGGATTTGATCTTGCTGAGTACTTGATGCAGGGTAATAAGACTGTGTGGTGTTCGGTTGTGCCACACAAATGCTACTGGGCGTGGGGGTGGGATGTCATCTCCTTACACCATGTGAGGCTGCTCACACTACGCAGGTGTCACTCTATCCCCCACCAAGATCAAAATCTTTGCAGACGTTGAGGAGACATATGGCTGTAAGACTTGTATGAAACTGAACTCAGCTTCTGAGCCAAGCTCCCTGAATGGTATCACCCACAGGAAATATGGGCTGTCAGGCAAAGTACCAAAAGACCAGGATGATTCCTACTTGTGTGATAAGCAAGTCCTAAATGTCCATGTTTGCTGATGGCATCTGACAGCAGCTGAAAGTGTCAGTAGGGAAAGTAAGGTGGCCTGAAAGGGGTTAAACCCACTTTGCAGGCATAGTATCCAGTGTAAGCCTGCAAATTGTCAGTGATTTAATTAACACTGGTTAATTAACCAACAGCTCAGGCTGGAACTTTCCACATGCCTATGCACATTTGGGCACACTATTATCTGTACCTATTCCCAATCTTTTAAGATAAAGTGTACAGACAGCAGTAGTGTAGGCCTTGCTGTCAAACACAGCTGAGCAGCCACCCTTTCAGTACCTACTCCTGGAACAGCGGTCATGAGCCTGCACCTTGGCATCTTCACTTGCCCCATGCAGGTGCTTTGAGGTGCAAGCTGTATTAAACTAGAGAGAATCCACAGGAAGCTCTGTCTCCAAAGTAAGTTTCAGCCCTCGCCCTGTTTTTTGATTTTGGTTTTTTTCCTGTGTCACCTACAGAGCTTTTTTGCATTTTTAACTTTCTTAAAAATTTTTTTTATTAACTTGAGTATTTCTTTTTTTTTTTTTTTTGGTTCTATTTTTCGGAGCTGGGGACCGAACCCAGGGCCTTGCGCTTCCTAGGCAAGCGCTCTACCACTGAGCTAAATCCCCAACCCCAACTTGAGTATTTCTTATATACATTTCGAGTGTTATTCCCTTTCCCGGTTTCCAGGCAAAAATCCCCCTCCCCCCTCCCCCCTCCCCTTCCTTATGGGTATTCCCCTCCCAACCCTCCCCCCATTGCCGCCCTCCCCCCAACAGTCTAGTTCACTGGGGGTTCAGTCTTAGCAGGACCCAGGGCTTCCCCTTCCACTGGTGCTCTTACTAAGATATTCATTGCTACCTATGAGGTCAGAGTCCAGGGTCAGTCCATGTATAGTCTTTAGGTAGTGGCTTAGTCCCTGGAAGCTCTGGTTGCTTGGCATTGTTGTACATATGGGGTCTCGAGCCCCTTCAAGCTCTTCCAGTTCTTTCTCTGATTCCTTCAACAGGGGTTCTATTCTCAGTTCAGTGGTTTGCTGCTGGCATTCGCCTCTGTATTTGCTGTATTCTGGCTGTGTCTCTCAGGAGCGTTAAATTTTTTTTCAAGTTTGCTGACTAAAATGATCATTTTTTAATAAAGATTATAAACATTTTAATATTTTAATTGAAACTTGGAAGGTAAAGTCTATTTTGACCAAATTAAGGAAAACAAAGAACAGTGGGACTCAGAGTCAGCTCAACTTTTCTGCATAGGAGCTAAACACTGAGAAGAAGCAGCATATTTGTTATGCAAGTCCCTGTAGCCTACGTGCCCGGTAAGGGGAGCCCCAGTGAAAGTGAGGGTGTCCACATATGGTCTAGACTAGGTTTCTACACCAGGGTTGGACAACTCTGAGGAACTACACTGTAAATAACATGAACGTGACTACCTCCTTCCATATCTTAGCCTTGGAATACAGATATACAATTCTACATGCCACGTCTGCCTATGGATGTCTCTGAACATACCAGTGATGTACAGACACTCATTTCAGTAGATTCTGAGATCTTAGATATTCCAAAACTATTCATTCTTCCCATTCCTATCTCCTGCAGACTTTTGCTACATCCACACTGCACTTCACTGTCTTCAGGACAAAATCCAAAATATAGCATATGAGGTTTTCCCTTAACAGGTCCTTACTTGTCTTTTGAGCCAATTTGTGGGAATAACCCTGCAGCCCTTTATCTTCCCCAACATGCCAACTATTTGAAGAGTCTCAAGTATATTATGGTATCTGTTATGCATGCCTTTAGATATGTGTCACTAGCCACGTGACCCCTTTTGATTTGTATAATTTGTGAAATGTGTTTGTTCTCATCTGTGCTACATCTTCATTTACTATGTCCCAAGTCCTCTGTAACCATTGTCCAATAGAGAAAGAGTCCTCTTCTAGTTTCTTTCTTGTCTCTTACCACCATTTTCTGGTGTTCTTCATGACTGGACTGCCACGTCTGCCTGTGGATGTCTCTGAACACACCTATGATGTGCACACACCCATTTCAGTAGATTCTGAGATCTTAGGTATCCCAAACTGTGACTTCTGTTCTTTCATCTCTGCTACTTACCTTGATTTCTGATCTATGAAAGATCAATAAATGTGAAAAGAAGGAAATAGTAGAGAAGGAAAATTGGTCCCCATCTGTCTTTCAAATGTCTGCTTTCTACTGAGAAAAACCAAAAGTTATTCTCTTACCTGCCCTTCACTGAAAGGCAATAGGCCTTAATTCTTGATCAAAGGAAGTCTTATAATGGAGAATAATTTGTAAATCAAAATTATGTTTTAAAAATAAGGTAAGGTTTATATTTAAATGAGACCAAGTTTGTAATATTGGGGTCACAGACTCTTTGAGCAGGAATGAGAACCATGAGAAGAAGAATAGGTTTGGAATTGTGAAACAGTAACTGAGTCAGATTAATTAGCTTTGAATCTCAGTTTTATTGCCTATAGGATTTATTACCCTGGGCAAATTGTTTAACAGTGTTCAGTTTCTTTAATGGTGAAGTGAGGATAATAACACTGTTCTATGGAATTGTTACAAAAGAAAGCAGTTTGATAAGTGTGAAAAGGGGTTAAGAGAAAAGTCTAGTGCATAATAAATACTACATGAATGTTTATTCAATTCTTCATTGTCTAGATTAATATCCCCCTATGTATTACAGAATGTAGAGCCATAGTGTTAAAAAGAACCAGGCTGAAATCCAGAGCTTTCTCCTTTCCATTCCCCAGGAATTCCTTAGAATTCTTGGAGCTATGGGAGCCTAACTGAGAATTCTGATCATCGCAGGATCCCTCACTTTCAGGAAAACTAACACTGAGCCTTGATTTGATAATTGAAGATCCATCCCAATGGATGCCCCACTGAGCATCAGAAACCCTGCAGCCCAGGCCACCTAACACTAATCTCAATCACTGTCCTCCAAAGAACTGCCCTTATCCAGCCAAGCACTCAGATGGGCTGCACTGGAGAGGCTAACTTCTACATTTTTCTTCTGTAGTGATTTCTATGTGGCAAATTTAATGTGTGTAACAAGTGAAGTTATGGGTTTCATTCAACACTTTTTGGTGAAATTAGAATTATAATTTCCTTTTTTAAATATTAATAAATATTTTAATATTTTCATACTTTCAATCCATTGCCAGTGTCTTAAGTTTCTTTTCACATTGCTGCAATGAAATACCCAATGAAAGCCAGTTAATCAATAAAGGATTTATTTATTTTATTTATTTATTTTCAGCTCACAGTTCAAGATACAGTGCATCATGGCAGGACAATTTCAACAGCACAAGCTTAAGGCATTTAGTCACCTGGAATTGATAATCAAGGAGAGAGTGATGACTGCTTGGGCTCTATTCACTTTCTCATCCTTAAGCAGTCCAGGATTTCATTAAACAGAGTAGTTCTAATCACTGTTGATAGGTCTTTCACATCTCAATTAAAGCAATCCAGAACACACACATCCATGCACGCTCGCACACACACACACACACACACACACACACACACACACACACACACACCACAGAATGCCCAGAGACCTGTTTTCCCCAGTGATTCAAGTAGACGTTTTATTATTGACATACTATCATTTGAACCTGTCCCCAGGTAGGTTACAACTGTATTCTCTATAGCTATACTATATTTGAACAAAAATATTGTTTTACTATATTATTACACATACTCAAAAACCAGCCTAGACTTATCTATAGCTGCTGTTGTTTGCTTCTTTAACTCATCAAAAATGATTGGTAGTGTCACAGATTAGTAATGTCCTTCAACTCAGTGGGTTCTTCACTGGTACTCAAAGCTTACTTTGATGAAGAAAAGAATGGATCTCTGTTTCTTACTTCTGGCCACAGCCTATGGTAGAGCTATCTGTCTGTCATTTTCTCAAGAAAAAAAGAGCTGCATTAGTATGACTGCATTTATCACAATTATTTTGTTGTAGACATCTCTAGCTTTGTCTTATGTATGAGAATATGTTTATGTACCACAGAGAACAAGTCTTTCCCCTTTGTTTTCTTAGAGTCTAACTAAACGAGAGGCCTTCAAATAGTATCACACACACACACATACACACACACCCATTTATTTGTGGATTGTTTTTAAACAGTAAACTTTCTTGAGATAAAGGAAACTGTATAAGCAGTAAAGGGTCATTCTTTAAGCAAACATTTGGGTTCTGGATGACATTCTGGATGGCCAGAGGAACTATCTCCCTGCTTTTGTTCTAGTGTTGGGGTTTCCCCTATGTCCTTGTCAACTTGAAAGAAAGCAATCTGATGATAGTAATCTCCAAAGAGACATTGCAACATGTTGACATGGTGGTTCTCAGGTAGCCTATTATGACTGTGTGGCAGATTTTTAAGTACTTTCATACAGTCTCCTACCTCTTGTGATTTCATTGTTAAGTTCCTCCCAGTTTCATTTCACCCCAAGGCCAAGATGCCTCTGAATATTTTCTTCTCTTGTTGGTTGTTGGAATGTTTGCTATTATAATTATGTAGCATTGTGAAAGTGTCTAGTGCCTTATTTTGGATACAGCAGGAAGAACTGGGCTGAAGATTTAAGGCTATCTAACCACAAAGAGGAATTTTAACAATCAAGAGACACAGTACCAGGATGCAACTGTGGTTTCCTTGGTTACTTCACATGTAACTCCCTACTGAACCCTTTGTTAGCTACTCTCTGACTCCCCGCCTGCCTGTGCTCACTTTCACCGTAATAGCATAAAGTAAACAGTGTTGCCCCTTTTTAAGTGAAACAACTCAAAAAGCAGCTTGTTGGCAGGAGAGGAGTAGTAGAGAGATAAAATTTAAGCCCACAATGTCCAACTCCTACCTGTCACGTGACAAATGCAATCTCCAGGTGACACAGTGTCCCTTGGGTAACGATGAAGAAACCGTTTAGACACTGCCTTGAGGAACCTTGTGTACAGAATTAAAGTAAGGGGGATAAAGGAGTGATTCATGTTGGGAAGAAAAATAAAACACTCGGCCTCAGATAGGAGAATCCAGTCTCTTTACAGAGTGGATAGCAAAGGCAGCAGCCAGTAGGTTCAGACCTTTATTCTTGGCCTTCAGCAGAAGGCAAGGATCCTCAAGCGAGAAAGGATGGAGTGTTTGTTTGATTACATAGCAGGCTAGGGTAATGCAGCTGGGGCGTCATATAAAACTGGATAACCTTCCAAGAGCTGAGACTGTAAATCAATCTCGGTTCTGAAATCCATGGTGAGCTCTACAGTGCAGTAAGGTTGCTTTCTTGTCAACAACAGAAACAGACTGGGTCTAAGCTAAAGAAAAGTACATGAGCGTGGGAAGCCAGGGGTGGTGTAGGTCCGGCAAAAAGGAGCGTCTGACTGGGTGCATGAGCTGCAACCTTTGTTTTTGTCTTCGACGACCAGCTGAAGATCCAAAATTTAGAAACAGATCATCCAGCTGTCTTCCCTACACCTGAGAGGAAAGAGATGTTGAGAAGAACATCCTAAAAGAGAAGGGAAATTCCTTCAAAAAGAAGCAAAAGGGCATCGACCCTGATAGGAGGAGAGAGTAGATGCAGGGTGGACCGCAAACTCCCTCCAGAGAAACTATCAACCATTTCAAAGCAGGGTCATCACATGGTCAGATCTGTAATTTGATGAGTAGAGAAGCACACGACAGCGTGAAAGATGGTTTAGAGAAGTCTAGGGGGAAGGTCTGTGGTCCCACTGGGAGACAACCACTTTGGTCCAAGTAAAAGCATCTAAACTTTCAAAAAGTGGAGGTGAAGAGGACGCGGAGATGACAAATCCACAGAGTAATAGGAACAGCACTCTACTGTGACAGCCAGAATAGTCTCACACACTCAACGCTCCATTCATTTGATGAGAAGAGTATTGATTTAACGAGAAATTATTCCAAGCCTTATGATTTTATAAATGAGAAAATAGCACACACCCCAGGGAGACTTCACTGTTATATTAACAATTAATGGGGAAACCTGACACCTCAAGACTTGGAAGCCATGCTTAGCACAAATACTATAGAGCTGGGAGAGTTGGTCGGAACCCAAATACATTCAGTGTAATCTTCCATAAACCTGCCACCTCTAGTTTGAAAATATTTCATGTGTGAGACTGTGATTTTTCTCTAGCAGGCAGGGAGAGGGAGAGGGGGGAAGTCGGAAAAACAAATTGCTCTTTTCGAATGGTAAAAATGTCATTACTGTTGCAAGTGTGAACCTTTCCAATCAGGCATTTCGTCTTCAGACACATGCTGTTCTCTGTAATCCTCTGCATTCTAGGCCAGCATGTTTGAAAACTACCACACAGTAAGCAGTTTTGTTTTAGCATCCAAACAGCGGTAGAGGGATTTGTCAGGCCCTCCAGTAGAGTGGGACGCTTTTCCCAACATTAAAAACAGTACTAATTTCAAGATGAAGTCACTCTGGTATGCTGTGGCTGTGGCATCAGCATCTCTTATGGCTTTGGTGCAAGTAATTTACAACTCTGTTAGCTTGATTATGCACAGGACCTACCTACGGTACCTATAGAAGAAACTGAGTCTGGTCTCTTGTCAGTTAAGTTCTCCGTACTCTAATCCCCGGAACACTTAGGAGATGTTTGATTCCCATTTCCCAATAAGCATAGGAAAGGGAGAGACTTTCACCAGTTTAATCTTTGAACTACAGACCCTGAGGAGAGAATTTAGGAGCAGTAAAATATGTAGGGAAAATGGAGATGGGACTCCTGAAGGGAGAGTAGGAACAGATAGAAGACAGAAGGGTGCATCAGTACACAGAACAGCATGGGCAGGAGGCATTCAGTGCTCCAATACCTTTAAGGGAACTGTGTACTGCTCACTTGAGAACTATATAGCTGACAGGAAAGGAAAATGAAACATTTATGCAACTCCTCATTTGTTGACAGTCACTCCTGAGGAAGTCAGTACTTCTAGCCTATTTGGCATGTGAGGAACATAACACATTTGTAGATGTGGAATCCGAGAATATGCTTGAAAAGCCATGTATGTGGCACAAGAATCATCCGTAAGGATCCTCTAGAATACTCGAGGAGGAAATGATGGGGTGAAAGCAAAAGCTGACAACACAAAATGAGCTGGGGAAATTAATTATTGAAACATCCAAAAAGTCAATGTATTTCTTCAATTGTATTAATGGATGTAGGTTGACTCTCTCTGAGGGAAGCACTCAGGGTTGATATTCATTCATGAATTCTATTTCTAAAACATCTGCAATCTCACATTCTAAGACAAGAATTAAGGTAAGTCTTAATGTGACAAATGAATGAAGAGAGACAGAATAAGTCACAGGCAGAGTGAGAAGAGACAAATGAACTCTGGGTGAGAAAGGAGGGACTCAAGAGTAATTTCTTAGAGAAGCAGAAATTGCCTTTTACATTCAGAATCAGGAAGGGTGCACGTTCCACACAGAGGCAATAGAATCATCACAGATGCGGAAAGCAGGAATCAAAGAACACAGAGATTGGAGAGGAAAGGGCAAAATTCGATGGAAACAACATGAGCTTCAGGGGTGCAGGTAGGGAGTCAGGGGTAATCTAAGACATTCTTTTGGATTGAAATTGTAAAAACTCTTAAATATTAGACTCAGGGTGTATTTGTTCTGTGCCGCTGGATTCCAACTGATCCGGCAGGCCCACGGAGCTTCTTTCTACTTGATGAATGTCCCATCTACCACCTTCCTTTTTGTATCAAAGCAAAACAAATGCTACAGTACATATACACACATTCTCACACACACTCACACTCATGCCTGCTCACACACCCACAGCCACACACATGCACGAACACATTCATACACACATAGACAAATATTCACACATATGTATACACTCACACACATCCATACTACCACACATATACACACAAACACACACACATATATATGTATTTCACACATACATATACTCACACACATATACTCACACATAATTATAGAAACATGTACTCACACACACATATATACTCACATACCCATATTCACACACACATAAACTCACACATATATTCTCACATACAAACATATACACTCACATATGCATACATGCTCACAAACATACACTCACATACACATTCACATACTCATATATACACTCATATATACTCTCACATACACATGCTCAAACACACTAACACACACACACACACACACACACACACACACACCTTCTTTCATCTCACTCCCATCATCCTTTTCTTCTTTAGAGAGTCTTGCATGTAGCCCAGGCTTGCTTAATCAAACTTAAAATTCTCCTGCCTCAGTCAACAAGGAACCTAGAGGCCCGGCCCTCCCTTTGGCATTTAACAAAGAAGTTAAAAAGATCACTGATCATGTTGAATGGCATAAAATGACTTTGTGTCTTTCAGAAAAGAGTAACATGGTCTGTCTGTGGCTCTGTTGTTAAGAGCTGCACATAAGTAAGACTTCCTGTGATCAAATACCTGTTCAGGCCACTTCCCATGCTCACAGCTTAGGTATGCAACAAAAAAGAACAAAACAAGACATGCTGGGAATAAAGAATGAACAAAGACACACAGGAGTAAGGATTTTGGTTTGCACATTAACATCATCAATATATTTTTGGCACTTGAGTGCTGGACTCTGCTATTCACCTGAAGGGTTTGTTGGTTTGTTTTTAAGCACCAGCAGTGAAAGAAACTACTGAGTGAATTCAGCAAGGTCCTGATTCTTGTTTCAGGCTCCTCATTAGTAAAGTAAACTGAGACCTATTATGAAAATAGAATGATACAATTTGTTAAAACCTGTAGTCCCCTTTGGGCCAGAGGGGCAGCTCCACAGTTAGGAGCTCATACTGCTCTTCCAAAGGGTCCAACCTCCGTTCTCTACACCCAGTGTAGATGGCTCTCAATGCCAGTAACCCTAACTCTAGGCTGACCTGCTGCCTCTGGCCTCTACTGGCACACGCACTCACATGTACACCCCACATGCGTACATGTCATTAAAAAGAAAATCTAAAAGAACCACTTGGGCCTTGATAGAAGCTTAATAAATGAGAAATCATGGCTACTTTATTAAGTGTTATCAGGAAGACATCTTGACAACCATTCTAGGTAAAGATCTTAGAAATTCTTGGTGAAATCAGGATATGTTTTCAGAGAAGCTGTAAGGTCTTCTGTACAAAATTCCTGGTACACTGCAGTTTGTACCTGTTAATTTTTGATTGAGAGATCATGGATGATGAAATTTATGACCAGATAATACCTAGCTAATACTGAACATAGTATGTCATCTCACATATTTTGGTCATTTAAGTTATCCACTTCCTAACCGTTTGTAAGAATATACTGTAAGTCCTAAATATGAAGGGGACACAAAAACATAGATCATTGTATCATATAGTCTGCACATAAGACAATGTATGTACATATAATCATATATGTATAGAAAAATAAAATAGGCAAGAATAAAATAATTCATACAACACACATATACATTCTATGAACAGTTAGTGCTATTTAACAGTATAGATTAAAACAATAATTAACTGCATAATAATAAAACATAGATGTTCTTTACCTTAAATGGATTGTGTCCCAGTAAATTCATTGTAATTCAAAAAGACTTTGATATGCACAATACCAGGATGTCTTAAACATCCTAGCTTAGCATCACAGTACACTGTAGAGCATCCATTAGTTACCCTAGTGATAGCGTGGCTGACTGGGAAATGTGGCTCATTGCCACTGCCCAGCATGGAGAAGGAATATCACACCATGTGTCGCTAGCCTAGAAAAAAAACTAATTAAAAACCCATTCAATCCCTAGTGCTTCAAAAAAATAGATAAATAAGTTCAATGTAAGATTTCACTGGAATGTGTATTGGTTTTACATCACATTAAATAAGGAAGATCCTAAGTTGAACCACCACTTACTTATCAAGGATCTACCTGTACCATAATTGTTTATCAATGATTAAGGGGTGTTTTTCTGGAAGATACAGAATTAATTCACTTCTTGAGGAATAGCTGGGTGAGCATCATGAAGGGCCTTGTTGCTGGTCTGACTAAGTGGCTGAACCATAGGAGAGTTGCCACAAGGCTTGGTTTTCATTTCAGCATGCATTCCAGTAGTCTGGCTGATAGTAAGAATCACGAACCCAAATGCCTTCATAAGCTTAAATATTTATAGTGTCCAGAAACGAGAAATCAGAGAGGCAGAAGTGAAGCAGAAATGGATGTTCAAATTTCAGAATAACTGAGTTACTGGGATTTCCAAACTAACCATGCCACCAGAGCAAACATTAACCAGACCATGGATTTGAACCACTGCCCTGACCCTTTTTCTAGGCTCTTGCTGCCATGTCTCAGAATCCTTCTCAATACAGTTCAGGGTATGTGTGAAGTCTTTGATTCTTGGTTTCTCCCTTTTCAGTCAGAATAAGCATTTTGCCTTTCATTGTACCGTCATTGTGCCACTGTGAGGGTTAAACATCTTCATGAATATGTAAAGTTTGGCAGTCTTTTCACACTGTTCCTGCTGGCCTTCCTGCTTCAGTTGGCAGTGGGCAGCATGTGTCTAATGAGACCGCTGTGTGTTGACAAAATTGTATCATTTTAAACGTTGCTACAGAAGCTGGGTGTATTGATGCATATTTCTAATCCCAGCACCTAGGAGACAGAGGCAGAACAATTACCACAAAGTCAGGGCCTGGCTGATCTACATAGAGAACTCCTGGCCAGCCAGAGCACCAATGTGAGACTCTGCCTAGCCCTCCAGAAGGATTTGCTATAGAGAATAAATTTGAGCGGATGCCCAACAAACCAAGAAAGCCACCTTTCTGTGCAGTGAATGCTTCTTGATAATGAACAAGAGGAATAGAAATAAAACAGAGAAATAAGACCATCATTTAACAAAGCAGCCGAGCCACACTGTGTTATAGACAACGACACTCCACACCACCGCCTCATCTCCTTCTGAAGTAATGTGGTCCCCAGGACACTGTGAAGTGGTGCAGAAGGGGACAATTGTCTCCAAAGAAGTACTTAAAACTGCCAAGAAGAGAGACAGGAAGTGGATATTAGCTTCCCAACTTACTACACAGCCTTGCCAGTGTCCTTCCCCACCCACTTTAAAAGAGCAACAACAATTTAATTTGACTCAAGTTTCTAAAGGGCTATTGAAACGGGGGTGGAGGGGTGGGAAGGAGCAACAGTCAAGGCACAATTTGTCTTTGTATGTCTCAGCGGGATGCCGGAGAGCACCCTTCTGGGTGCCAGGTGCCCTTGACTCCATCACAGCCTGCTTTAATCATCTGTAGACCTGGCCTTACCTGCTGGGAACCTGATGGTGTCCTTCTGCTTTGCCCAAATGTTAGAAGGATGGATTTACAGTTAAATCAATATTTAATCTAATGTACCTCTCTTGACTCCATTTGTAAAATGGTGTGTAGATCTTGGATAAGGACATAAGCCTACAAGCTGAACCAAAGCCATTTGCGAGGCAGTAGACTCCAGCAGGAGGCCTGATAATAAATGCAGAAGAAAAGTGGAGGCTTCCTTGGCAAGGAACAAAGTTCTGTACCTCTTTGCCTCCCCTTTTTATTACAGATGCAGAAAAGTGAACTCAGTAGACATTTAATTGTGTCTTTGCAAATGAAGCTTAGGATACCAATGGGCCCAAAGACATTGCAATAATAAAGAAAAATACTTTAATAATAGGAGGGAAAATTCTTTCCAGCCCTCTATTATAGTACTTCTCAAGATATTTTTAACCACTTGGAAAAGAATAGGCACTCTGCCTGCCGTTTTTCCCATTTAATAAAGTAAGGAATAAGTATATGGTTACTAAATGAAACTTAAGTATTTCATTCGCTATGTAGATAGCTACATTTCAAACTGCTATTGGTTCACAGTGATTTGTCCAAAGCCACAGAGGTGTTAGCTTTGAAGAAGAAATAGCTGTGGGCCTTGGTCTAATCTTGTAGAGACTGATTCAGCTTACCAATTTTGGAATGGAAATGATGATACAAGTGAGCTTGAGAGGAAGAGAGAAAGAGGAGAGGAAGGAAGGATTTAGGGTGTGTTAGAAAACATCTCTGTGGTCAAAACAAAAAGGGAAAGATGCAGAGAAACCATGTGGAATCACAGGCCTCTGTAGCATTGACAGTGGGGAAGAATGGGCCTCTAATGATCACAGAGAACCAGAGCCTCATACAGTGAGCTTTTACATCTTTCTTATTGGGAAGAAGAGACTCGTTTTTAATGAACAGTTCAAGGTTTCCAGTTCAATGAATCGCTTTACTTAATTTAGAAGTGCCCTTGCCCTCCCTGTGCTAATAGAGTGGCCCACATTCAGAAATGTTCCACATAACTCTGTTTTTGATTGACAGGAAAGAAATCACAGCAAGGGATTCATACCATAAATTCACAATTAAGTGATGCTGTGAGGCATATGAAATGAGCAGTGTTTCATCAGTGGGTTCTACGGCCTGAATCTAAACACCATAAACTGACTCTCACTGTAGGCTCCCACAAGCACCATGTGCTGTGTTGATGTAAGTCTTCCTGGTAGCTAAGGCTTTGGAAACAGAGTTGGACTCAGGACAAAAGAGCTCATTTTCATAAGACATATACTATAGATAGATTTTTTTTATTTACGGTGGTAAAATTTCATGTGCTAAATCTCCTTTAGCCACTGTCCTAAACGCCTTCTCAAATGGACACAGTAGAGTGGAAGGTTGGAGCTTTCTGTATAAATCCAGCATCAAATCAACTCCATTCTTTCCCTCGACACAATGAACTCCTGTAAATTCATCCACTGTTACAATTTTGAAGCATTTTCTGAATCAAAATAATTTTCATTCGAAAGTGTAAAAATATACTTAACTTTGCACAAATTGTACTCTTTCGATGGTGATAAGATTTTAAATTACTTCCCTTCTTTCTCTCCATAAGCCAGGATCTCATTATAATCATTCAGTTAGGGGCCGAGCTAAGAAGAGGCACACAAGGCTTCTCTTCATCTGAGCCTTGCTAACTGTTTAGACTCTAGAGCACTCCACAGTGCTAGACACAGGCTTAGTTAACGCTTTGTGTTGATGAACACATGATGACACTCCACGGAGTCATCTTCTACTGCCCTCCTTCTCAGGGTGGTTATTCAGACCCATCGTCCTTCTCCTCTCACCCTGCCCCAGAGTCCCAGACAGGGCATGATATTTTTAGAACTTCACAATTCCAAGTCTCTTTGCCTTGGGTCTGTAATTTTTTGTCTTGGAATCCCCATCCCATTGCGTCCCATTCCATTCCTGGACGATGCAAGCACAGAAATGATGCTCATCATTGGCTGGCAATGGCATCGGGAGATTTATAAGTTAAAAAACAAGTGTGAACACTCACCTCACAAAGAATGACGACAAAATAGAACCTGGATTATAATTATCAGGATTTTTTTATAGAAGACTCCTGGGAAAAGAGCGAGTAGCCAAAGTTGGGAGCCTTGTCCCAAGGGCAAGGACCAGTCACCGTGTGCCTCTCATCTATCTTAGATGTAGTAACTGGAATCTACAGCAGGGAGGAGTCCTAGGAAGCACTGTGTTATCAGCCACTGGGGCAGATCCTAAGGAAACCCGTTAGAAACAGCAACCTGAATAGACAGAACCACATGATCTTGGGTAATGAACTCAGTAAAAGAGGACAAGGACCAAGATCTGGGTGTCCCTAAGGACTGATTGCTTATATCTTATCCTTGAGTTTGGGAGTCAAGCAAAGGTCCCACACTTAAAGATAACAAATGTGTGTCTTTCTTTAAAACAAAATAAAATTTCTGTAGTAAGAAATCAAACCTTTTAGTTTGTGTTTATTTTGGGCACTTGGTAGCCAAGAAGCCTTAGCTTTTCCCATGTTCAAATGATTTAATATAAAACTAGAGATGATGGCAGAAGGGGCCTGAGAGATACTTGTCCGTGTGACACAATAGCAAAACATAAGTTAAATCTGAATAACTGTGGCTCTTATTTCATATCTGGAATGTATTGTACTGTCTCACTGAAAATTCTGCTCATCCAAGAGATACAGGCAGGGTGGAGAGACCAAACTACCAGACATAATAAACTTTGATTGCCAACTTCATTATACTGAAAACTGCCTAGGAGATGAGGAAAGGACTTTTGTGGACATGTCTGGGGAGAAGTGGAGAGGAAGAACATGAGGGCAGAAGACCTGCCACTCTATAGGTTGAGGAGAGGTGAAACAAAGCAATGAAGTGAGAAGCCATGCTTGTGGGCATTCTCCCTCCCACTCCCTGGCCACCATATCACCATTCGCAGTAGCCATGATGAAATGAATATGCAAAACTTTGAGCAAAACATGTCCCTCCTTTTGTTAAATTCTCAGGTGTTGGAAAGCTAACATATCAGCAAGAAGAAGAGCAGGAAGCAGGCTGGGTGCAAGCTCTCCTGGGTTGGTGGAAGGCAGAAAGCCCTACAGCCTGAGGGATTTGGATGGCCAGAGCACCCAGGTTGTCCTTGTATTACACTGAAGATCATCTGAGCCGACTGAGCAGTATTAGGTCTCAGTGAAATAGCTGCTCAGATATAGCTTCAACCTAATAAAATAACGTAATGGAATTTTCCACTCTGATCAGATGGTTTCGGCTCCAGTTTAGGATGACTGATCACATTCCCACCAAGACTCCCTCTTCCTCCTTCCTCGGGAGCTGGGTGGATGAGCAGTGACAGGGTTCCAGGGATGTCTGTCTCCTCATGGTTTGTGTCTCAGTTTTACACAGATGATTATGGTGAGACTTACAGAAACTGTTTAGCATAACAAATAATAGTGACCTGTGCTTCTTTTTTCAATTCTCTGTTGAGAAAATGATAAGAGAGGATAACCGACTTCATTTTAAAGAAAATCAGATAAATTGATCTTCTCATTTATATGACTTCAAGGAGTTTCCACACTTTGATTTGGAAAGATGAGCAAAATTTACAGCTGACTGAGTGTCCTATACCCTAGAAGAGAAAAAAGAAATCACACAAGAAATCTAAGCCTTACACTCACCTCACATCCTCACATGCATAGATACAGCACTGTATGTACATAGTTAAATACATTGTGTAGAACACCATGGAGGGCAGAAGAGCTGAGGAAATAGTGGATAATTTATCAGGAAAGTGGAGTAAAATAGAGTGAAACACCTCACTTCATAAAAGAAATCATTAAGGTCTTGATGAGCATTTTTCTATACAAAACCGCTTAGTCAGATTTGCATAAACCCTGACCTTGAAAGGGTAAGAGTGAGAAAATTGAGTATATCAATCTCTAGGTGGGTATCTTCATATAACTAAGCAGAAAAATGAGTAAGTTCTATTTAAAAAATTGTTAGAAATACATTCACATGCCAAGAAGGGTTGAGAAACCTCTATTACCACCACACAGTAATAGTTATTTGGTTGACATATATAGTGGCAAAATAAAACCAATTCATATAAATTTGATTTTAAAATGTTTAAATAAGGCTTTATGACAAAAAACTTGTATGCATCAGTATTTTCTTTTATATTCATTTTTACTTTATTTTTACCAGAAAAACTGGATATGGCTACTGACAATCGTGCTTGTAATTAGCTCAACTTTCTCATTAAGGAATGTGGTTTTAATATTTAGGATATTTCCAAGAATGATGGCTAATCTAATTGGAGATAATTATCAACAATTAGAATGTGTTCCGTGTTGCGTTAATGCTGCCTGCTAACTGCATGAAGAGATGACTTGGTAAACATGTATGTAACTCTCTCTGTCTTGACCATCCTTAGTAACTCTTTACTGTGTCTCTTTTTCAGATAGAAAGATAGACAGACAGATAGATGATGGATGAACAGTGGCTGGACATGAATAGATCATTAGAGGGTGGGGAAATCGCAAAGTTATTACAACATATTGGGAACTTTATGGTCAGCTTCGGAGTTGAACTGTATGAACGATAGATCTTAGTTGTAAATTCCTTAATGAAAAGAATGAAGGAAACTAGAGAGAGAGAGCGAATAGTTTTACTGATATTTTATTTTAAACAGCATGTATTAGATATTGATTAAGCACTAAAATATGGCAGGCCTAAGGAAAAAATCTATATATTTTAAGAAATACTACATAACTTCATTTTTCCTTTGTGTGTGTCTGTGTATGCAGTGTACAAGTATGTGAATGTGTTTTTGTGTACAAGTGTGTATATGAGTATGTATATGAGTGAGTTAATGTATATACAATATGCATGTGTACAATGTACACGTGCAGAGTGTGTGTATATGTATGTGTGTATGTATGTGTGTGTTCATATGAGTGTGGAGGTCTGAGGTTGATGCCAGGAATCATAATCTGTCTTCTGCTTCGTGCATTATGATAAGGTGTCACAATCAAACTCGGACCTCACAAGTACAGCTATTTTTGTTAGTAAGTGTGCTCTGGGAGTCCCCATCTCTGCATTTCTCAGGCATGAATTACAGGCAGGTCATGCTGTACACCCAGCATTTTAGTATGTATAACTGGGGATTCAAACTCCCATCCTCAGGTTTAAGAGCTTGCTGCCCACCTACCCTGGGCTAATCACTGAGAACTAGGACAGTGAGAGAACCTGTCCCAAGGCACATGTGGACAAGACCTGAGGAATAACATCCGAGCTTGTCATCTCACTCTGCACATGCAAGGGCATACATGTGTGAACTGACACACATATGGTACACACAGGTGTGTATAAACACACCAAAAAGTTAAAGCACACTTCATCTCGAATGGGTATGCAAATTGCTATAGCAGTCTGGAGAAATAACCCAAAAGAAACTGAAAATATTGACATGAACTCAGACTGACTTCTGAAAAGTGTATCCATTCATGTGCCTCTTCATATCGCTCCATTTTTATTCTGCTTGTCTTCTCTAATAACTGTTCGTTCTCAGGACTGGGTAACAAACTCTCTCTAACATATCTATCCCTCTCTTGAAAAAGGCCCTCCCCTCTCCAGATTCCCTCCCTCCCTGTTCATACACAACCCCTAAGTCACTCTTGACAGTTACAACCGCCCCAAGTCAGAAGGAGGATCCCAGCCAGCCTGCCTGATACCAGAGGGGTTCAGGGCTCAGCTATGACCTCCTGGCTTCATTTCTTCTTTAAGTCCTGAAAAGAGAGACATCTGTTGAAAGTTACACATTTAGTTTAACCTCCTAACAGGGAGCTACTTTTTTTTTTCAGTTAATGGTTTGGGATGGTTGTAATAGCTGCTTGTAATAGGTAGTAAAAGAGGTTCTTGGACTGAAGCCAAGCTCACCGTCAGTGGAAAGCACAGAAGAGATAATCACTCAGAGAATTGATACATCGGAGAAGAATGGATTACGACATCTGAACTTGATAAATGAGGGTGAAATGCTACTAGGGAATTAAGGTTTAACCCTTGGGAGCGCAAAAGTTAAGAGAGGAGAAGCTTAAAATAGTCTTTCTTATCTGATGGAGAGAGACAGAGACAGAGAGAAGGCCAGCCGCAGGGAAACTACATTTCCTCTGGGAAGTGCAGGGGAAGGAAGAGCCTTTTTAAAAGCACACTTACCACAGCTTCAGGGAAGTCACTTTCACCCGTTTCTCTACTTACCTTCTTCATCCTTGTTCTAAACTTTGGCATCTGAAATCACACATCCACTTGACAGTTCAGAGGAAAGATGAGAGCAAGTTTCTCCTGTCTCTCGCTTTATTATGCAGCCCGTAGTGAAAGTGCGTGGTCTCTGCAAGCCCAGGTCCAGGCAGGTCTGTTGTTTTGCCATATTCCTTACCCCTGTAGAGTCTCCCTGCTGGACACTGCTCCCATCCTTTCTCTCCTGGGCCTGCAATGGTGGAATGGTGCTGAGATGAGAGTGTGAGACTTCTCTGAAGATGTCTTAGGGTTATGGCCCAGAAACTACTAATTCTAACAAGTTAAAGTGAAAATCAAAAGGAATCTGGAAAGACTTTTTCAGACTTCTGATCCTATTCGTAAATTTTTAAAATTCATTTGATAGTTATTGCCAACCTTTTACCTAGTGCATGTCAGAGCCTAAGGTGCCAGAATTAGGGGTGAGAACAGCAACCTTCACCCGGAGAAGTCTGCATATAATGTAGTACAGCAGGTTGACATCTGAACCAACTAGTTTAGAACTATGTGATAGTCGTGCTTAACATTTGTGGCAGAACTATATGCAAAGGACTATTTCCATGAAAAGATGAAAAGACACTAAGTAAAAATTAAATTGAAACTAACCCCCAAAGAGAAGATAATTCATTAGCTTACATAACTAAACCAGAAAGATTTGAAGCTATGCATCCCAGTACAGAGACAGTAGCCATGCCTAGACATGTGTCCTGTCAAGGGAGAATTAAATTAAAAGCAGTTAGCTGGATATAACCCAGTGCAGGAATGACTTTCCACAAAGACATCTGGACAGTGGAGGACGGCATGAAGACATTAGATCACCCAGCCTGCTCACTTTATCACGGCAATCTTAGAAAACCAACTCAGGGCATCACATCGTACCCCACAAGCTTCCCCTGTTGACTCCTGGGACTGCACTTATGGCTATGAAGCAAGGCTGTCAGTTCTGTACGAGTACTTTCTCACTACACCATCGCCTGCCGTAAGAGGCGGTCTCTAGATTTTTTTTTAGATGTTTTAATAGTCTTTTTCTTCCCTCTGCCTTTGCCTATTTTTGTATGGACAACTGCTATGGCTTTGGGAATGTCATAGACAAAGTGACTTTGGCTCAACAAGGGCACATCCCACAGAAATGACCCTGAATTCAATTCTGTCCAAACCACACAAGGTTATATCTCCAAAGGAAAGTTGTTATGTTACTCAGCATAGCTATGGAGATTACCATCCAAGAGCCAAAGAAAGGGATCAAATGAAGCCTTCCTAGTAATGGTGAGCTGATGTAACCTTGGGATAGTCTGATGAATAAACAAGTGTTCTGTGGAGAGGAGCCCAAAGGACAATCTAGACAATGGAAACAGTGCATGGGAGACACTTAAGGTGCAAGAGGGCCTGTAGTGTTGGGTGTGATCCACCAGTCCCAGTGTGATTTGGACCTTCTAGTCTTAGCACTGGAAGACTTATATACTGGGACTCAAATATATATAATTTCTTAAACCTGCTTACATTGAAATAGTAACGACAGTTGTCTGACAACTGACAGACTGAGAACTCTGTAGTTGCTAGGTCCTTAAGGCTGGGTGCCACAGCAATTGATGTGGTCCTCAACTGGCTTTCTCACACCAGAGAAGCCAAGAACCAGTAATATGCTCCATCCACGAGGAACTGTGCCTCAGCTGTTCCAATATGGAACTGAAATTTTGAAAGGTTCCTGGACAGCATCTTGTCCTTAGTTCGTGGTGGAAGCTTGGAAATTCTTGTCCTAATCTCAGTGAAGGAATCATCATCATCACCACCAGTAGCAGCAACAGCAGCAATAAAGTCAGTCAGCTTAGCAGCAAGGGGGAAGCCAAGAAAACAGTAAAAGGCGAATGAGCTTCCTTTTTCTATGCTCTACCAGAAGGCTGCTACCTGAAGGCGCTGCTTCTGTTTCAGGTGTGTTTTCCCACATCATTTAAGTCATGTAGGACAATTTCTTAGTTGAGGCTCCTTACTTGGGTGATTGTAAATTGTGGCAAGTTACTTTAAAGCCAAACATCATGGTCCTGCAAACTGTAGTAGTTGGACATCATGAATCCTGGGAGTTAGGAGAGAGGTTTATGGAGCAGAGTGGCCAGAAGTAAGACAGAAAATGTTGGTCAGAAATAATAACTTTAGCCAGGCAAAATGTGGTAGGTCCCCCTGCCATGTTGAAAAAGCAACGTAGGGAGGCACTCCTTCACAGAGGTGGAGTCTGCTGTAAACTCCAGGCCAATCATCTGTCTCAGAATCACACTGACCACCAGAGCCAAAGGTTAATACTTAAGTGCAAGTTACTTAAAACATAATTCTTAGTCAATGGAACAGTTTGAGTAATTTGAATTGTTGGTTCATTTCTGAATTTCTCTGTCCCTCAAAATTTTTATGACATCAGAAGAATATGAAATGCGTAGATATAAAACAGATCACAGATGCACGAAAGACACTTTCAGCTTTTGGCAGGAGGGGGTAGAGTTCAAAGCATCCTCAGCAAAATATTGTATTTGAGGCCACCTTGAGCCATGGGAGATCGTCTCAAAAAGAAGTGGAAAAAACAAAATAAGTACTGTCTTCCTATATCTTTACATATTGACCACCCTCGATTTATGTATTAGTAGTCCTATAATAATCTACTGTATGGATGTAAGATAATCATTTAATTGGTCCCCATGGATACCATTAATGCTCTCTGCAGATTTTGCTTTTATAAAACATGTGCTCATGTCTACCAGTGGAATTTCTGAAAGCTTAGCAGCAAGAATGCAGCCTAGCAACCAGCCGATGTGTTTTCCTGATGTTTCAACCCTCATAGCCTGTGTACTTATTCCATCTCCCCGAACTGATTTTTAGAGAGAAAAGGGAGAAAACACTGGGCTGTCAATCATGTGCATTCTGGGCAACCAGGCCAACAAGTTGCTATGTCACCTTGAGCAACAAATAATGACTTTAGCAACTCCTGTTACCCCTTTTATGAAGTAAGTCCTTCCAACTACTAACTCCAACACTCTGCCTTCCTTAACGTGAAATAACATTTTGCTATCCTGACATCCTAGATTTTGAAAAATAATATGCATACCGCAAAGTGTTATCTTGCCTCATTGAAGTTCAAATAGTATGGTGATAAGACTATATTAAAAACATCTGTAAAACTCCACAGTAAAGAGTTCATTGTGGTCCATTAAATCCCCTCATGCTTTGATTCGCTTACTGTAATTCCTGAAAATGGGATTTGCACCAAGGCCACGTTAACACCATCTCGCTTTCTGCTGTGCTATTATCCACCAAGCTTGAATCAATTGGATGAAAGAGGCCTTTTCAACTGTATTGATTTTCATTTACCCACCCTCATTTGTTTGCTTTGCTGGGTACCCATACATAACAGGGCAGAGCTGGACTTCTCCATGGTGTTGCCTCTTAATATTTAATATTTGAATAGTCATGTCTAAACACTGGCATAAGAATTACAAAATTTTTACTGGAAACACAGTTTTATTTTTAACATGGGACTTGAATCTTCTCAAGTCAAAAATAAAGCTGCCTGAGGAAGTATGCTATAGACAATACCTTCTCCACATGAAGGCAGCCAGTTTATGCTGCCCCAGCCCTTACTGATCTCACACCAGTGGTCCTGTTCTTCACCTCAGAAAGTAGATTGGGAATAGGGAGCCACCTGGACTGGAAAGATGACCCAGGGGTTGAAAGCACTCACTGCTCTCCAGGGGTCCTGAGTTCAGCTCTCAGCAACTACACAGTGCTCACCACCATCTATAATGGGATCTGATGCTGTCTCCTGGCATTCAGGCATCTAAATGCAGATAGAGCACTCATATATAAAAGACTGATTTAAAAAAATAAAAATAAATGTTTTGAAAAAAAAAACCAGGAAGCCATGGAATGAATGTTGTCTAGAAAGTGGTTTTTCTGTAGGCATTTTTATTGGTTATTTTATTTATTTACATTTCAAATATTGTCCCCCATCCTGATTTCCCTTCCACAACCCTGCATTCCATCCCCCCCTTTGCCTCTATGAGAATGCTCCCCTACACACCCACCTATTCCCACCTCACCACTCTAGCATCCCCTCTGGGGGTATCAAGCCTCCACAGGACCAAGGGCTTCCCCTCCCATTGCCTCCCAGATAAGGCCATCCTCTGTTACAAATGTGACTGGAGCCATGGGTCCCTCTATGTGTACTCTGGTTGGTGGTTTAGTCCCTGGGAGCTCTAGTTGGTCCTGTTAGTTGATATTCTTGTTCTTCCTATGGAGTTGCGATCCCCTACAGCTCCTTCAGTCCTTCCCCTATCTCCTCCATTGGAGTCTTCATGTACAGTCTGCTGTTTGGGTATATCTGCATCTGTATTAGTCAGGTGCTGGTAGAACCTCTCAGGGGACAGCTATACCAGGCTCCTGTCAGCAAGCACTTCTTGGCATCAGCAATAGTGTGGGGGTTTGGTGTCTGCAAATGAGATGGATTCCCCAGGAGGGGAAGTCTCTGGATGGCCTTTTTTACTCCCTGTATGAAGCTAAGTGTTCTACTATACTCTTTTCAGACACTGTCCTGTTTCTTGGGCCAAAGACAATCTGAACAAAAGGAAGCATGAACTACAAGGATGAAGATTCCTCGTACTCTTAGGTTGATGTGTGTGTGTGTGTGTGTGTGTGTGTGTGTGTGTGTGTGTGTGTATGTGTGTGTGTGTGTGTGGGTGTGAGAGAGAGAGAGAGAGAGAGAGAGAGAGAGAGAGAGAGAGAGACATTCATTTTGACAAATGGTTAGGATTTTGGAAGTCAGATACTTTAGTAATTGAATTGCAGTTACTGGGCACTGCGCAAGTATTTGGTGAAGGACTAAATGAGATATCCTAGACTTCTAGTAAATAGGCTTTGATTTTCTGGTAAATACTGAAATTTACACAGGGAATTACAGAGGGAATAAATTCTAGCTAAAGGAAAACTGTGGTCAATATTTATTTTGAGGTGTTGTAAATATTTCTCCATGCTAAAATGAGATTTTACATTGAGGCTAAATGTACAGGGTCACAGTCTAATTTGAAGGCATCGTTCTTTTGTGCTTAAGGCTGTTGACTGCACTGAGATCCGATAGCTAATGTTGACAGAAAGGCCAGGGACTGCCTGAGTCCTTGATGGGAAGTGGGATGTAGGATTCATTCACTACAACTTCAAAGTACTTCCACAAACCAAAGAACAGGCAGTATTGATAAAATGAGCAGCAAACTCTAGCAAGAGCTTAAACATGACCTGATCAGTGACGGAGCTAATGATCTCCTGAGGGCATTTCCACAGCACATGCAGTGTTACTCAGGTTTTGAGAGGTAACTTATGGAAGCAAATTTTAGGGGGAAAAATCCTTTCAAAAATGATTATAAAAGGTTTTTTAACAGAGTAATTTATTTGGAGACAAGGAATAATTTTAAGTAAGTTATAATCTCCATGGGTGCAAGAGCAGATACTTGCAAGAATAATACCATATGGTGGCTAAGGACAAGAGGTTTGGAACCTCAGTGAGTTTGAGTTCTAGACCTGACTTCTGACTAGATTTTCTGAACCTCAGTTTCCTGGTTAGAAAAAAGAATAAAATGGTTGCTCTCTGAATTAAAGATCCAGAAAGCTCTGCAAAGGTGTAAAGGAAAACTCCCCACAGGCAACTGCTCTTTGGATGACATATCGTTTAAGTGACCCAGGAAAACATCCCTTGGGACACGAGTCAAGGAGGTGGGTAATTGCTGGATTTGGAATGAAGCAGAGAGTAAAGCTGTTCTCACAACTCTACGGCATGAGCTGTCAATAATTGTAAGAGGGGGTGGGACTTGAACCAGAGATTGGCAGAGGAATAGTTTCATTAGCTGCAGAGGAGAGGCAATGAACACTCAGCTGCCAATAGAGCAGCCATCGATCCAGCCATGGTCCTGAGCACGTCCTCCTTGATTAACTAATCTTCTAATGCCTTCTAGTTTTTCTAGTGTTTTTCAATCATTTATTCTCAGTGTCCTTTCAGGTTATCACTTTGCTTGTTTGTGTTGTTGTTTGTTTTTGTTCTGTTTTGTTTTATTTTGTGTTTTAGCACCTCCACATGAAAAATCACTTTAAATATCAAACAATATAAATAAAATAATAGGTGGCAAAGAGATTGCTAAGTGCCTAAGGGGGCTTGCAGCCAAGCCTGATGACCTGAGGTCCAGCCCCTGGAACCACATGGTGGAATGAGAGATACAGCTCACTGCAAATTGTTTACTGATTTCTATATCTGCATGCACATGTGCATGTGTGCATGCACACACCCTAAAACTTAGTAATATAATAATAAAATAAGTGTCAATTTTTAATTTAAAAGAATAAAATGAAGACAAAAATAGCCAGATTCCTTCCTGTTTGGTGTAACATCTCTCGGTAGGCTGCTAAAGCTCTCACCAAACACTTCTGTGTCTCCACCTCAGCCTCTTTACCAACAACAGCACACACACACACACACACACACACACACACACACACACACACACATGCATGCACGCATGTACGCACACATACATGTGTTTATCTAAGGTCATTTTTTCATAAAACATATTTATTGTGTATGAATGTCTTCCCTTCACTTATGTGTGTGCACTTTGCGCATGCCTGGTGCAGGAGGAGTCAGAAAAAGCATCTGATTTCCTGGAATGGAGTTATGGATTGGTGTCAGCCATCATGTGGGGGCTGGGAAACAAGTCTAGAGCCACTGCAAGAGCAACACCTGCTCTAAAACACTGAAACATTGTTTCGGCCCCAGTTAGCTTACTTTTCACTTACTAGGTAGTAAAGCATAAGTATCTTTTTATGTTGAAAAAAAATCTTGTTTTGTCTAAGTGGGTACATTGAAGTTGACTATACAGATATTAGAATAATGAATAAACCCTTCAATAATCATTTTAATTTCTACTTTTTGCTTTAAAAATTCAGCCCACATGCCTATGATAACCATCTTAACATTCTTTTATCTGCTTTTATATCACCTTAATGCTTTCTAGAAGTGGATTGGAGGGGCTAACTTCATGCTTGCAGTCTTGGCTTTTATATAAAAACAATGACAAGTTTGATGAATGTATTGTAATCCTTAACTTTGAAAAATATTAAACCAGTCTTAATGTTTATGCATAAAGCAACTTTCTTTAAAAATTAGTTTTATAAACAAAACTTTAAAAGTGTTTTCAAGAAACTATAAATTCATCCTATTTATGTGATTTGCTACAAAGCAATATCTTTTTTTTATTCATTTATTATATATAAGTACACTGTAGCTGTCTTCAGACACACCAGAAGAGGGCATCGGATCTCTTTACAGATGGTTGTGAGCCACCACGTGGTTGCTGGGAATTGAACTCAGGACCTCTAGAAGAGTAGTCGGGTGCTCTTAACCGCTGAGCCATTTCTCCAGCCCCACAAAGCAATATCTTAACATTCAGAAAATTTATGAAAAAAAATGTTCAACTTTGGGCTGGAGAGAGGGTTCATTGGTTAACAGCACTGACTGCTCTTCCAGAGGCCCTGAGTTCAATTCCCTGCAACCACATTGTGGCTCACAACCATCTGTAATGGGATCTGACGCCCTTTTCTGGTGTGTCTGAAGACAGCTACAGTGTACTTTTGTATAATAAGTAAATAAATCTTTAAAAAAGTGTTCAACTTCACTTTGTGAAGTTGTGCCAATTAAACCAACCAAACTTTTTAATTTAAGTGTCTGATTTCATAACTAATGAACTCACTCTCCTGCATGGTGTCTGACATTTTGGAGTTGCTGCGGGTTGCTGAACTGAGCTGAATGGTTTCGAAGGAGTTCTCATAACCAATGCTGATTTAGCTCAGAGCAGTTCTTCTCTCTCATCTCCTGAAAAAATGTGGAAGACTGGACTCTCAGCTTGTTGTTGGCTGTCTGGTCACTGACACATCTGAAGTTTCCTGTCAGTGTGACTTAGATGTTCAAAATCTGTCTTCTTGATGTGTCATGCTTTTCTCCTTGGATACTTCCTGGCTATTAATTTTGATAAATGAACAGTTTTGATGTGTTTGTCAGAATCTCTATTATTTTCTTGAAGTGATTCTTAGTCTTATCTTAGTAGACTGGACTTGATGTATTTTTTTCTATGTGTATGTAAGCCTGCATATAGTATTCTAGTTCTTAAACCCTAAAACACTTTATATCATTGTAGTGCTGGGAACAAGCAGAAGAAACTGATTCTAAGTACTACCATTTCATTTTCAGACTCCATTTAATCTTAGGGAGAAACTAAACTCAAAGTTCTAGGTTCTAGGGGAGCTGGGGACTTCTCAATAGCTAAACAGCTTCTGTTGTAAATAGTTGTCTAAGTCCCTGACACATCAGGGACAACATGTAAGGAGCCAGTTGTTGGAATGCAGCCATCTCAAAGATAACGTCTCCATCTTGCCGGCAGGGCCAACCAAGTTCATGTTCCCAGGCCTAGGAATGAATTCTTAGCCACTTTTCCAAATGTTTTCTTAAATGTCTGTTAACTGGTAAAGAATATGGGAACTGATCTAAACCAAGATGCATATAACTAATCATCTGTTCTGCCCGAATTAATTACGTGCCACTGACCAGCCCTTTTGTCCCTTTATCACTCTGAGCTCTGGACCTAATGTCTATGAGAATTAATTAAGAACCTTGAAGCCAGTTCCCCTGGCTATGGCCTAGACTCCAACAGGTTCTTCCTTGCTTACCCCATAATATCAAAATACAGTTGAATAACACTACACATCCCCTGGGCTCCCCACTTGATTTGTTTTCCCGTGCTTAAAAGTGTTGTACAATCTGCCTTCGGGGACATGGCTTAGATTCTGAACTGGCCACCTCTTTAAGTGTTCAAAAAATAAAGCTTTCATTTTTAAGCTTCTATATCTGAAGTGAGTTTTCTCTGCTTCCATGCAAAATCCAACTGTAGGAATTTTGAGAATTAGGAAAATTTGGTCCACAATTATTCAAAGTTTGTCCCTGGATATTTCTGGAAATAAAATTATTGATGATATGTAGAAAAGAAATGTAAGCGAAGTCAACCTAGGAAACTCCGAAATAAATAGCAGGCAAGTTTTCTAATGAACAGCTTTGAGCTGGCATGTGCCAAAATGCACAGGCTAAGTTCATTTTCATAAGGTACATATTGATCTAAAGCAGGGCTATGTGTGTTACTAGGTAGGATGCATAGACAGCCCCATCTCCTCACTTAGCCAAGAGGTTAAGCCACTTCAATGTCTTAAACAAATAAAGACTTTATTGATGTGAAAACAGAAGAAGACAAGGCTGAAGGTGTATGCAGCTCGGTTGGTACCGTGTTCACCTCGCTTGCATGAAGCCCCAAGTTCAATCCTCAGAACCATATAAACAGGACATGGTGAGTCACATCTGTAATTAACTCCTCCCTGGAGACTTGGAGACAAGAAAATAAGAAGTTTGAGGTCAACTGAAAATCCCCTTCCCCCAAATGAAATAAGTGAGTTTAAAGTAGAGGCAGTTGTTACATGTCAAATATTACTTGCTGGTTAGTGGCAGGGACTTGAGCAATGTCAGGAACTGCAATTATTAGCAACTCTGTTTTAAGCAAAATTTACTTGGAAGCTTTGCAAATGCATTTACTGTTAACCAAAATCTGAAAATGCAAAGGTTCATGTAGAGAAATTTTAATTCTGCAACATAGCTGCTGTGGCAAGGGATCATATGCAAAAGCCTAGGTTTGTATAATATGGCTGACATGGAGACATACCACAGACCTTTAATCCCTCTGGGTGGAACACAGACACTTCCTTAGTACACACCTTTACCGTAAAATTAATCCATGTATGAAAGTAATGTCTGAATGAGGGGCACACAAAGTGCTGGATCAGAGAGAGATTTGACAGAACGAGCCAGAGATAGGATACACCTAACTCTCACAAGAACAGTACAGGAAAGAAGCTATTTAAGAGCAGCACAGGAATAGAGTCAGTCAGTTAGAAGTCAGTTCAGTGAGTGCAGTGCAGTGAAGTTGAGTTCATTCATGAGTTCATGTAGTTCACTGCGGTTGAGCAGAGGCAGTTGAAGCCAGAGAATAAGAAGGAGCCAGAAGAGTAGAGCAAATTGCCAGAGTTAGTTTGAAGCAAAGCAGAGCAGCTCATTGAGAAGCTAAGAGAAGCCAGACTGAAACAGTCAGCTTGGAGAGGAGTTTGAGTCGAACAGCTGAGTTGAACCAGCCAGCCAGAGATAGGAAAGAACTAGAAAAGGTGAGCTTATTCAGCAGTAAGCCTCCAAAATGACAATTTCATCGGGCAATAAAAGTTACATTTACAGGGTCACATACATAAAACATAAGCAAGAAGCTGAGGGAGGGTAAACATTTAGCACCCATGTGTTTGGGGAAATGGTGGAATGTAGCAGGATGGGGGAAAAGCAACCTGGTTTGGAAAGGCATTGTTGTAATTACCAAAGGTAAGCTATACTTGCATGATAATTTAAGTGGAGTTACTTGTTATAATTCCACACATTAGAAATTCTGTAACCACTATGAGATTCCACTTCATAGAAATACTAATAATATTATTCTCAATGGAAGTTATGAGAAGATAATGAGGAACTAATTATCAAAATTAGTATAGTCATCCCATAAGTACTTATTTTCTTTAATGGGGAGAAAGGTGTACAAGATTAGGCAGTCTTTACAGGAAGGTCCCCAACAGCAAATGGGAATAGCCAGACTAGGGAAAGCTACCCACAAAAAGTCAGGAATCTGGCCAAACAAAATTATCTCCCTCAGATCACTTCTTTAAAATCTCTGGACTGGGGAGATGATTCAGTAAACTGATTGCCACACAACATGAGAACCTGAGTTGAGATCCCCAGTGCCCATATAAAAGGCAGGTGTGATAGCATATGACTGTAGTTCAAGTCCCAGGATGGTGGACACAGGAGTATTTCTGGGGTTTACTGGCCAGGCAGATTCGCCAAATCTAAGAGCTCCAGATTCAGTCAAACACTGAAGGGGAAAAAGGAGAGGCATCAAGGAAGACCCAACACACACACACACACACACACACACACACAGAGTCACACGTGCTTCTGAGTGAGTTCCTAATCAATTTTTATTTATTCAAATAACTCCATTATCATAAATTATTTGAGAAATGATTACATGTCAAATATATGCAGTTCAAACCATAAGGCAAGTAAAAGTGGGCAATCAAAAGACATTGCACAAATCTAGTTTTCTTTCCTGATACAAATGTTAAAATGTTATGCTAAAATCAAAACAATCCTGAGATTTCACCTCACACCAGTGAGAATGGCTAAGATCAAAAACTCAGGGGACAGCAAATGCTAGCGAGGATGTGGAGAAAGAGGAACACTCCTCCATTGTTGGTAGGATTGCAAACTGGTACAACCATTCTGGAAATCAGTCTGGATGTTCCTCAGAAAATTGGACATTGAACTGCCTGAGGATCCAGCTATACCTCTCTTGGGCATTTACCCACAAGATGCCCCAACATATAAAAAAGACAGTGCTCCACTATGTTCATCGCAGCCTTATTTATAATAGCCAGAAGCTGGAAAGAACCCAAATGCCCTTCAACAGAGGAATGGATACAGAAAATGTGGTACATCTACACAATGGAATATTACTCAGCTATCAAAAACAATGACTTTATGAAATTCGTAGGCAAATGGTCGGAACTGGAAAATATCATCCTGAGTGAGGTAACCCAATCACAGAAATCACACATGGTATACACTCATTGATAAGTGGCTATTAGCCCAAATGCTTGAATTACCCTAGATGCCTAGAACACATGAAACTCAAGACGGATGATCAAAATGTGAATGCTTCACTCCTTCTTTAAAAGGGGAACAAGAATACCCTTGGCAGGGAATAGAGAGGCAAAGATTAAAACAGACACAGAAGGAACACCCATTCAGAGCCTGCCCCACATGTGGCTCATACATATACAGCCATCCAATTAGACAAGATGGATGAAGCAAAGAAGTGCAGGCCGACAGGAGCCGGGTGTAGATCGCTCCTGAGAGACACAGCCAGAATACAGCAAACACAGAGGCGAATGCCAGCAGCAAACCACTGAACTGAGAATAGGACCCCCGTTGAAGGAATCAGAGAAAGAACTGGAAGAGCTTGAAGGGGCTTGAGACCCCATATGTACAACAATGCCAAGCAACCAGAGCTTCCAGGGACTAAGCCACTACCTAAAGACTATACATGGACTGACCCTGGACTCTGACCTCATAGGTAGCAATGAATATCCTAGTAAGAGCACCAGTGGAAGGGGAAGCCCTAGGTCCTGCTAAGACTGAACCCCCAGTGAACGTGATTGTTGGGGAGAGGGCGGCAATGAGGGGAGGATGGGGAGGGGAACACCCATAAAGAAGGGGAGGGGGAGGGATTAGGGGGATGTTTGCCCGGAAACTGGGAAAGGGAATAACACTCGAAATGTAAATAAGAAATACTCAAGTTAATAAAAAAAGTTATGCTAAATACTAGGTAAAATAATCCAACATATATTCAAATAATAAGCAAGTCATTTTCATTCTAGAAATGCAAGGATAATTTAATATAATAAAATATTTATATAAAACACTAACATATTAAATATTAAAATTCACCTGATCATGAATAGATAATGCAAATTAATTTAATAAAATGCAATGCTATCCCTCACAAGGTAGAAAAGAACAATAAAGAGTTATTACTTGTGATTTCAGCACTTAAGATGCTGAGGTTGAAGGGTTACAAATTCCGTGTCACCCTAGGCTATGTAGCAAGACCCTAACTCAAAATAAACAAACAAATGTCTTTAACTGGAATTCTATTATTAAAAATTATAAATAGCATATCTAATTGTGAATTAATTATAACTAGCAGGATTTTCCCAAAATCAGAAACAAAACTTATTGTAGTCCTTATTAATTTCAGTAAAGAAAATTCCCAAAGTAATTATGCTTCATGTTTTTAAAACACATATACCAGTTTTATACAAAGAAAGAGATGTGACCATACACACACACACGCATGCACACACACACACACGCACACATGCACACACACACGCGCACACACTGTAGAAACTGGTAAGCAAGCAACAGTTTAACACAACAAATTATTTACACAAGTATCAAATTCAAGATGAATATGCAATTATTATACTATGTATTCTAGATATAACTATTTAAAGATATTATTCTAAATATTTTGTTCACATTAACAACAGAATTCCAATGTTGGCAACTAATAATATTGGGTAGTAATGTATATTCTATGTGAAGAAAATTGTATACACATATATTACAAGACTTTGGGAAATATAAACCCCTTAAATTGCTTACTTTTCTAGTTGAGAAAAATAAATGACATAACATGTCATTTTTTTGCCCATAAAAATAGCTACATAACTACCAACCAATTCTTAACAGTATATTCCTATAACTGAATAATATTTTTGTAAATTCAGGTGGGAAAAAAACAAATACAGTTGCCTACCCAGAACCCAACGTGTAACTGTTTATAGCAATATTATTCTCAGTTTCAAAAAGGCTATAAACAACCTAAATGTACCGTAGCTAGTGAATGATAAAAAAGTTGTGCTATATTCAAAAATGGCATAGATGACTCATAATGAATAGTGATGACAGGCTGGCATGAGTTCTTGTTTGGCATGCCCTAGGCCCTGTGTTCACACTCCAGAAACACAGAGAAAAGAGATGGAGAGAGGGAAGGGGAGAAGGAATGGGAGAGGGAAGAGGGAGGGAGGAAGAGAGGAAAAGGAAGGAATAGTTATGCAGGAAGGTGCATTTCAGAAATGTTACAATATAATAAGGGAGATACACTCAAAATTCAGTCTTAATCTATGATTCTATTTAAATGGCATTTCGGAGAAGACAAAAATAGGGAAAATAACCAAATAAATAGTTGACTGGATTGGAGAAGCAGGGAAGATATGCGAAAAGGGAACAAGAGAATTTGGAGGGGTGGTGATGATTATGGCTTTGCAAATTTTCTAAATGTATAGGAGGTTGGATTTTGTGGTTTGTAAATTACATATCTTTTAAAGAAACACAAATAAAACCACTAAAAATAGAACAGAGGACTGGGAGAAATGCTGAGTGGGGAAGGATCTGAGTTCAAATCCCAAGCACTCATGTAAAAAATCCAGCTATGGCTGTGCATGCTGGTGACCCTAGCACTGAGATGGGCATGTCTTAGGAAGTCAGTGCCTAGCCAGCCTAGCCAAAAGCCCTGAACAGCAAGGTTCCTTAAGAGATTCAATCTCAAAGAAGGAGATGCCCAGGGTTCTTCTTTGGTCTCTGCATGCTCACACACACACAGACACACAACACACACACACACACACACACACACACTCACACACACACACCACATAAACTATAGACTAGACAGTTTCAAGACTCTTCTTGAAAGAAGCTGGCTGCTCTAATCCTACAAGATGCTCGAATGTCTTTCAAAGCAAAAGAATTACAGTGGAGGGTCATCGGATGGACAGATGGACCACTATCATGAGAATATGCACACCCAATTGGCCTCTGCCTGCAAGGTAACTTAGTGCATTTTCAGGCAGCCTCCCTGAAGCAAGGGAGAGCCTGTCAGTCAGCTGTCATAGCCCCATGTGAGGATGAGGTTATTTAGATTCATATCTCATGCCACAAAATACACTTAATTTCATACAAATTATTAGACAATCAGTGGAACATCTTAAATGTTAAATCATTTCCCAGAGCTCTAGGAAACTTAAAAACACTATCAATAAATTACAAAAGTCAATCTACTGTCTAACCATATACATCTCCTATAGATGAAAAGTCAAAAAAAAAAAAAAAAAAACAAGTGGTGGAAAGATGGTGGCTTTTCAGGCAATGGCAATGGAGGCACAGTGTTTTCTTCCCTAACAGAATGTAAGTCTGAATTCTGCTATACATAATTGAGCACACAGTCGCCAGCAACACAAAAGGAAATATGAACAGTTAGACAATAAACGAAGGTGGTAAATATAAATGTTCACTGTCACTGACGGTGCCATTGGCGAGCTCTTCTAGTCCCTAATAGTAAAGCTTGTGCACCCCACTCAGAAAAACACATCTGGATAATATATATATCTCCTGCCTTTAGTCTTCTTTATTTTTATTATTTCAAATAAAAAGCATTTATTACAGCAGTATTGATAGCGGAGAAGAGATAAAAAAATCAACTTGAACGCTGTATGGGATAGAACAGCACAGTCATTAGAATGCCAGAACTATAAAACAGCATGGGAAGCAGTGGCTATGATATCAAATGAAATAAGCATGATACAGAATTGGGTATTTAAAGAGGCTTGCACAAAGAAAATAAGGTATTACTGCTTAACCACAGCACCAAATGCTTATACAGTTCCCGCTGCCAGGTACCACTCCAAGTCATTCCGTGTAGCAGCTCATGGATGCCCAAACTCTGTGATTTCCTCTGAATCAATTAGGAATTTGGAATACAGAGAGATTAAGTAACTTGCCTGGGTACACATAGTACAATGCCTAACAGTACCAGTCTCCTTAACTAGTATACTCTACGGCCTCAATAATAAACTCTGACACTTCTTGCAATATTCTTAATTAAATCTGCATATTAAAACATTTGAGGGAGAGGCATTTAAAGGTCTCAGGGGAAGAGATGGGAAACGTGAAGGAGAATGAAGACATCACATCACTGGTCTGCTGAAGGAAAATGGCCTGTGCGTTGCCTTCAGGATACCAAACGAAGCTTCCCAGTCCTGTCCTGAGCAGGAGGATGGGGGGGGGGCACGTGGGAGTCATGGGCAGGGGAGTTGAGAACAGAGATGGTCCTGCTCATGGCTAGGCCTCCCTGCAAAGCTGTGTGTCCTGTGGAATCACCACAGTGGCTTAGGATGCACAGGAGTCAAATGTCTGACTTCTGACTTTCCGTAGCTGCTTTATACCAACACCTTAGGGATCAGAAATCCTGAGCCACTGGGCACGGTGTGAGATCATTATTTTGAGCCATATAGAAAACAAATGTGGCTCTGTTTTCTCAATGAATTCAATTAAAATATAACATATTGCCCCAACTCAAAATGAAATAGCTGTACCAATTGTCCAGACACCTGTGTAGCTGAACAACTAAACTCCGCATGAACGTCCACTGGAACTGCATTGACTACAGTCACCTAATTTATCTCCACTTACTGAAAACAGACGACACAGCCTCAGTGCTTCGGGCTGCAATTGGAAAATGATAAGAATTATAAAAATTGCCCATATTTCTTAAAGTACCATTAGGAAGAAACACATTGACTTTGTTACCTGTCATCTGAATACAAACCATGTTTCTTTTTTGGCAGAAAAGCCAGCAATTCCTCTAATAAAAGTTACCCTGGAGGATATGTAAGAATAAGCTTGGAAAAACATGAATAAAAGAAAGCAAGTGTTACTTGGAGCTACAGTTGTTGATCATGAGGATTACGTTTGACAGGAAAATACATCCTTTGGGAAATCCTATTAATACTTCACAGCAAATCTCACTACGCCCTGTGCAATTGTGGTAATGTACCTGCTACTGAAACCTTAGTTTTATCAAATTTACAAAATGGTTCCTAATGTGCTCAAATCTACCTGATGTAAAGTACAGCTGCAGGATTCCAAATGCATAGACAAAATCTGGGGGGGGGGAGGGGGTAGTCACAGGCAAGAACATCACAGAACCTATACAAGCTCTTACAACACTGGAAATCAAGAAGCTCATTGGCTAGATGAAACACATCAGTGTGCGGACATTTTCCCTGCCTTTTGTTTGTAAATGGAATCACAGAAGGGAACGTTCTAAATCAGGGAGAAGCCATCATGGCTAGTGATCTTGTGACTGATTCAATTCTCTCCTCTCCTACAGTCATCTCTCAGTCTTCCACACAGGTTGCTCTTGCTCCGAATGTAGAATGAAGCTGCCCCTGACTCCGGTGGCTGATCGCCTGCTGATACCCCAAGCTAGCGCTCCATCTCTGGGTTTCACCTACTTAAAATCTCCTGATCCATTTCTGTATCTCCTTTTGGCAACTTCAAAAGTGCTGCTAAATCATCTGGGAATCACTCTGTGTGGAGAGAGAAACAAAAGAATCAGGGAATGGGCAACAGAGCACGAAGCGGGCAAAGGCTACCACAGGAGCTGAAGCTTCAGTAGAGAGCTCTTGGTGAGGGCAGAGAAGAAGCTGAGAGCAAGGAAGACAAAGCTCAGTAAATTTCTTTCTGTGTTTTGTCTTGTTATTTTGAGGCAGGATTGCCTATTCCCTAAGCTGCCCTCCCTGTGTAGGTGGATGAACTTGAATTTGTAATCCTCCTATCGCTACTTCCGAAGTGCCAAGATGACAGATGTACACCATAACCCCCTTTTTATGCAGTATTGAGGATCTAGCCCAGTGTCTCATGTACTCTAGGCAACCGCTCTACCAACTGAAGTAGATCCACATGCCTGATCTCATTCTGTATCTGGGAAGGCATGCATTGATCTACACACATAAGAGACAGAGCCGTGCCCTGGGTCTGCCACTCAGGAATATGGCAGACCATCTCATGTCAGGTGCTTTCAGAATTGGAACAGCTAGATTGAAAGACCAATTAGAGACTCACAATAGTATTTCTCATAGATGGCTCATTCAGATAAATCAAAAGGACTTTACAGACATTTTAATGAGACTTCAGGAGAGAATCCAAGATGTCCCAAGGTTCTGTAGAATTGATTTGCTATACTCACTGAATGGTAAAGCATACTATGGGTATGACCTAAGATAATAGTGTGTTAGAATTATCATCCTTAATATTTAAAATGCCTCGAATCTCCAGCCTTATTCTTTTTCCGAGTGTTTCTTCAATTCCTGAGGGATGGTATGCCTTATAGAGCAATTTTCAATGACAATTAGAAAAATAACTGCAGCATTTGGTTGAAAATGGTTCAAAATAGTGAGGTGTATAAGTTTTAGATATACAAGTTTTGCAAGAGCAGTCAGCAGATAATTTAATCGCTTTGTAGTATATTGACTATACTGCAAAAATAAAACAAAAACAGCTCAGATGAAACTCAAGGCCATACTACAAAAGAATAGTTGTGGAAATGCTCAAAAAGTTCAAGAGAAGTCAAAGGGGAGATTAAAAAACACCTGAATGAACTAAAGTGGACAAGGGTAAAAAGATACAAACATTAGATTTAATGTCATAAGAATGACCAGCCTATCCAAAGCAATCACATACAAGTCCAATAAAAATCCCCATGACATTCTGAATAGAAGTAGAAAACAAAATCTTATCATTTGTATGAAAACCCAAACACCCAATAGACAAAGCAATTCTAAACAAAAAGGATAATGTTGGTGGTATTACCATCATGATCTCAGGTCACACTACAGAGCCATAGTAATAAAAAAGGCACAGTGCAGGCTAAAAAACAGACACTTGCATCAACGGTATGGAAGTTTCAAACTTATGTTCATAACATTAGATCTACTTGACACTTGACAACAGTGCCAAAATGGTACACATTAAAAAATAAAGACAGCATTTTCAGCAAATACTGTTGGGGAAATTGAGCAAAGCAGAATCCTTATCACCCATCCCCTGCAACAAAAATCAACTCCAAATAGATCACATACCTCAACATACAATGAGGTCTGAAACTTCTAGAAGGTAAACATTGCTAAGGACTTAAAAAACCAGGCACTTAGGTAATAAGGACATCTGACAAGTGTGAAGAGTTCATGAAACTAAAGCATTCTGTACAACCACAAGTCCATTGAAGAGGGACTCAAGAGGACCAGGCATGTCACCTGTGCTATATGAGTGACTCAGGAGTGTCCTGAGGTGGGTCAGTAGACTGGGGAGCACAGGCAAGGGGGAACCAAAACTGAGGGTGCTGTGTCACTTGCCAGGTTCCTTCTGTGTGTTGGCTATTAATTGCTTACCAACTGACTGTCGTACACACACCGTCTCCCACTCTGCAGGCTGTCTCATCCCCTCGTTAGCCGTCTCCTCTACTGGGTGGAATCCCTTTGTTAGAGCATCTCCATTTCTCTATTTACTGCAGGTGGCTTCAGTTATATCCAAAGGGTATCATTGCCAGACCTGCAATGGAGCTCATCCCCTGGGCATTTCAGACCGTTTCAGTTTCAGGGACTGTATTTAGTTTTTAGCTGTTTTATACTGATCTTTGTATATGGATGCTACATGACTCACTTTCATGCTTCTGCATGAGTATCCAGTAAAGTTATTCGTTTTTGATTACTTTGATTGTTTGTGCTTTCATATAGTTTACTTTGTCTATTCTTATGAAAAAAATTTCAGCTTTCATATGGATAGCCTAAATCGTAGTCAGTCTGGGTAATAGTATGGATATTTTCACAGTATTAATTCTTCCCACCTCTGAGCGTCAGACAGTTTTTCAGTCATTCATGTTTTCTTCATTTTCTTTCATCAGAATCTTAGAGATTTTTGTAAACACTCTTTCACCTCCCTGGTTAAATTACCATGCGTCTTGTCAATGTTCTGATTCTATGAAGAGAAACCATGACCAAGGAAGCTCTAAAAAACAGCAATTAAATGGCCTTTCAGAGGTTAGTCCATTTTCATCATGACGGGAAGCATGGTGGCACACAGACAGATAGGGTGTTAGAAAAGAAACTGAGAGTTCTACATCCAGACCTACAGTGTGCCGGAAGAGAAAGTCACTGAGCCTGGCTTGCACTTCTGAAACCTCAAAGTATACCCCCCAGTCACACACTTCCTCCAACAAGACCACACCTATGCCAACAAATAGTGCCACCCACTAAGCATTCAAATGTATGAGCCAATGGGGGCCATTCTGATTCCAACCTCCACAGCTGGTACCTCTTCCTTTTCTTATTTGTTCTTACTGCAAACGTTAGAGACACATTGAAACACTGCTGACTTTCACACATTGAGTTTATAACTTGCAACTCTGCTAAGTTTGTTTATCCATTTTAATTGTTTTGTTTTTGAAGGAGCTTGGGGTTTTGTGCATATGGTACATCACTAGGAAACAGTGGCATATCAATATCTTGCTTTCTTATTAAGATGTCTTTTCTCTTAACTCGGGTCAATATTAAAAAAAACATATTTACAAAGTTTTCTAAATGCATGAGGTAATCCATTTAATAAACTATTAAACTAGAAAAGTAGAGTGTCAAACCCTATACATCATGTGATAGTGATAGACTAAAATGCTAAGGAAATTTTCAGGGCTTGTGAAGTGCTTGGTGTACAAGCATGAGGACCTAATTTCAATGCCTTGTATCACAAGCAAAAGCAAGTATGACAGGGTCACCTGTAATCCCAGAGTTGGGAAGGGAGAGACAGCCAGATCCCTACAAACCCAGGGCTGTGAGAGACTCTGTCTCAAAACTAGTTTATTAGCACTCACTCACACACACACACACACACACACACACACACACACACACACAGAAGAGAGAGAGAGAGGCAGAGACAGAGACAGAGACAGAGACAGAGACAGAGATAGAGACAGAGACAGAGACACATACAGGCGCACTCACATGCACACATGCATGCAGAATGAACCTGGTAATTCTTTTTCTTGCATCTTCGTTTACTGAGTTTGGCAGAGAAAATACAAAATGCTCAGTGTAAGTGGGATTTCAAATAGACAAGTTAATTTCTTACTTTAATGTGTCCCACCTAATATTTGGGGCATCCTCATATTAAAAAACAAACGTTTTAAATGTGATGTTGCAATAACTAGGCATCCTGTGAAGTCTAACAGCCCAATAACTAACTCATTCTTTAGGAGTTCTGAAAGGTAGGAGTTCCTACCAGTTTGGTGACATCGGGTGTCCTCATGTTCAAATCTGCAGCCCAGTCCAGCAAACTGACAAGAAAAAGTGTCATGTAGTCCATGTGTTTGCTTTTAATAAGCACTTTGTTGCCTGATGTGGGTAAACAGTAATTAGTATACTTATCATCACTAGTTTAACTCTATCATGAATGAAATCCCCACCCAATCTGAATGCAAAATGTCTTCAGTGGTCCTTCCAAAGAATTTCAGAGAGTCAGAAAGACAGAGGAGAGTACAGCTGGGGATGGTGGCTTGTAAAAGAGCCCAGTGAGCCCATGATCAAGCTAGAAAGAAGTGGTTTTGGTCAAGGGTACATGTACTTACTTTCACAGGTATGGGGGGAGGTCCATGTCAGATTAGGAAGCTGACACTGTATTCGTGATGTAAGGTATTGGACATGATCCTTTGCATTCGCTAGATGAACACTTGATGCTTTTCCCACAGCATCCTTGAGAAAGGTATATTAGAGACTAGAAGTTAAGCACCGATGACATCATTATCCTTCTTGACACTGCATACTCTCCTTCACAGAGCCATTGTCTCTGTTGCCTGCTTAGACAGAAGCATATACCTATCCATATGACTAATCATGCCTCTCCAAAAAGAATCCATACTCTTAAAAGGAGAGATCGGCCGTGAAGTACAAGGAGTTAAATTCTGAGGCTGCTGAGGGAAGCTGTCTTCTAAACACAAGCCACTGAAGCTGAATGATTCCGTGAGATGTAGGAGGAGTCAAGGGGGACCCACTGAACACAGTTCATGAATTTAATCATCTTGTTGAGTATCCTGACCTGCAGGTACTAATTATAAAGCACTGTGCAAATTATGGCAAATGACTCTCTTACTAACTATTTTACATAAATATGTATTTCTTAAGTGGGAAGAGAAATAGCTGCTATCTTCAGTTTGCTCCTCTCCAACATAGACACATTAGCAACTAAGGAGTAAGAAACGACACAAAAGCCATCAAATTCCACTCTATATCCTAGCTCCAGAATGCAAAGTAGGTTTAATCTAGGCAGTGATGCTTGGGGTCCAGCTGAGCCCGGATGGCCTCTTGGACCCTTGAAGCTCCACCCTGAAGCAGATGTGACAGTGGCAGTCTTTCAAGTGCCCAGCAGTGAGTGGTGTCTTTCCCTTGGGTGACAAATGAGCAGAGTCACGTCATGGGATAGGGTAGTGAGAGGACAGGAGAGGTGACATGGGAGAGGGAGCTGGTAGAGAGAGGTAGAGTCTGGACTACCTGGCTTCACTTTAAGAGAAAATAAGTAAGAACTCTTAAAATGAACATCATCTCTCCAAAATGTAAACCATATATTCAACCTATCTTCAAGTCAGCCTTTCAAACAATTATCTTGGCTACAATTTGGCTACCCCTAACGTAGCTCCCACTGTCTTCACTAGCCATTAACCAAGCAGCTGTTTAGGGGAATTCTTTTCCTAAATGAATTGAAATTTGGGGAGCATTCTCGTAATTGGCGTTTGCCATTTTTCCCTTCTCTGTCAAAGATGCTGTTTGGCAATTTCTAGCATAAACACAAATGTTTGTCTGGTGTAGCGTTTTCTCTGCTGAGCTGAGGTGTAATGCAGTTAATCTGCAGCGAAGAGTGAGAAAAGCAGACATCCTAAGGGAAGAGCAAGTCCCTCTGTCCCATGATATAAACGGATTATCAATCACACTCTGTCTCTGTGGGAACCCGCAGTTCCTTGCTTCCCAGATGCTCCTGTGTGCTATAGAGCCAAGTGCTGAAACAACAGGAGATACTTGTATCAATCTCCGTCCTAGACAGGACCGTGAGGACCCCAAATACAGCCAACGGCTCCAGAAATGTGAATTACTGTCAGCCTCTTACACTTCACTATATCAAGCATTCTGAATTGAGGTTTATTAGAAACAAAATCAGTGATTAACTTAATAGCATTTTTGCATGTCCTTTCTGCTCAGTGACAAGTTTAAAGTCATGGATTTAGAACATGTAAAAGTCTATGTATTCGTGTGTGTAACGTTCTGTCATACTGTGACAGTTTGATCAATGGTGACTATAATTGTCAAGAAGAAGTGTAAGACCTTATTGTGACATGCTCAGCAGAGACCAGAAAGTCCAAATGTGGAGTCTCTTTGCTGTACAATGAATTTATTAAAAAAAAGATGTTTTCATTGTATCTATAATATCATAAAAGCCAACAGAATAAAATAACAAAGGTGGAACTTTTTTATGGTTAGTGGGATTCTGAGACTGAGTCTCATCCTGAAGCCCAGGCTAGATCAGGATGGCCTCAAACTCTTTTCAGTCATTCTACCTCAGCTTCCCAAGTGTATAAGCCACATCATCTGAGAAAAGGGTGAAAGGTCTATTATACTTAAAATATACAACAGAAACTGATACAGGCTATGGGTAAACATCGTCCTCTTGTATTTAAAAATGGTGGTAGAAGATGGATACAGTGGGGCACATTTGTAATTTCAGTTCTTCTGTAGCAAGATGGGAAGTTGAGACACAACTGCCCAGAACTAGCTGGCCTGCTAACCTGCAGTACACATCAGAGAGACAGAAACAACATGGCCCCTGTCACAAAGAGGGTCAAAGCTGAGAACTGACTCACAGAAGTAATGTTCTCTGATCCACACACATAAGCTAGGCATGTGCATACACACACACACACACACACACACACACACACAGAGAGAGAGAGAGAGAGAGAGAGAGAGAGAGAGAGAGAGAGAGAGAGAGATACGGGGGTGGGGGTAGGACCAGAGTAAGTCAATTCTATTTTAATAAAAATGAACACCTGTCTGTAGTCATATATGCACTCATATAGCATATGATTAACTGAGAATCATAGGTCATGTATGCCATATTGCTGATAAGTCAGATCACCCTGCTAAACAGTTCTCTCATAGATCAACCATGTAATGCAAACAAAAACAAGTACTGCCACTGTATTTAATATGTATATATATACTAATTCGTGCTTCAATGTGTATATCAATATGATGTCATCAAAACTGATGAGAAGTTTAAAAACTTAGCTAGAGATAAGCATACTATCCTCAGGTAATTAGTATAGCTACAGTTACCACAGCATTCGTATAGCTACAGTTACCACAGCATTAGTATAGCTACAGTTACCACAGCATTAGTATAGCTACAGTTACCACAGCATAGGGAAATACAGTCAGAGCTGCAATGCTCATGGTAGTTTGGTCCTCCAAATGCACACAAAAGAATTCTCAGGGACTCATATGGAGGCGTCCAGTTAACACCAACACATTTTTAAAGCCAGGACTGCATGGGAAGGTCCATGTGAGATACAGGAAAATTTTCTGCACACATCATTTATACAGTTTTAAAATTTCAGCTTTTGTTTCTTTAAATATAGGCATTTACCTTTGAAAAATTCGGTGAGGGGGCTTTGCTTAAATATCTCTCATTTTGCACTTTCCCTGAGAACAGCAAAGGGACCAGCAAAACAGTTGCCCCACTGATTAAAATCACATAGTGCATATGAATTAAAACTATTGACCATTTAGAGAAACAATTAAAGAGCTCTGCAATGCATTAGCACAGAATCCCATCCGTTGTCTGCCTGAGCCCTGGCAAAGTGTCTCTTTCCATTCCTTCAGCTCATTAATTCCCAAGCTGTGTTATTAAGGATGATAACATTTAGTTTTTCAGTGTGTTGCCTACTCCTCTTCCTTTATTTTGAAAGAGCAAATGGGCATTTTACATCCTGGACATGAGCAGTCATTTCAGAACTCTCCTTAGAGACCAAGCATGGCCATCTGTGTTTGACCTTGAGGACCATGCCCACATTTTTTTTCTCAGCCAAATAAAAGCAGAGTTCTCCAGCTCAATGTTCAGTTCGATGATGGTTTCAGGAAATCCACTTTCCCTATTCCCTCTCACACCCTGAATAGTTAATATTGCCTGACATGATTTCAAGGTAGCTCTTAGAGGCTAAAAGACATGGAAGAAAGGGTCAGACTCAGGAACCTGGTGCCCTGGCCACCTACTTCTCTTAGTGATTAATTGCTACTTTTAAGTGGTTCCATTTCTTGAGCTCTAGAATACAAAAGCACACATAGAACTAGCCATCCATAGCAGTTCGTTAGTAGAAGGAGGCATTCTGGAAAGTTCTGAGGTGCTGTGTATTGGTAGAAAACCATTTATTTAGATCTTAAATTGTGAGGGAGTGGGCTGGTAACAAAACATCCCCTGAGTACTTACCCAGGTTCAATAAGAAATGCAATTATCAGGCTGGAGAGATGGCTCAGTGGTTAAGAGCACTGACTATTCTTCCAGAGGTCCTGAGTTCAATTCCCAGCAACCACATGGTGGCTCACAATTATCTGTAATGGAGTCTGACGCCCTCTTCTGGTATGTCTTAAGACAATGAAAGTGAACAGTATACTCACATAAAACAAATAAATAAATTTAAAAAAAAGAAATGCAATTACCTGTGGCCCTATTGAAAAGAACATACTATGGCTTAAAGGGCATCAAATATAAGGTCTGAGTCTCAGCCCTTCCTCTTTATGATTGTGAGCAAGTGGCTCTTTTTCTGTGTCCTTATAACTAAAGACCTACCATGTAATGTCTCCACAGCACCATGTTATGAGAACTTAAAAGTCCCAATGTATAATGTTCTTGAGGGAACTTGATAAGTGACAGACATATTGTTTTCAGAAACAATTGACTATCAAAGAACACTTTGCCAACTTCCTCACTACTAATTCTGTTCCTTTAGGCAAAGAACCAGAAAGTCGTATCTCACAATGTCTATACGTAGCTTGCATAAACCTTTACCAGTTATTATCTCTTAGGATGTTAAGTCAATTTACTATGGACTTAGGAAGTGAGGGTCTCGTGACTTCTAATACTTGTTTCATGATTTAATGATATGATGTTAGATATGCAGTGAACTTATTATAATTAGGCAAATTAACACATCCATCTCTTCATATACCCACCATTAGTGTGTGGCAAGGACATTCATAATGCACTCTATTAGCAACTTTCGAATGTATGATGCTATGTAATAGTTCCTTAGAATATTTCCATGCTCATAATTGGAACTGTATTTTTTTACCGGTATCTCCCCATCTCCCGGCTTCCATCCAGGAGAATTCTACTCTCTGCTTCTATGAATTTGGTTTTTTAGATTCCGAAACCTGCGAGGATAATTATCAAATACCTGATTGTAGTATGATGTCTTTCAAATCAGTTCATATTATTGCAAATGGTAGAGTTTTCTAATTCCTGGAGACAGAATTAAGTTGTGTGTGTGTGTGTGTGTGTGTGTGTGTGTGTGTGTGTGTGTGTGTGTGTGTGTTTCTATAAATAGCAATTTTCTTTGCAGTTCTTTCTTGATGGACACTTGAGCTTTCATGCATGTCATACCTGTCATGAGCTGCATTGTAATCAGCATGAGACTGCTAATGTCTCTCAGACACTGATATAATTTCTTGCAATCAATGAACAGGAGTAGGATTGGAGGATCATGGTTTAATTTATAGCACACTTATAATTTTATTGGGGAGTAATCTCTAAATTTCTTTCCACAATAGCCACTGTAATTTATGTTCCCCACCACAAAAGGCAAAGTTCCCTATTCCTTCATTTCCTCACCAGAACCTTTGACTTTCTGGTAATGGTCATCCTGACAGGGCAGACAGGTGACCTCACCCTGCAGTTTTGCCAATTGTGGTTACTAAGCTGTATTTTAGACACCTATTGACCATTTTATACCTTGTTTGAGAAAATGACTATTCAAATTCTTTGCCCACTCTTACACTCTGGTTATTTCTTCTTTTACTGAAGAGTTCCTTACATAGTTTGGAGATAACTCTTACCAAACATATTAGCAAGCATTTTCTTCTACATGGTAGTTTATATTCTCAAGTTGCCTCTTGTTTTTTTTCTGTGCTGAAGTCTTTTCACTTCGTGTTGCCTCCACTGATACCATTTTTTAAAAACCCGTATTTTGTGGTCATATCCAAAAATAAATTATTGCCAAAACCAATGTCAAGGAACTAGTGCCCTCTACTTTCTTCTAGAAATATATGCTTTCATATCCCGGGACTTTTTAAAAAAGTATTTTGTTGAGATAAGAGTTTCAGGTTATTCAAGGCTATCCTCAAACTTCTTATGTGGCTAAGGCTGGTCTTGAATTCCTGATCCCTCAGCCTTTATCTCCCAATGTTTTACAACTTCAGACAGATGTTATCATGACCTGCTTAAGAAACAAAACCCAATCCAACAAACAAAAAAACCTCAAATGTTTTACCTGCTTGTGTACATGTGTTCCACTACCATGCCCCGTGCCTGCAGAGGACAGATCGGTGTCAGATCCTCTGGAACTAGAGCTATGGATGGTTAGGGGCTACCATGTGATTCCTGGGAACTAAACTGAAGCCCGCTGCAAGAGCTAGTTGTGCGTCCACAACTCCCAGCAGGAGTTGAAGTCCCAGGAACCTCTTCTAGTGCCAGAAGAAGGCCTTTCTTCAGAAAATTGATCTTGTCGAGTATCTGCTCCTCATAGCTAATATCAGGAATCTATCTGTACACAGGGGTTGACTCGTGTCACATAAGACACAGGGAAGATGAGCTGGAGCCCTGGAGCTTCATCAGCTTCCTTGTGACATCATCATCATGAGAGCCATAGGCTTTTCTTTTCTATTTTCTATTTGTCCTCAGTGTATAGCTTTTGTTTTCGTGGCTCCTGTACAAACATAGACCACAAAGGAAGTAAGAAAGAAGGAAGAGAGGTCATCCCAACTGTATCTCATAAGCCAGGTCTAGATGATGTAACCACCTAGTACAGGAGAGTCAAGAGGAAATGTGGGCATACGATTTCTTCCAAAAAAACCAAAAAAACAAAAAACAAAACAAACAAACAAACAAACAAACAAAAAACCCTGTGTTCTAACAAAGAAGAGGGCTAGAGAGAGGTTCAGCAGTTGAGGGCACTGGCTGTTCTCCCAGATGACCATGGCTCACTACCCAGCACCCACATGGCAGTTCACAACTGTCTGTGACTCCACTTCCCAAGGGTCTCACACTCTCACACAGGCATACAGGCAGGCAAAATACCAATGCACATTAAGTAAATTGTATAAAAGAATTCCTTTAGATGAGAGAAGCAGGGAGGCAGGGAGGCAAAGGAGGCAGGTAGGGAGGGAGAGAGAGAAGAAGGAAGGGAGGGAAAGAAAGGTAGAGAGACAGGGACAGAGAGGGAGGAAGGGATAGAGGGGGCTGAGTAGGAGGGAGAGGGACAGTGGTAGGAAGGGGAGAGAGAAGGATATAAGTGTATCTTACACTGCTGATGGGAGTACAGTAGTGACAATAATCCAAAAATGTCTCTTCAGCAGCTTCAGGAGACAACCTTGCAATGGGAAGTCTAGCAACTCTAAAACGGAGAGGGGCAGTTTACCTCTGTGGTTATTGTTTCATTTGGGGAGTTTTAGTTTGGTTGCGTTTACTCACACTGTGTTTGTGCTTACAATTGCCTCTATGTGTTATCCAGACAACACCTCTCTAGCTACTGCCCACGGTGAAGGTCTGTCTCCACACGGTAGTTTATGAATGGTCCGCACTTCCCTCTGGACCTCTAAAGGGCTCTCCAGTGCAGGTTGCAGCCTTCTAGACAAAGAGCAGCAGAGAGTGCTACTATCAACTGCCCAGTATTTCCCAGTCGCTGTCTCTTTCTCCCAGGTGAAGAAGCGTGCACACTTAACCCAGAATGCAAATCCTATTCAAATTTACCCTGAGTCTACACAAGCCATAGGCGTAGCTAGAAAATCCTTTTCTATTATATGAAGATAAAACAAATGTATAAACCATGATTGAGCCTGAAAACTTATAAAACGAGTAATGTCTAGAACCAAGTGTATGTGAATTAAGGCCACCTAAGGAAACTGGCTTTGTGCTTGCTAGATATAAAAATGCCCCTCACCACTAAAACAAGTTAAAAACTGTTCTGTGTTGACTTTGATCCACTTTCTACATTTCTTACTTTTTAAAGGTTCTATTAAACTCAGGAGCCCATCTATGACATGTGACAAATTACTTTTTTTTTCTTTTCTTTTTTTTGGAGCTGGGGACCGAACCCAGGGCCTTGCGCTTGCTAGGCAAGCACACTACCACTGAGCTAAATCCCCAACCCTGACAAATTACTTTTTATCTTCCACAATATTTGATCATAAAAAAAAGTTTATCAAATTAGCTCTAGAAAATTCCACTCTGTTGAAATATTTCTAGAAACTGACATGATTCCTGCATCGGTGGTGCTGGTGTGATGCTAGGTACGGTGCAGATGTTAATGAGTGTTGGCTGAAGATAAGAAAGATGAGGTGTGGCTTCGAAAGCACAGTAGAAGACGCTGATGTTCTCTTAGGGCATAGGGGCAGTCTGGCTACTACAAGGAAAAGAGACATCTGGGAGAAAGAGTCACACAAAGTCTACGGCTGCCTGCAGAGAATGGGCATTCTACCTTGTGCACTTGGCAAGAGTTAAAAAGCCAGTTGGCACCACCAAAGTAGAGATCAGGAACCAACTGTTCAACTCCATGGGGAGAAAGCCCATGGAGAGGATAAATATTTGTTACCAGATCCAATTCTGACATCCACTTAGATTTATTTTTAAATAATGCAGGCCTTATTAAAGTAATTAGCCTAGCTGTGAGGATTTTGTCCCTGATTCTGGAGTTCCCAAAATAATAGAGCACATGTTGAATAAAAAGATAATTTGTACACTCCATTTCTCTCTAGGGTCCAGTTTTAGAACATGCTTATTTCCCAAATTCATAAATGCAATGTTTTAATTGCTCTTGCTTCTCTGTATGCAGTGATAGAATGTGAGACACAATACTGACTCATTTCACATTCTGATTAAATTATTAAAAAAATTCTAATTTTTATTTTAATTATACAATACTGTTATAATATGTTTTTTTTAAGTTTGTATTTAAAATGTGGCACTAATAGTCATATCTTGACGAATGTTAAGGTACTTATTCTGCCCTTCTTGTGTCAGTATTGACCCCCTTTGTCACTGTGAACTAGTGACATCCTAAGTGAAACTACAGAGTCCAAAATATGTATGTGCTTAAGAATACCTTTAATGACGGTCAGATATAAAAGAACCAATATTCCATGCTAATATGTCACTGCATGGAACAATGAAACATTGGATTTATTCAGCCATACTTATAAATACAGTACCAGGCTAAGGTACTTATACATACAGTGCAACATCAAAATAAGAAGATGAAAATACCATCTTCTCCTTCAAAGTGAGGAAGCCTCACTCTGGGCTTTATGCAACATTTCTGCAAAGAAGGCAACTAACTGAAGAGGAAACTTTAAGAGCTGAATGTAGGAAAACGTTTATTGATCTTAGATTGTCAGAATTAAGAATTACTATATTACCAAAGATAATCTGTAGATAATTCAAAATAATTCCCATCAAAATTCCAATGGCAGAATTAGATAAAAATAATTATACAGTGTATGTGGAAGCACAAAATACCTCAAATAGTCAAACTGAACCTAAGCAGAAAAAACAATGTTAAAAGTATCAGGACATCTGTTCTCAAACTATATTTCAGAGCCATAGTAGTAAAAACACCATGGTTCTGGCAAAAAATGAAACAGAATAAAGGACCCAAAAAAAAACTCACAGTCTTCCTTACTTTTGAAATTCTGCTCAACAAATTATGCTGGAGATACTGGGAATTTGTATGTAGAAGACTGAAACTAGATCCTTTTCTTTTACTACAAATATAAAAAAAGAAAACAATTCAAAGGGAAGACTCAAAACTCTAAAACTGCTAAAGGAAAACATGGACAAACACTTCAAGATACAAGGATAGACAAGGGCTTTAAAGAAGAGACAGTACAGTAAATAATCCCAAGAAGTGACTAATTATGTTACATGAAATTAAAGCTACTGCCCAACAAAGGAAATAGTCAGCCTACAGAATGGGGGGGGGGGAGCAGACAAGGGATTAATATCTAAAATCTTTTGTAGAAACTTCAAAAATTAAATATCAAAAAAGTCATTCAGTCAATATAGGGGCTATTGATTTGAATAAACAATTCTCAAAGGAAAAGCACATGGGAGAAAATATATTTGAAATGATATTCAACATGCTTAGCATTCGGGGAAATAAGAGCTGCTCTGAGAGCCATCTCACCCCAGACAGAATGTCGTTATTTTAGCATCAACTGCAGTGGGTGGAGTAAGATCATGTGACATCAATACCACACAAAGAACTACAGGCAACTAAGGAGTGCTGAGCAGGAGAAACAGTCTTTTCCAGGGGAGAGCATAATGACTGGTTGTCCAGTAACAATGGTCAGCCCTGAAAACAGACAGAGTATCTGTGCAGATTATATTTATGAATATATTTGTATGTACATACATAAAATCATATAACAACTATTAATAAGCAATGAGATATGAATTTGAAAGAGAACAAGGAGAAGCCTATGGAAGGTTTTGTAGAAAGGAAAGAGAAGGGAGAAATCATGCAATCATATTAAAATCCCAAAAATCAAAGAAACAAAATTTCAAAAGTAAGCAAATTTTAGCGAATGTTTATAAAGGTGGGAGAGCAAAGAGCCCATTTCACAGCTGATAAAAGTATAAAACTGGCACAGTTTTTATAGAATGGGGGTTCCTTAAGCAATGAAAATAGAACTACCATATGAATCAGCTGCACTATTTCCCAGAAGACTCTAAGAGAGCCCACCACAGAGAGATTTGCACATCTATGCTTATCATACCAATACTCAACAATAGCTAGGGTGTGGAACCAGCCAGAAGCCCATCAATGGACAGATTGTTTAAAGTGGAATGTGTACACAATGTAATTTTATTCAGAAGTAAAGAAAAATCAAATTATGACATTCCCAGGAAATGGGTGGAACTGAGAATATTGCATTAAACAAAATAAGACAGGCTCATAAAGATGAATATCGTTTTCTCTCACATGAGGAATCTATGTATCTAGCCAGTCAACTGTTTATGTAGGACAGAAGATAAGAGAGAGTGGCCCAGACCTGACCCAAGGTAGAGTGACACAAAATGTGCAGGATAGTGTATAAGTGGGGACAGGTTAGATCTAGTGCAGGTGAGTGCAGATCTCACAACAAGCCGTGGAGGCGAGGCTTGGGCTGGACCTTAAACAAGGGTAATTTGTGCAACACTGCAAGATCAGTAACATGCAGCAGTGAAGGCTGCAGAAGTGGAAAAAAGCTGGAATTGTCCCAAACTAGGCTAAACAGATGCACAATACCAGCCACGTATGGCAGAGGTGGGAGCAAGGTCAGACTGTACCTGCACTAGGGCATCTGGCCTGCAGGAACCCACACCATGGGGTAGGGACAGCAGAAGCAAGGGGACCTAGGCCAGAGCTTGACAAGAGTAGGCATGTTGATCCTGGAGAGTGACTATTTGGCAGAGAGCAGTTGTTTCTCAATGGGAAAGGAGAGATGGAGACCACATACCTGAATAGCATCCCATGGAGAGGGAGGGAAAAGCATCTTATCCCTGCTATGACTTAGTCCTCCCTTGAACAACACACATGTCTCCATGGAAGGAAAAAGGACACTTGAACAGAAGATGACTCAGCTGACAAATTAACTCCAGATGTGCAAGACCCTAAAAAAAAATCAACTCTCTCTCTCTCTCTCTCTCTCTCTCTCTCTCTCTCTCTCTCTCTCTCTCACACACACACACACACACACACACACACACACACACACACACACACAGAGAGAGAGAGAGAGAGAGAGAGAAGACAATGTATTTCCTCCAAAAGTAACCCATCCCATATTAATGACTCCCAATGAGAGTCTCATAGAAGAACTTTCGAAGAATTCAAAAGAATGACTATAAATATCTTCAAACAATTCAAACAAGATACATACTCAGAACAAAACAGCTGAATGAAGAAAAGGAAACAAAACCATTTTAAGCTATGAACACAGACTCTATAAAAAGATAGAATTGTTTTTTTTTTAAAGCCAAACTAAAATGAGGCCAATGATGAAAAACTCAGTAGCCAAGTGTAAAGCTCAGGGGCTTGCATCAGCAAAACCTGGGTGTTGTGAAGGACAGTCAGAACCCCAGGGCCTGCAGACAAACTAGGGGAATTGGATCTTCTCTTCAAGTCAAGGGACATTTTTAAAGATAAGAACAGAACATGAGAGAGTTTGGGGATACACATCTACACATTATAGGCCAGGAACTTCATGCCAACAGCATAAGAAAATTGAATAAAATCATAGAAGAAACTTTCCCAATGCTAGAAAAAGTGATGCCTATCCAAGTGCAAAAGGAATAAAAAGAGAAAGGAAGCATAGGCGGGGTGGGGAGAGTTTTAAACTGGAGGGAGAGGAAGCCAGAGAGTAGCAGAGTGTGTATGTCCTGAGAGCAGAAGGAGCTATTTGGGAAGAAAGGGGAGCCAGTACGAGCAGGAGAGGAGAGAGCTGGAGAACAAAGTACAGTGGCATGTATGTACAAAAACGTCACAACAGAGCTTGTGTCTTTGGATACTAACCAAAATATTTTTTTAAATGTGTGAAGCATTTTCAGAAAACAATTATGTCGTGGTTTTAAGTACTGAGCTGTGGGTTCCTGAAGTGGGTGCCTTTTGTGCCTGGGAATCTATGTGGCTGAGACCCTTATGCATACATCTAGCATGAAGCCCCCATTTCACAGCATGACATAGCAATTTCGAGATGCATCAAAAGCTAGTCAAAGGCTTCTATGGAGCCTCAAGGGTGAAGTGCTAGCTGAGCAGGTATAAGGACATGAGATCAGATCTTCAAATCTAATTCTGATGCTTCAATTCCTGTCAGCCATCCCAGCACTCCTGTTACTGGAAGCTTCTGGCCTTGCATCCTGGTATACACAGTGACAAACATTAGAAAGCCTGTCATAACTGGTAGAAAGTGAGGACCAACATCCGAGATTCTCTAACCTCCACAACCATGCTTCACACATTGTTACTTGCACTTATGCACATAAACATGCATATAGACAGACATTATACACAAACAAATGTTTATTTTAAAGTAGTTGATGTATCGAAAGCAGACTTCTACAGCAGACTGGATGAATATGACAAGGTGTGTTTATTTTAAAATCTTACATGTCTAATATACATAACAAAATCAGAGGATGCATATAGAATTACCAAACCTGGCTACTTTTTGTTGAATATGAAGAGAGCTGTCAGTGTACTAAAATGATATTATATAAATTGACTATTTCATAATGGAAGTTGTGTTTATGTTTTCTGTTAGGTCATTCTTCAAAACATCTTGGGCTTTGAAGGTTAAAAATGCTACAGTACACCTTAGTTTTACTTCCAAAAGTAAAAGCATTTGTGAGTACCAAGAGTTGGCACACAAAAAAACGTAATATGGGGCGATAAAGTGGGAGTAACTGAGGGACTCTTTAGAATCAGGTGTTCTCACTATAGGCTATGCACACAAACACCTCCTTCCATCACTGGTATAACAGATATCTATCGTTTCCCTACAGTGTGTCAAGTACTAAGATAAATGTGCAAGTGCACACACACAAACACATAAGCAGTGCAAAATGATGACACTAAGAACGAGTTCTCCCTTGCAGTCTGTCAAATGCTGAGAATACAGAAGAGTCCTTTGGGTGGGGGGAGGGGAACACTAAAATTTACTATGCAAGCTCCACAGGAGGAAGGTTCTGGCTGTCCTGGGGTGGAGAGGAAGGAATAAGTCTTTAGATTTGTGCCTAAAGGGCACCTGGCAGATTGGCCATCTGTATAGTGTTGCCAATACAGAAGAGGCATGATTCACTAGTCAATTCACTAGACACAATCCACTAGGCATGATTCACCAAGAGGACTGCATGCTCAGTTACCTAGAATATCGGTTTGGGTTTTTTTAAAAATGCTCACCGGTTACCAAGAAAGAACTTGGCTTGAGTTTCAGTGGCAAAGGAGTCATTCTGTAAGTGACATTTGATCGACCAGTTTATGAACTTGTCAAAATTCACCATAGTTAGGAAATAGGTGCTTTGCAAGCTCTGGGCAGGCAGGAAGAGAGCGGCGCTGGCATCCAGCCCAGTCACTGCACTGAGACTGAGTTAGACTTACAAAAGGAGCAGGTGCTAAGTCTGCATTTCAAGTTGACACCATTTTTCATGTTGATGTGGGACTTTTACAGCTGTCCTATCACATGCTCTTCACAGCCACATTATACAGTTAACAGTTGTCCTTCACTGAGAGTCTGGTGTGGACCTAGGCTATGTGCTTTTCCTAGGCTGTCACAGTCTTGAAAGTCACCTTAAAAGTTCAGATTATTAGCATACTATATAATGCAAGAGACAAGGCCAGAGTAGGGAGGCAAACTGCCAGCATCACCACATTGCAGAATTAGCGTGTCAGTCAAATAACATTTGTCTAATTCTAAAGTCAGTGTGCTATCTCCTACAAGAAGGAGGCGTGTGAAGTCAAGAAATAGCAATAATAGGAAAGAGAGAGACAGAGAGAGAAAGGGGAAAAGAAGAAAGGAAGGAGAGAGAGGGCAGAGAAAAAGGACAAAAGGAATGGTGGACATCTCTATGAGATTATTTTATACATTTGTATTTGAGGACTGGGAAGAGGTGGGTTGCGTCTTTCAAGGTCACAAAGAGACAACACTCGGAACAAAGCTCACATCCCCTTGGTCCCTCCCACCAGGCCTCTACTGGCTGTCCAATGTCAGGAAATAATTAAATCACAGTTAAGTCTAGCAATTCATTACATGCTCATTTTAAATCTCTATATTTTCTCTAAACCAATTCTGGAAGGGTGGAAAAACTGATTCAAAAATATTTCTAATCTCTGTCTGATAGAAGCAGTATTTCTCTATCAAGCTATAATGCAGAAGTGAACAAACTATGTATTATACATTCAAATTACACAGAGCAATAAATAATTCTCAAAGGAAATAAGCAATGATTTCCAAAAATTCAATTGACATCCCAAATTAGATCTACATAAAAAGATCAGCCAATTAGCTCTGCCAACAGTTCTTTCTATTTTGTATTCTCACTTGCATTCTAAAATTTTGTTTATATAATTACTTCAGAACCATGGGGGCAGTAAACTCATTTCTGTGTTTTAGGGAATAATTGTCTTGTTCAAAGGGCAACAATTCTATCCATGAATATAAAAAAGATGTGAAAGAATAACAAATATTCCTTCCACTGTGAGAGAAAATTGTTGCAGGTTGCGAAAGAAAGGAAAGGTTCGGAAGATTAACTAAAAATAATCTAATCATTTTACTTGGGTAAATGCCAGAGGAAAAGGAAATCGAGAGGGTCTGTTTTCTACTTCCTAAAGTAATCACCCAGGGGGGCTGAGTGGAGGAAGAGTCTGCCATGTCCATACATTCTTTGTGTTGAAATTCAGGACTGTGCATTCTGAGCCGGGATAAGGGAAAGCTGTCATGTTTCTACTAATGGACCTTCAACATTTTCGCTCATGGGTCCAGTCACATTTTGCCTAAAAAACAGTTGGTTACAGGAAAATACATGTATTCCAAAGTCCTCACAGCTGACTATGTATAACTGCAGTGGCTGGAACTGCTAGCAAAGACATGACTCGATAGATTACGGTGTGAACATCTGCCGTATTTCTCTGATCATAAATGCCATGAAAGACATTGAGGCTGAGGTACAATCTCATTTCATAGACTTCTGTGGGAGGAACTGCACAGCATACTAAGTATTCAGCAAACAGTTTTTAATTTACTGACATTGTCGTTTATCTAAATAATTATGTCCTCTATAATTAAGGTTGGGGTCTTCTTTATTTAACCTTCAAGGACATCTTACCAATCAGCTTCTGTAGCTCAGTACAGACATGCTTTTCCCATCTATGCCCTCATTTCATCTCTGCCTTGTTAATTTCTGTGTGATGAGCTTTGCGACATCTAACCATAGGGAAGAATGACAGAGCTCTGTTTGCATTTCCAAAGATTAAACTCAGCCTTTAATGAATTATTATACTGTAAATTAAGTAGCTTCTCTTTAGAGAAATCTAGGAGTCGTTTTTACTTGATTTCATATTTTTCTGTGTGAGACAGACAGACAGACAGACAGACAGACAGACAGACAGACTCATCCAATCTGGAAGGCTTTCACAGGGTTGTTCAGTGCATAAAACCATTGCAATGCATAATGGGTCATCTTTATCCTTCCAACTTTGAAAATGCTGTGATCTACTCTAAAAGAAGAGAACAGTTTCTACAGCCTTTCTATATTGCTTTCTTCTGCATACACCATAACTTCTCCTTTCAGAATTCTAACTTATTTTGATCTCTTTAAAGACATTAAGTCACCATCAGGAATCCATATCTGACTAGACACTGAGGGACAACAAGACAGATCAGCGGGGAAAGGCACTGATTCTGCCAAGGCTAACTACTTGACTACAGTCTCTGGAACCCAGAAGATGAAAGAAGAGAACGGACTCCTTGAAAATTCTCCTCTGAGCTCCACATATGCACCATAACACATGCATGAGTGTGTGTGTGTGTGTGTGTGTGTGTGTGTGTGTGTATGCATGAGTGTGTGCATATGTATGTATGTGAGTACACAAGTGCTCCCACATATGCATGCATATTCATGCATGCGTGTACATCTGTGTTTAAATAGATAAGTAAATAGACATTTAAAATATTTATTAAATTGACATTCAAATGATTTTATAATGCCAAACCAACTGAGCTAATCAAATAGACAATTTGTATCATTTCATAGAATCAGACAGTCGCAAATAATGACAACTGTTTTGCCAAGTATCTTTAAGTTGGCCCCTTACATGTTCCTCTGCCTTTGACCCTTTCATAAAAGAACCTAGCATGGAAATGATATTAAGGCTTCCAGACTAGGACTATTTTAGGTAATTAACTTAGGTGTTATGTTATTATAGTAGAACTTTGGCTCTTTTTCATCTTGTTAAAAACAATCAAAATGCTGTTGGCCCTCAGCTACTAACTAGCTGTGAGTTGTTCACAATTTTTTCCCCACTTGAAATTTACTTTAGAACAAAATTGTTCGTTTGCTTTTTATAATCTTATTACATTCTTCACATATTGAATTATCAACTTACCAAATAGAAGGAATAACTTATGTACGTTCTCCAAGTATCCAATCACAAGTTACATGTTTAATTTCTCTAGTGAAGTTTTTTTTAAAGGGCTGGGGATAAGGCTGAGTCAGTCACATGACTTACAAGACTCAATAAATAAAGCCGATAAAGTTGAGAATGTCCAGCAATCACAGCCCCTTCTGTGCAGAGATGAAAACAGAGTAACTCAGGCTCCTGCCTTTGCGGAGCTCACCTAGATGGAGATAGAAATGTAAAGTAGAAGATCACCATGGTATGAAGAAGGGGGTGTGGAACAAAGGATCCTCTGCTGACGCAGTGAAGCCCCCTGGGCTGAGGCCGGGCAGGTCGTGCATTCTTCTGCCTCTATTGTTCTTCACAGACTCTTCCAGAGGGGATGGCCAGGACTGAGGGATAGGGCAACCAGAAGAGTAATGAAAAAGAAATAACAAGAGACCACGTGATGGAGGGACAGCTGGGGTCCAAATTCAAGCACTGAGAAATACGAAACTATCACATCCATTGTTTTGAAACCTGGTACAGACAAATTAGGCATAGCCGGGAGAAACAACACAGATGGCATACAGAGCGGACCAGAAACTGTCACAATTCTTATCCCAAACTATCTTATATGTGGATAAAATCAACTCTTAACTTCCATAGAATTAGAAGTTTTTATAATTTACTAAAGTATCAGTGGGATTGAAAACTATATTTACATTCCAAATAACTTAAAACTGCAGAAGTGATCCTAAAGCCTGTGTATGCTCAAGAGTAAAACTGATTGTAACACAATAACTTTTTGTGTACTTATCCTTCATCCATTAATTCTTCTTTATAATTAGATGTGCTTATTATCTGTGTGCACACACCACAACCTGAGTATGGGGAGGTCAGAAGACAATCCACACAGTTATGTCTTCCCTTCCCCAATCTGGGTCCTAGGACTTGAAAGTCAAACTCAAGTCATCAGGCTTCCCAGAAAGTTCTTTAGCCCACTGAGCATCTTGTTAGCGCTAATCTGTCAGTTCTGACAGTCTACTCTAGGATAACTAGTACATAAATCTTCTTGCCCACCAGACTCTAGGTAGTCCTCCATATTGCAAGTTCAACTTTTTGCACACCCTTAACCCCTCCCCAAGAAAAGCCTGTCTTCTATAAGCACTTCCTTCTGGTAGATGATCAATATACAAAACTGTGTTTATTGAGTACCAACTAGGTGCCCAGTGTTAAGAAATCTTCAGTGCAGGAGAGACTTCCAGAAGCAACACAGACTGTCCTCACTGGTCTGAGAGCCCACAGGAAACAGAGAATACCACAGAAAGAAGCTTATGGCAGTGGAGGCAGGGGACCAATACTGCAGATCACCTTACTGAACAGGACACAAGGGATTCTCAAGAAGGGAAAATGTATGAGCAGTGGGAGTTAGTGAGATGAGAGCCAAGAGCTCCCCCAGCAGAAGGAGGAGAATCTGCAAAAGTCAGAAAAACAGAGGGAAGTGTGGAACATTTGCTCATAGGGAAGAGGTGCCTGGTGCGGGAACAGAGAGTCAGGTAGGATTTAAAAACGAAGAGGTTTAACAAGCCAGGCCCAGACTAAGATGCTCCCTAAGTAATTTTAGTGCAGGCTCTGGCAAGGGGAAAGCATTTGAATTGCTATATAAGCAATTCACATCTTTTCTGTCTTCCCAAGTTCATGTATTAATTCAATGAAACCCAATGGAAATTTCATAGAATTTTCCAAATGATTTGTCAAGATGATGTGTACAAAATAGACAGCACACTGCCAAGACAATTATGAAGGAGAATACAGTTGAGAGAGTTGCCAAATTTGTTGATGTTCTAAATCAAGACTTATTGTTTAGCCATGGTAATTTTAACAGTATGATTTCCATACAAGGATAGATGGACCATGTGGACATGTATGTGCATGAGGATGGCATTTGTATGTATATAAATAAATCTTATTTAAAGACCATAAGAAAAGTTTAATAAATGATATCGAGCCAGGCATGCCTTTAATCCCAGCACTCAGAAGGCAGAGGCAGGTAGATCTCTGTGAGTTCAAGGCTAGCTTGGTCTACAGAGAAAGTTTACAAGATTATGCAGATGACCCCTATCTCAAAATAATAATAGTAATAATAATAATAAATTATTCAATCAATATTTTTAATCAATAGTAAGTATAGAACAAAGATGGAAATGAAAGGAAGAAAGGATGGATGCAGGGGTTGTGAATGTACCAGAAAGGGATGCTTGAATGACCTGTGAACACATTAAAAGGCCAGCATCACTACTAGGGAAAATGTAGGTTTAGCCATGAAGAGAGTGCACTCATATCACCAATTTGCCAACAATTTCAAATTCTGACAATACCTCATTTGAGCAAAAGTATGAGGCATCTAAACTTTACTAATGGGGTAGGCATTATTATAATATCACCATAAAAGCAATATGCCAGAAAAGACAAAATTTCAAGTATATCTACATGGGTAAGGATGTTTCCCCAAAGTGTGTCACTAGACACAGAAGTGTCATCCTAGTATAGCAAGATGCAATTTGTTTAAATTTAGAGTATGCCATGATTGTATATTCTGTTTTTGTTATTTAGAAATCATATATGTACATAATTACATAACTTTACACATATAAAATATGTGCCTAGAATAGACACATGTTAAATTCCCCACTCCTTGGAATTTGATGTAGGGACCCAGACCTTGCCTATTGTGTTTTGCTCTGTGCTCTAGCTTGTGGCAATGCACGAATGCTTATTACACAACACTTCCTGCATGGTTCGAATGTTTCATTATTTTTCTTTAGAAAAGAGGAGCTTGGTTCAGGAATCTATTTGCATTACAGATGCATGACCACACGATTGACATTTCCCGTGGAAGACTCACATTGGTTTCCTTCTCTCTCCCTGCTTTCATTATTCTAAACAGAGAACCAGGCTGAGGTTTAAATTGAGTGTCTCTCCTGAACCAGCTCATTGAAGGACAAAACTAGGACTAGACCAGATGTTTGGCCCTCACAGTGGCTCCTTCCAGCCCAGCTGCCACTGTGTGTTGGGAATGAGCAGATGCCATGGAGACCATCTGAAACGGCTTGATTGAAGGGGAGACAGGAACTGCTGCTGCTTTCTCCAAATAGTGCTGAGACTCAGCCTGACAACTCCCCTATTTTCCATCACAGATGCTGATGGTCAGGGGCTAACCCTGCCTGTCATCCAATAAATGGCTACAGAAATGCTTCTGGCAAGCTCCCAGAGGGCCCAGTTCCCTCTCTCTTCCCATTTCAAGGCATGAGGATAACAGCCCTTGTTGGCAGCATTATAGTTTTTCAAATACTCTCTGAGACATGAGGAAAGATATGTGTGCATGGGTGCGTGCGTAGGGGTGTGTGTGTGTGTGTGTGTGTGTGTGTGCATGAGACAGAGAGAGACAGAGACAGAGAGACAGAAAGAGATATAACAGATACTTTCTGTGTAACATAAATGTGTGTTCACATGTGTATGTGCATGCCTGTGGAGTTTTAAGGTTGATATCAAATGTCTTCCAAAATTCTCTACCTTGTTCACAGACAAGACTTGACCTCAGAGCTCTCCAATTCCACTAGTCAAGCCTTCCAGCTTGCCCCAAGGATGCCCTGTCCTCACCCTCCAAGCGCTGGGGATACCTGTAGGTGACATGCCCACCAAGCCTTTACATGGATACCGGGACCCTAATGTGGCCAGGATTTTTCCAACTGAGCAATCTTGCCAGCTCAAGATTGGATTCTTTGTGAATGAAATGCCATGTCTGTCTGATGTTAGCATTCCATTTGAAAATTGATCTCAATAATGATTGAAATGAAGAATGGGAAGGGAGCCTGTATCTGCAGGGAGATGTGATAACCAAATCACTGTGGATTAACTTCTGGTCAATCAGAACACTGTAACTTCTGGTCAGTCAGAACACTGTAACTTCTGAGCCCAAGTTCTTTCCACAGATGATCCAGCTCACCACAAGTCCAGAACACAAGAAACCAGGAAATCGTCCAAAGCATGGGGAAATACAAGTGTGTACCAAGAAAGCCTTTGTATTAGTGGTGTTCTGAAATTTTTGTTTGCTGACACATTTTCCAAACTTACAGAGTCAGTCCCTATATGGTACTTAGCTTCCTTTAAGGCACTTCTGAAAGGAATTACTTAATTGCTTATAAAGTGATTCGCAATAAACTCTGAACAAGATTCAGCTCAGTGTGTACACAGTTTGTTAATAAATTGAGATAGTTCTTGACTGTCAGTGTAACCAAACCTAACCATTCTACCACCTTGCATAAATTAATTAATTAGTCTCATTGATGACAAGCAGGGCCCATGAAGTTGTTGGCTCGATACTGGCAACAAATCACCCTGTTTTATGAATGAATAAAGAAAGAGAAGCAGAATATTTCTTAACAAAACTATTTTTATTGGACTCTACTTGTTCGGTGTTTCTAAATACAGTTTGAATCTAAGCTAAGTCCATGACTTGAAATGCAGCTAATGTGGTTGGATCTCTTGAGTACCCAAGCATCTCAGCTACTCAGCATCTCCCATAGGATATTTAATCGCCATCTCTGTCATAACATTTCCAATCGAATTCTTTACATTCCTTCCTAAACCCACTCATTAGCATTAATGAAAAGTATCATTTTATCACTCCAGCAAAAACCCTGAGGGATAGCCTGAATTATTCTCTTTCCTACATATTGCCTGTGTATCTCTATATCCAATGCTTCAAGAAATTGCCCACATCTGTCTTCGGTCTCCAAACAAATCAAGAATTTGGTCACATTTCAGCATCTTTAAAGGTATGACCTGAGATGACTGGTTGTCCCCAAATGGTCACCATTCTTTCTGCCTTTAATTTCTCCTTACCCTTAACATAGTTTTCAAATTGCTGCTTTAGAAAACAACATGGCCCACCTAGCCCTTGCAAAAGTTTCTGTCACATGAAGCAATCAAGCCAGATCTATGACTCTATACCAAACTTCACCTATTTCTACTCCCTGCTTTCTGACCTTTTAAATAAATACAAGAATGAATGATCAAGGGTCCTACTTGGGGTTGTAAACACTAGAATAGCCACATGAGAAGAGAAGAGGGTTGAGTTTAAAACCCAACTCATCCACTGAGAAGTTTATTTATCTGAATGGATTTAACACAAAGGTTCCAGACAGAGTAAATGATGCATAAATACCAATGCTGATTTCCATGGCTTGATAGGAACACAGAAAGCATATGCATTGGAATATTGCATGATATAACAAGCAAATGTACAAGTTATTACATGTCTCTTGGTTAGGGTTTCTACTATTATAAGAAAACAACATGACCAAAAAAAAAAAAAAAAAAAAAACAACTTAGGGAAGAAAGGCTTCATTGTCTCTCACAGGTTACAGCCCATCAGAACTTGCAGGCAGGAACCAAGCTAGAGGCGGTGGAGCTGCTTACTGGCTTGCTCCCCATAGCTTGCATATTCTGCTTTCTTACACCATCCAGAACCTCCTACCCAGGTCTTCATTTCTGTTTGCTTTCAATCTTAAGTTGTAATGCTGTAGAAGCAGCCAGGACCTGAACTGGCATTTTTTTCCCTTTTAGGGAAGATTAGTAGGGTGAGTATCTGCCCTTCACTAAGAGAAAAAGTTACTTTCAGACCAGGTACTCCACAGATAACAGAAGACACAAATTAAATGCACACCTTCAAAGTGAAGTGACGGTCAGATCAGATGTGAAAAATGAACTGTCCGAGTAGATTTTGCTATGAAGAGATTTTAATATTTAAGCATGAGAAGTTTTTGATACAAGATTCCATTTCATGAGCCAGGTTGGCCACAGACTTCTGCCAATACTTGCCTCTGCCCTCCTCCCACTAAGTGCTGGGATTTTAATGTACACTACTGTGCAGCGCCTTCATTGATAATGGTTGATATTATTGATACATACTGTGTCACCTATTAAACTGCCTGATCTTTAAGTCACCAAACCTTGGAATTGAATTTTCTCACTAGCTCAACATTTTCTAAGCAAATAGTTTTGATGTTTTCAACTCACTGATGCATATACATCATAGATACACATATAACGGTGTGCATATATATTATACACGGACATCTATGTGTGTGTGTGTGTGTGTGTGTGTGTATACTATCCACCCCAAAGCCATCTTACTAGTGTGAGAGATTGATATTCAGTAAAAGTACGTATTCAAGAAAAGTAGCCAATTTCAAAATATTAAAAATTAAAAAAAAACACTTTAGCACAACTAGTGGAAGCCATTAATGAAAGTCTTAATGGAGGTTCAGAGTACCTTCTCCATTTGGAACATAGGTCTGTGAACAAATGTTCAATGGGATATTGTTGGTAGTAACAAGGAAGATGAATGGGCCTAAATGACCATCGCTATGGAAATGGAAAATAAAATTACAGTCTATCAATACAATGCAATTCTATATAACTGCAGAAGGAAGAAATTGGAACTATGTGCAATATGGATAATGTTCAGAAACAACTTCTGAGCAAGAGAAGAGATGTGGGCAGCAGAAGGAGGTATAGAAAGCAAGACCATTTCTGCATCGTTTAGGAACACATAGGATGCTATGAAATCTTGAGTTTATTATTTTTGATATACTAGATTTATTCATATGTAATAAAATGCAGAAACGCATGCATAGAAGTGGCTTGCGCTGGGCTCTGATAATGATGGCTTTTGGGAAGAATGAGATCCACGGAAGACACTGAGAGGGCCGGCATGGCTATTTTCATGTCTGAATACTCACACTGGTGGCGGATATGTAGGTTCTCCTTTGTTATTCCCCATACTTCTACAGACACTGATTTTTTTTTTAATTGGAGATGGATTTCTTTTTTGTTAAAAAAATCCTTTTGAAGACATTCCAACAGTGATAACTTTGCAGACATATCCACAGCAAACACATTCCGTAATGTTCTATTTATTTTGCAAAGCTGTCATGGCACTGCTGTGGCTTCCTTAAAATATATGCTGCCCCATTTTCCACCCATTGAGAAAACTCCCTCATTATGTTAACTATAAAATATTGAAAGACCGAGTGAGGCAAGATTATCTTCTCTGGACTTTAATCACTTTTTTGTATTCTTCCAACAATTTCTAGAAGTATAATGTCTTCTAGAAACACAAGAGGGGAAAGGTATCAATCAGTAAAGATAAAACACTTACAGAGTGTTTAGTAATGCCCATGGCACACCGTGTTTGACCATCACACTAACTTCCCTTGTTGGGCTTGTCATTACTGTAGCTTTCGAGGTTCACAGCTGGGCAGGTTTGATAACTGTTCTCTTCCAGTAGTGTGCACAGCATCTTAGAGTGCTATGGAAGCTAGCAAGCATGGAGGACACAGACCAGCACCAGCTCAACTTCTCCATGTTCTGTGATGCAATCACATGATGTCTTCAGCTATAGGACCTTATCATCAAGTTCTTGAGGGTAACCAAGAGCAAACAAAGGGACTAGCCTGGAATGTTTGAGGGATGTCTAGATGTGTGTGTGTGTGTGTGTGTGTGTGTGTGTGTGTGTGTCTGTGTGTCTGTGTGTCTGTCTGTGTGTATGTTGTAAATTCATATATATACAAGTTCTACAGTAGTAGATTTCCATATGGTTTTCAAAAGGTCCTTAGTGTTAGTTAATGTCTCAAGGTCCATTCCACATAATGGAACCCAGAGGTGGCACCATTTTCAGAACCATGAATCTGAGTTTAGGCAGACCACAGGCCCAAGGAGAGAATGTATTACTATCAATCTGCTAAATGGACCTAGCATTAAACAACTCATAGGGACATACTAAAATACCATGGTAGCCCTCATTAGAGAGGCTTCTTTTTACAATCAATGATGGTTAACACAGATTCATACTGGTCAAAGTTAAAAGAAAAAAACTATAAAGTTCTCAGTGTTCAATGAAATATCTGTATCACATCCACTCCTCCCAAGGCTCAGGGACCATGACAGAAAAGGAGTAAGAAACATTATAAGAGACAGGGGCAACAGGTGACTACATAGAAACTTAAAGTGTTTGTGACAGCATGTACAAGATCTGTGAAAGTTCAAGCCAGATAAAATTCCAGCAAGAAGGGAAGAGATGGAGGTGTGCAGTCCCATTCTTAGCTCTGTAAGTATTGAGAGTTGATATCTAGTGGGATAGAGAAATTCATATTCATTAACAGTGTGATTCCTGGTAGGTCTGCTTTGCTTCACTAGAAGACCACACACCTAAGAATAGATAGGTGTCACAGATTGAAATCAATGTCTTCTTCTTCTTCTTCTTCTTCTTCTTCTTCTTCTTCTTCTTCTTCTTCTTCTTCTTCTTCTTCCTCTTCTTCTTCCTCCTCCTCCTCCTCCTCCTCCTCCTCCTCCTCCTCCTCCTCCTCTTCTTCTTCTTCTTCTTCTTCTTCTTCTTCTTCTTCTTCTTCTTCTTCTTCTTCTTCTTCTTCTTCTTCTTCTTTTTCTTCTTCTTCTTCTTCTTCTTCTTCTTCTTCTTCTTCTTCTTCTTCTTCTTCTTCTTCCTCTTCTTCTTCTTCTTCCTCTTCTTCTTCTTCTTTATCTTCTTCTTCTTCCAAAGTTGAGCAGTTAGGGAATGAAGGTAAATCTATAAAGAGCCAAGCCAAGGGGGAAGTGAATATGATCAAAGTAAGTCTTTATAAAATTCTCAGAGAATTAATAAAAATACTTTTAAAATTATGACACATCATTATTAATCATATCAAGGTTAATTTCAGAATAGGTTTGTTCCTTAAAAACCAAGTCAAATTTTGGTAGCAAATCTTTATGTCTACGTCAAGATAATGAATGATTTCTATTTATTTAACGTATTTCTATTTCATTTCTTGAATTGACTTTCATTTGAGAAGCCAAGTTTTATAATACTAATAATATATGATGGTGAACAAAAATATTTAGTAAAAAATTATGAACCTAAAAGATATAGTCCAAATTTAAAGACTTTTACCTAGACCTCTATCCAAATGGAAATGTAAAAGAAGAGAGAGAGTGGTGAGGAAAAGGTGGTTCTAGAAGCTCAAGAGACAGTTCAGTGGCTAAGAACACTTGCTTTTCCTGCAGAGAACCTGGATTTAGTTACCAGGACACACATGGCACCTCACAACCATCCATCACTTCAGTTCTAGGGCATCCAATCCCCTCGTCTTAACTTCATGGACAATAGACGGACAATAGACATGCATGTGGTGTATATACATACATGCAGTCAAACACTCATACACATAAAGTAACATAAATAAATCTTTAAAATTCAAAACAAAATTTAGGGTAAAGTCTATTAAAGAGGCATGCTTCTCATTCAAGAGACGCAATCAAAGAGTTTTGCTGTTGAGGAGACAATTCGTAGTCAGAAGTTGTCAGGTATATGTAGTATTTGGGAGGGTCATTGTTGCTACCCTATAGCCTTACTTTCCACACTAGTAAGTGACAATGGTAAGATACTGTGGAGAGCAAGTGACATTTAATATTCTTAAGTGCCAATCTAAGCAACTGGAAGGTCACAAGAGAAGGTCAGTCAGGAGCTTCTGAGAAGGTACACATTCAGATGAGGGGCTGGAGAGGGTTAAGAGCAGCTGGGGAGATGGCTCTTTGGTAAGAGCACAGATCAACCTTTCAGAGAACCTGGGTTAAATTCCTAGCACCCACATGATAGCTCACAACTGCCTGTAACTCTAGTTTTAAGGCCTTTGAGGGCACTAGGCATGCGTAGGGTACACAGACATACATGCAGATAAAACACCCATACCCATAAAATAATTATTTTTTAAGAAAAGAAATTCAAATGACCCTAGCAAGAACTCATTTTAATTTTTGAAATCGCTTCACTCATCTATAAATTACTGAGACAGAGTATCGCAGAAGATTAACTGCCAATTGATAAAATGATAAAATGGAGACATTTTCAAAAAAGTAATTTTTGTTGGAATCATATAACAGCCTATTGTTATTAATGCTACCCTCTCCTCCATATTTTAAAATAGAATTATTTTAAAAGGGCTTCAAGGTCCCAAACCAAAAGAAATTTGAGCTTATAAAATAAAAATACATCCTTTTTGTTTCTTGTTACAAGCCTGAAGACTGTACAAAACAATATCCTGGGCACTGGGTATTGGGAGTTAGGACCTGGGGACAGGCATGTAATCACTGTCAAATAGAAGGCAGGCCCTGAAGGTAATTTTAGAAATGGGAAAAAGACAAATATATACATGAAACTGAAGGCACTGAAGCCCAGGGCCACCACACACACACTTGTGTCTAGGTGGGGGAAGGTACACAGTGCAGTTCTAATGACTATTGAAAGGGACCTTAACAAGACAAGTCAGGAATTGCTGCTTATATTGGGTACTAGAGACTATAGAGTCGTGTGTGTGTGTGTGTGTGTGTGTGTGTGTGTGTAACAATTGTCATTTATGAAAGCACTCAGCTAGGTAGAGAAGGCCAAAATCTAAACAGATTTAAAGAAAAAACATAAGAGTGCACACAGTGAGGGGAGGGGACTCAGCAAAGGTTGTGGTGAGACTCTGCCATGGGACCATGAAAGGAAAAGGAAGCAGCCAAAGGAGGGTCAGGAGCTCCTGGGAACGTGAAGAGCAGTGAATGAGACACAGACATAGGAAAGAGTCCAGTGCATTTCCCGATGACAGGACCCTACTAGGGGAGGTACTGGGAAATGCATATGTGAGTGCTCACGAAGCTAGCTCTGACTGAACCGATATGTTCAAGCTACAGCTGCAGACACAGTAAGGTCCTGACTGTGGCTTGCATTCTATAAGCCTCAGGTCAGTTTATGGTACCACTCTGTATCATTTTGTACACATGTACATCCATTCTTCTAGCTGACTTCTTATTCCACATTTTATCTGTGCATCCTGGTACTGTGTAAAATGAACAACATTTAACTAACTCTCCTTACCAATATGTTAGGCTTAGACCTTCTTCATGATGTTAAATATCTTCACCTTTGACTTAAAATTGTGTTGATGTGCATCTAACCATTACATTACATTACACAAAGAAGATTATATCACTCTAGACTCAAATCACAACCACAACAGATTTTGGTTGTTTCATAATTAACCACCAGAGATAATAATTGGGATGGCTAACCTGCTTTGCATATGATGTCTCAAGTTGTACAGGCTGGTTTTGTATGTCAACTTCACACAAGCTGGAGTTATCACAGAAAAAGGAACCTCAGTTGTGGAAATGCCTTCATGAGACCCAGCTGTAAGGCATTTTCACAATTAGTAATCAAGCGGGGAGGACCTAGTTCATTGTGGTCTTGAGTTCTATAAGGAAGCAAGCTGAGCAAACCAGGGGAAGCAAGCTGGTAAGAAACATCCCTCTATGGCCTCTGATCAGCTCCTGCTTCCTGCCCTGCTTGAGTTCCAGACCTTTCTTCCTTTGGTGATGCACAGCAATGTGGAAGTGTAGGCTGAATCAATCCTTTCCTCCCCAACTTGCTTCTTGGTCATGATGTTTGTGCAGGAATAGAATCCCTGACTAAGACATGAGCCTATGTAAATTAACATTGGTAGTTTCTTATAAAAATATGTAGAAGTATAATGGTTGAGTTAAAGACAGCATATTAAGACAGATGTCTCTTGAACATGCTGCTAAATTGCTCTTTGCGACTTGTTCCCAGATTGCACTCCCATTGTCCTGTAAACAAAGAGCCCATTCCCTTCCCTGTTGGTTTCCATCCACCCTGCTCAGCTGAGTGTCCTGTTATCAGCAGGCATGTCCAGGCACAGAGCATTTGTAAGAGGACTGGGGCATTCTTACCTTGATTAGAAGGAACATGCCGATGCACTGGTGCACTAGACAAGCTGCAGAAATCCCAGAGCAGTGTTCTGAGACAAGGCTTCATGCACAGAGCACACATGGTTTATTTGACCTGCATTCTAAAATTAAGAGATTTAATACAAAAAATCCTGGCTAATGGTGCCTCTAGAAATTGTCTGTATGTAATGTTTACACAACAGGAATTACTGGCAAGAGGCAAGTGTCCTGCCCTTTAGTTAGAGAAGATACCGTTAAGGGACGTTTGTTCGTCTGGCCACTGTTAGTACTTTGAAGAGTTGGAATACTTTATGTACAGGCAGCCTAATAAAGACTTCGAAGTGGAATTATAATATGGAATTTTAATATGCTGAATATCACAAGATAGCCTCTTAAAAAATAGCAATAATTGCAGGAGCCTTGGTCTCTGAGTTGGTAACTTCTATCCAGTTCTATATTATAAAGAGATTTTACCATAAAACACATACACAAATCTATACACAACGCATTGGTGAAATGTACACAGTTACAAACACTGCAATTGCTAATCTATTATTAGAAATATATGTAACATTAAATTTCAAACATGAAATATGGGGATTTTTATTCACATACACTTTCCAATATAATTCAACTTCATGTTATAATAAGCTCACTTGGAAAAATAATAGCCAATTAAAAATTTAAATATCTAGCTTGTGATCAGAGGACAGAATTATGTTCATTCCACTAAGTCCGAAAGCATAATTAGGTATGTGTCTGTGCGTGGTGTCATAACTCTGCGGGCTGTTAGTAATGCAAGACCGTGTAGGAGTGAGGGCAAGTGAAATAGGGATCCTAAAGTCTTTCCTATTGCCACATAAATACAGCCATGCAGAATAAAGATGACAAAACTCTCAGGAGAAAATTTGAACAGAGGTTAGAAATATAAGCACAGCTTTGTCAAAGGAAAGAGGCCCAGGGTTCTATTTTAGCAAATCTTAGTTAAACATATCAAGAGGATTTACACTAAGGTTTGCATGTAATAGAGAGTTGCTTTAAAACATAATGCATGGGACTTAAGATATCCTCCTTAAAGGGATTTATGTGACAGGCGAGAAAGAGAATTTGTTCAAGTGTGTTTTATATCAATGGCTGTAAAGATAAAAACAAACGTTTCTTTCACCCCAGCATCTATTGCCCTGTGAATATGCAAGTACGGTAGCAACAGATTAAGAGACTCGTGGTTTATGCTGGGATCAGCTGCATTTTGTTTTGTTTGCTTTTTAAGACAGGATTTCTCTGTGTAAGGGCCCTGGCTGTCCTGGAACTCACCTTGTAGACTATTCTGGCCTCAAACTCAGAAAGATCTGCTTGCCTCCGCCTCCAGGCTGCTGGGATGAAAGGCACACAGCACAGCTACCCGGTTTAGCTACTTTTCATGCCATGACAAAATACCCTGACAACATAAGAGAGTAAGGGCATACAGTTCCATGGGACAGTCCATCATCTTGAGAAAGTCATGACAGAAGAGCTTGAGGAAGCTGGTCACAGCGCATCCACAGTCAGAAAGCAGGGAGAGTTGAATGCTAGTGGTTAGCTCGCTTTCTCCTTTCTGTACACTCCTGGGCCCAAGCCTAAAGAATAATGGAGCTCCCCTTTAGAGTGGCACTTTCTACCTCAATCAACATACTCAACATAATTTCTCATGGCTATGGAGAAATGACAGCTTCTTCAATAACTGTGGTAGGAAAAATGGGTCGAAAATCCATCCAGAAAGGAATAAAACTAGAGCCCCAGCTCTCAACATGGACAAAGGTCAACTCCAAATAGATTTAAAAAAACCTTAATATAACACCTGTATAGAGAGAATATCTTCTGTATTGTACAGATGCATCACCTATCAATTAAAAAGTCTATGGCCTATGGCTCAGGCAGGAAATAGAGGTGGGACATCCAGGAGAGAGTAAGTGTTTGGGAAGAGCTGCCCAGGAAGACGTGAGGAGATGAATGCATGGCACCTGAGAACAGGTAACCAGCCTTGTTGCAGAACATAGGTTAAAACAAATAGGTTGTCTTTAGCTATGATCTAGTCAGAGAAGAGCCTAACTATATGGCCAAGGTATTTAAAAGTATATTTTGACTCTGATTCCTGTTTCTGGAAGCATGGGGCTGAGAGGAAGAACTGGATCCTAACTTGAATACCTGAAACTTTGAAACTAAAAAAAGTTTAAACAAATCACTTTAAGACATAGGAATAGGCACAGACTTTCTGAAAATGTCTCCAATAACTCAGCAAATAATATGAATTTGTGAAATTAAAAGGCTTTTGCACTATGTCCAATTTTCTGAGGAACAATCAGACTGATTTCCAAAGTGTACCAGCTTGCAGTCCCACCAACAGTGGGGGAGTATTCCTCTTTCTCCACATCCTCATCAGCATCTGCTGTCACCTGAGTTTTTGATCTTAGCCATTCTCACTGGTGTGAGGTGGAATCTCAGAGTTGTTTTGATTTGCATTTCCCTGATGACTAAGGATGTTAAATATTTCTTTAGGTGCTTCTCAGCCATTCAATATTCCTCAGCTGAGAACTCTTTGTTTAATTCTGTACTCCATTTTTTAGAAGGGTTTTTTGGTTCTCTGGAGTCTAATTTCTTGAGTTCTTTGTATAGACTGGATATTAGTCCTCTATTAGATGCCTTGTCGGGCATCAGTGGGAGAAGAGGTCCTTGGTCCTGTGAAGCTTCGGTGCCTCAATGTAGGGAAACGCCAAGGTGGGGAGGCCAGAGGGAGTAGGTAGGTGGGGGACCTTCACGGAGGCAAGGGTGGGGGATAGGATAAGGAGTTTCCAGAGGGGAAACCAGGAAAGCAGATATCATTTGAAATGTAAATAAACAACATATCCAATAAAAGAAAAGAAAAAAAACAAAAATAAATGACCAAAAAAAAAAAAAGGCTTCTGCATAGTAAATGAATAGTTAATTTGGTAGAAAGACAGCCTGCAAAACCAGAGAAAAATCCTTGATGGCTGTATTTTGGACCAAGGGTTGGTTTTAGCATACATAAAGAGCTAAAAGAAATTAATATAAAAATGCCTGTCCAGGTTAATAATGAAATAAACAGGTGGTTCTCAAATGATGAAGTACAAGAGAGCAAGGAACATGAAAAATGCTGAACATCTTTAGCCACTGTAAAAATGTAAATTAAAACTATATTTTAAAAGATCATATTAGTTAGTTAACTCAAACCCAGAAAGGCAAACGTTATATGTTCTCTCATCAGAGCTCCCTAGCTTCAAATCTTCAGATGTAAGAATATACCCTGAAGTATCTACAGAAACGAGGAAGGTACAAAGGGGCCACTGCCCAAATAGAGGATTGTGGGGAAGCAATAGCAAGGGGATAACAGGGTACAAGAGATCTTATCAGGGAAATAAGGAAAAGGGACTCCAAGTGGGGATCGGGAAGGAGATCAATATAGAATGAAAATAGAGAGTGAAATAACAGTAAAGAGGTTTGAAATGGCGTAAGGACTATTAACTGTCTACCTTTAAAAACCCACAACAGATAGAAATCTGTGTTTAAATAAATATATTATAGATTAAATGAACTTTTCTCATTCAAATGACAATGTTTCCTCAAGGCCTTCTAACAAAAACCCCACCCTAAGTCACAAGAAGCCTCCTTTAGAGTTGTTGGTCAGAACTATCCAAGAGACTCTCAACACACAAAGTATGATTTTCACCCTTGGTTGACTGCAGAGGTGGAACTTAAGAACCTATTGCTAAAGGTGCCATGTGCTTCAGATATAGCACCCAGAGTCCCCTGAACTGGAATTGACTCTCGAGGGTCTAATTCTCATAGCACCACATTCTAGGGAGAGAAGCAACAGTTCTACCAAGCTATGACACCTATGAACCATAACAATGACCAACATGACATGACAACCCCAAGGGTGCAGCAGTGGCACACAGACCATGTGTTAACCAGAGCTATCTTTTTTTCTTTTTCTTTTTCTTTTTTTTTTGTAGGGGCACAGGTTACATAGCAAGGTTAAAGTTCAAACTCATTGGCTAAGCATATTGTCCTTTAAATCTATTGGCTAGCAAGCACAATACACATTTAAACTCTTTTTTTAATTTATTTAATACTTAATAATTATTCTTTGGTTTCCGGGCAAACATCCCCCTCCCCCCTCCCCTTCCTTATGGGTGTTCCCCTCCCAACCCTCCCCCCATTGCCGCCCTCCCCCCAACAGTCTAGTTCACTGGGGGTTCAGTCTTAGCAGGACCCAGGGCTTCCCCTTCCACTAGTGCTCTTACTAGGATATTCATTGCTACCTATGAGGTCAGAGTCCAGTAACCAGAGCTATCTCAATGGACATAAGAAGGAAAGTGTGCCTGGTACTGAAAACCCAGCTGAGTATCCAGAGCTGGCGGGGACATGGATCTTGGAGGAAACCCTACAACCACCATTTTGCTAAACCAGCAAAATCCCTCACTACATTCTAAATATGTGTCCTTACACCCACAGGCAAGGGTAGTCTTCACCTCTTGTCAAGGAAACCTCTCTTTACAACAGAGAAACCATTACAGAAAATTATAATCAGTCAAAATGCAGAGTTGTTCGTCCTAGTCCAAGTGGATACATCTACAAAGTATTGCCAGCACCTGAAGTTCAAAGGACTTTGTGGAAGAGGGAATAGAAGGATTTTAAAAGCCAAAGGATCAGGGAGTTTGCTATGAGACTGTACCTTCCAGTAGTTTCAGAAGCTACACCCATAATATCTCAAGAACATGACTGGCTAACAAAGACAACAACAGACATGCCAAAGTGGGTGGAAGAAAGCAGAGGGCCGCAACCCTGCAAAAATAACTACAGGCAACTGAGGAATGCTGAGGAGAGGAGAAATAGCCTTTCCAAGGGAAAGGACACCAATGAATTTGGTATTGGCTATCCTATACCAAATGGCCAATATGTATGTATGTGTGTGTGTGTGTGTGTGTGTGTGTGTGTGTGTGTGTGTGTGTGTGCGTGTGTGTGCATGTGTGTGTGTGTGTAATTACACTTGTATATATGTACAAGTAACATTAAATTCTGAGCAGGGTATTTTTAGGAATATACATATATGCATATATGTATGTCATAACAATTTTAAAAGAGGCTGCAAATTTGAAAAGGGAAATGGAGGTTATATGGGAGAGTTTGGAGTAAGGAAAGGGAAGAAGAGAATGTTCTAATTATATTATGATTTCAAAATTAAAGAAATAATGAAAAAGCAATAGAAAAAAAAGACATCATAGTATGTGAGTAATAGCTGGATAAAGATATTTTAAACCTATGGTTATTGAAAAAGGAACAAGGTAGACTAAGACGATGTAACCAGAGCACAATGGGGCAATAAGATTAACAAACTACATTGAGAGGCTATCTCATCCCGATCAGAATGGTTGGTTACCATAGGGGAAACAAACACTGTTGGTTGAAGAAAGAGGAAGCCTTATTCATTGCTGGTGAGACTGTAACTGGTATGGTCACTATGAAAGCCAGTGTAGACATTTCTTTAAAAATTAAAAGTAAACTTCCCTAAGACTCAAATATACTCTGGGCATATACCCATAAGCCTCTATCACAGAGATTTTCTGCACATCTTTGTTTATTATTGTAATAGTCCCAATACCTAAGTCATAGAAGTAGCATAGGAATCTGATGAATATTCTTCATTGTCAACTTGGAATACATCTGGTTTTAAATCCAAAAATGGAGGGCACACCTGTAAGGAATTTTTCAAATCAGTAGATAAAGAAAATGTGTACATGTGTACAATGGAGTTTTATTCAGCCACAGGAAGAATGAAATGGTCGTTTTTGGACAATGGATACAACTGAGGACTATCATATTAAGTTAAATAAGTCAGACACAAAACCCACAAAACTATGTTTTCTCTCATGTGCGGAGCCTAGATTTTATATAAATACATAGAGCCACTTATGTGCATAAAATATTTACACAGAAGGGAAACTTTGGTCCGCTAAATGTCTCCCTACAGCCTCTGCCTAAGCATCTGAAATGCTCAGCTCTAAAAGCCAACACCTGTGAGTTTCAGCCTTCCTTAAGCAGTTGATCCCTCTGTGCCCCAGATGTCTTCTACAGGACATGGTGAACATCTAGAACAGACCTCTGAAACCTGTGATCTTAGGGTCTGTGTAAGTAACAGAAGGCTGAACCCAAGAGGTGATTAGGTCTCTGATGATCCATTGAGAATGGGCAAAGGCAGGTGGACAAGAATTCGCCTGTGACCCTCAGTGAACACTGGAGGGTTATTCTTCCTCCCCACTCAATATCCATTCAAATACATTTCCAGGGTCCCACTCTTCAGTGTATTCTCAGCATGGGCTCACCCTGCCTCACCTTCACTATACCCTACTGCTAGCCACCAACAATGCTCACCTAGATCAACATAGCCTCTCTACTTCCCCCTCAGGCAGCTTCCCACCTGAAGCACTCCCTTTCCCATTATAATGCCCTCTGCTGGGAAGTTCCGCCCTTCGGCATCTTAGGGTTCACTCTCCACCCTTCAGAGCTTGTTCAAATATCACTTTACTCATGATGCCTACCCTGACTCTTCTTAAAATTGTAACACACATCCATTCACATCAGTAGCTTTGGGGTCATTTCCCTGGTTCATTTTTCTCTGCTGTACAATATAGTGTATCTTTCTCACCTGTTTATTCCCTGTCTCAATACAGTGTGAGCTCTACATGATCAAAGATTTTGCCCATTTTGTCCACTGCCATATTCCTAGTGTCTAAAGCAATCCCTGGCATGTAGTAGATGTTTAACAAACCTTTGCCGAAGGCAGGGGTGGGTGAATGAATAAAGGGGTACCCTTTCTCCTAAAGAGCCAAGGAGCCCTCTGGGTGATGCGAAGCTAGCTATAACTCTTGGTCTCAAGGTGTTGAAGCAGTCATTTAGTGGTAGTTCCAGTGACATATATAATACAGCTAGTGAGATGACTGGGAAGTGTTGGTACATAGTGATGGGCTGGGGAGAGATAGATTTAATACTGCAAACCTCTAGAGAGCTGTGGATATTCAAACTCAGGCCAATGAGGACATAATGCCACAGAGGAAAGGCCACAGTTACAAGCCATTTTCAGGATTTTTTTTTTTTTTTGGTTTAGAATAAACATGGCCTGAAGCACTCCCAGGACTTCATAACCCAGTCAGTTGGTAAGGCAGCCCAGGTATTTTCATGTAATTGTCTGGAGAACTGGGAAAATGGGAGGGGCAGCCTAGCTGAATTAGTGAGTTGATTTTCCTGTATTTCCTTTCATGGGCTTACAGAAAATCATTCTCTATTAATAAGAAATGCATATGTTTTGTTTAAATTCAGACTAAGCTCTTTATTTTATTCTTTGCAATAATACAATTTTAAAACATTTTTGGAATCACCTCACTTCATAGTTTCCCACCACTCGTAACTATAGTCAGTCATGAAACTCACCAAAAATAGAGTTCATTTTCATGAACATGTTCGAAATATATTAAAATGGTCTTTTCTGCCGGCCTCCATGTTGGCTACATATTGCCCACTCTTCTCTGTTTGACTTTTTACATGGAGGTTTTTGGCTTTTTTTGTTTTTGTTTGTTTGTTTAATGAGACTACTTTATGAAAGACATTTTAAGAAGAGTGTAAGGTTGAAGAACCAAGACAGAGTCCTCGATCCTAGGGGCTCAATTTCTACTCAAATAGAGTGAAACGTCTGAAGATAAGATGGTCAATGAATCTCTCAAAGAATGAGATGTATTCTAGAGCTTATAGCATCATGGGCCTAAGCATGTGTCTATGACATCTGCAACAGACAGAACCTTAAATGGAAAAAGTCTGATTCTTTCCACTTTTTGTGAGAAGAATAGAATTCTTCTGCTAGTGCTGGACCAGCAAACACTGGAGCAGATGGAATGGCAAAAGCAGAAAAGTGTGGAAAAGGGAACATTTCACAGGTAGAGTCTCCAGTGCCCATACTGCCCTTCTGCCACTGTGCCCAGGCACTCAGAATCCGGCCCTTTCTCATTCCACGAGGAGACAGATCCTCAGCAAAACTGCCTTCCCACTGCTAATCTGCCTATGTAAATAGGGACATTTAAATTATGATGTTCTCAACAATTTTATGCTTTGTTCTCAGCTCAAAATAAAGCTTCCCAGGTGTTCTTTTATAAATAGGACTGCAATGGATTTCAACAAACCTTCATATTATTCGTGGCAACTAAGATGGCCGAGTTTCTTCTCCAGATGTAACTAATTCTAACCTGTGCAAAGGAAGAAACTAGGGGAGGGAGTTAGCACATCGCCACACATTTTCTTCCTCGAGAGGTGTATCAATTTTGACTTGGCAATCACCTCATCAGATGAACAGGACTCTGAAAGCCACTGCAAGCTGTCTGCCATTGTTTGTTTGCCATGAGACTTTCTATGAGCTGAGACTGGTTGTCACTCATGCCTTTGGCAAGCAGTTCAGATGAGGTTCACAACACAGCAGCGCTAACCTGATAGTTGAAATATTAAAACCGCATGCATGAAAGACTTACTTTTAATAAGATCAATCACACTGGACATTAGTTACCCTCCCCAATTAAAATCCACTTCCCTTGCAAGCAATTTATTAAGAAGTCTGCCTACTACAAATGCAAATTAGTGTGATCGATTTTCTGACCCAGTTAGGAGGGACAACTGCTGGCTATTCCTAAACTTCAGTTTTTCTGCCACACCAGAATTTCTTTATTAATATCTGGTTGACACTAAGCAAAGGGCAAGAGCTTTTCAGCATTTTTATAAAACAGATACAGCAAAGAGCACACGTGCACACAAGGCTGCACACATACATGCACCAAACACATGTACACCAAAACCATCTCTCTTGAAATCTCCTCCCAAAGCTCAGCTATCCTCCCATGTTTTGAGGAACAGCTAGTTTTATGGGTCACCCCAGCCTCAGAATGCCCCACTCAGCCTCAGAATGCCCCACCCAGCCTCAGAATGCCCCACCCAGCCTCAGAATGCCCCACCCAGCCACAGAATGCCCCACCCAGCCACAGAATGCCCCACCCAGCCACAGAATGCCCCACCCAGCCACAGAATGCCCCACCCAGCCTCAGAATGCCCCACTCAGTCACAGAATGCCCCACTCAGTCACAGAATGCTCCACCCAGCCTCAGAATGGCCCACCCAGCCTCAGAATGCCCCACCCAGCCACAGAATGCCCCACCCAGTCACAGAATGCCCCACCCAGCCTCAGAATGCCCCACTCAGTCACAGAATGCCCCACCCAGCCTCAGAATGCCCCACTCAGCCACAGAATGCCCCACCCAGCCACAGAATGCCCCACCCAGCCTCAGAATGCCCCACCCAGCCACAGAATGCCCCACTCAGCCACAGAATGCCCCACTCAGTCACAGAATGCCCCACCCAGCCTCAGAATGCCCCACCCAGCCACAGAATGCCCCACCCAGCCACAGAATGCCCCACCCAGCCACAGAATGCCCCACCCAGCCTCAGAATGCCTCACCCCAGCCACAGAATGCCCCACCCAGCCTCAGAATGCCCCACCCAGCCACAGAGTGCCCCACCCAGCCACAGAATGCCCCACCCAGCCACAGAATGCCCCACCCAGTCACAAAATGCCTCACCCCAGCCACAGAATGCCCCACCCAGCCTCAGAATGCCCCACCCAGCCACAGAATGCCCCACCCAGCCACAGAATGCCCCACCCAGTCACAAAATGCCTCACCCCAGCCACAGAATGCCCCACCCAGCCTCAGAATGCCCCACCCAGCCACAGAATGCCCCACTCAGTCACAGAATGCCCCACCCAGCCTCAGAATGCCCCACCCAGTCACAGAATGCCCCACCCAGCCTCAGAATGCCCCATCCAGTCACAGAATGCCCCACCCAGCCTCAGAATGCCCCATCCAGTCACAGAATGCCCCACCCATCTACAGAATGCCCCACCCAGCTACAGAATGCCCCACCCAGTCACAGAATGCCCCACCCAGCCACAGAATGTCCCACCCAGTCACAGAATGCCCCAGCTTAGCCTCAGAATGCAATCTTATTGATATGCAATTATTTCTTCTTTTCTTTAAATGAATAAAATTTGAATAGCTTAAAGTGACTAGTGACAGAAATTCAAGACATAAATTAACAGCTAGGTTGGAAGTAAGGCATTTGAGCTAGATGTAAAACATCACCCATGTTTGCCCACATCCACCTACTTTCTTGTAGGGAGGAGGCAGTCTCAAGTCATTCAGGCAGTGGACTTGCCTCTCCCACTTAACAGCCACAACTGGGGCAGCTGCTCCAAGTTTGGAAGTTCTTCTGCTTGCCTGACTTATCATGAGCCTGGTTCCATTACCCTTCTCATTATCCCAACCTCATGTGCCTGTCCATCCTCCTAGCAGACGGCTGGCCTCTTCCTGCCATCCAGCCTTTGTCTCTAACAGCCTTCTGATGCCTACCAACATCCATCTCTGCCCATGGAGGCTCTTACTTCTCTATGACACACTTGAGCAGATTCACTCAGCATTTCATTCTGTTACAGCCCTCAGAGGGCTCCATGGAAGAAGAGAAATGAGTTAGCAGGTTAACAGAAATCCGTTTTCTGCTTTCTTAAACACATCCAGCTCACACTGGGGATAGAGGCTCACACTGCCCCATTCTGTGTGCACCATGCCAGAGAGGCCTTTAATGTCTCTGTCTATGTCTATGGAGGCACACTGCCCAGCATAATATCAGATTCTGATCACAGGAGAGAAGAGAACAGGAGCTTAAAATGTATGTGCAAAGTGTCAGAAACACTCATTGATGTTCTCCAGGGAGTAATGACCTTCAACGTGGCAATAGCCACAAGTCTACCTGTTAAAAATCCCAAGATGTAAAACCTCCCCAGATTGTTCAGTGCCAAGCACTGCCAAGATGTAATTTTCCTACTGACTTATAGCATGTACACTTGTCTTTACCACAGGAGAACATGAAAGATTTCATACTTTTAATGAAGGCTGGATATTTCTAATTAATAAAACTTTATGCAATTATTTTTTAACTAACGCTCATGAGAATCAGACACTACCTATAGTGATAAATTATTATTTAAAATGCAAGCCTGCAGACAGACATACAAGGGAATAACTCTATAATTACTCACTATAACCATGAAAATGGTTCTTGGAGGCATTTCATGCAGTCCCCAGCACCGGGAAGAACCATCTGCTTTATTGTGACAATGTCAGGCCGTTATACCCTGAAAGGCCCAACTCAAGGTTCACCTTTTGCAAGAAATCCTCCAGGCCTATCAGCAGCCTGCACAGGGATGGGCTTGTAATCATATTCTCTGTGTGTGAACACTCTCTTCTATGCCTTCTTCTGTTTACCTGGTAACGCACAGTACACACAAAAGCCTAAATAGCCCACAGCCAAGACAGCACACCTACAGAAACCATGGGCCAGTGGAAAGAGCAAACTGTCCATTCATCAGCAGAACGATACATTTGTTTAGCAACTTGATCCAGAAATGTATGTCCTGGAGCTTAAGCCGACAAGCAAGCCTATCGCTGACCACCAGTAAAGATCCAGACCTGGAGAAGCAAAATAAAAATCCGGGCTCCTCGCGACCATTTAACCCAACATTAGACCATTCATCTTACAGGTCTTTGAAAGTGTTTTTCTTGCTTTGGGTTTTTTGTTTTTGTTTTTGTTTTTGCTTTTGCTTTTCTTTAGAGCATAATGTCAAATCAAAAGAGAGAATGGATGGGCCGAAGCCTCATGGATGATATGAATGTTCACACTCGGAAGCATTATTTCAACAAGGAGGGTGAAAAGAGACTCGGGAAAATCTGTACAGTAAACTGGGTCAATCGTGCGACTTTGAATTATGCACAGAGGAACAGAATATTAAGCCAAACGAAAGTATTGTTTTCCCTTAATATGCATGTTTGCATTCTCTGTCTTATTATTCCATAATTGATAGCAAAGCCGTAAGTGGCTCTGAGGATGGCTGCTGTCTCACAAGATTGCCTCGTTGTGAAGCAGCATAATCAGATGGAAATGGAGAAAAATTTCTGTCAGAGATTTCTTTTCCGTAGGCAAGATGCTGCTTTATTTCTAAGTGTCTCTTGGCTGTTGACTATTTTATAATCATTGGCATAAATATAAAAATGGTAAACAATGTTTATTGTTTGCACACAAGTGAGTTTGAATTGGGGCCTTTTACTGCCAGTCATTGCCGGTGCAATCTCAAGACCGTAATAGGCAATCAGAGAGTGATTTATCTGACCCGTTACCGAGAAGGAACTGAGAAATATCTAAACATCAGTTGGCTCACTTGTGTGCACACTGAAAATACAAAACAGTGAATTATCCGAGCTTTGTTTGGAATATTGCGGATTATGAATGTATTTAGTATTTGAAAGTTTGTTTTTATTGCTCATCTTAATTTTCTTTGTTCAGTCATAGGAAGAAATATAGGAACAAAGTACAATAGTTCCCTAAAGAAAAGACACCCAATCCTCAAGGCAACAGACAGACCAGAAAAGTAGTTCCCTGGGCTTTCTATGGTAATATGTGTTGTTTCCACTGCCATGACAGAATTCCAACCAAGGTAATTACTTCTGTCTATGCATAGAGAATAGAGAATGCTCCATTGGCCTGAGCAGGCTCTCAGAGCCCTTTGTTCCCTTGAAGGAACTAATGGTTAAGGCTCTGCTAAGCAGATGTCTTATGGATACCCATCGAGTGAGAATGAAGTTAAAAGCCACCAAACAAATTCAAATCACAAAACGCACTTTTTAAGTGTAATCCATACTTTCAGTACAAACTTATCTGAAAAATCAACCCAAAGCATTACTCTAACATCTAAAGCAGTAGGTGGACATTTACTGGTTAGTTTAGTAGTTAATACACCGTCATTTTCATGCCTGCCCTGTGGGGTCATGATCTGGTAAGTAGAATGGACCTTATCCAAATGTCACAAATGAATGACTGAATCACACAGAGACAGGCAACAGTAAGGAATGGAGCTGGAGCCCAAGCCTGGATGGGCGAGGGAATGGAGCTGAGGCAAGAGGCTGGGGTGGTGGAGAGGGCACAGCAGGCACACAGTTGCCACAGTGAGGGACAGTGCACATGGCAGAGTGTGGCGGTTATGTCATCAGAGGCAAAGGTGAAGGAAAACACTACAAGAGGGGCGGTGGCAGGCAGAAACAAGTCATGATCCCCGTAGGGTGAAGCCATTCTGACAGTGTTCCTACAAAGTTTGTGTTTTAGTGGCGGAATATTTTAATGCACTGTTTTCTTGTTGTTGTTGTTGTTGTTGTTGTTGTTGTTGTTGTTGTTGTTGTTGTTGTTGTTTTGTTCATAGCACCCAATTAGGCAGTTTTGATACAGAGAGGGCAGGTTTGGTAAGCTCCCCAAGTTCACAGCCAGTATATTGCTTGAGGAGAGTTTACACCTCTCAGGAACCAATTCCTCCATCTTTCCTTGACCTTTATGCTTAACTCTGACCTCTAACCTGAGATGCTGCATGGAGCAATATTGTCAGAGTTTCAAGGGAACAATGAATCTCGTCCCTTCAGATTGGCAATGACTTCTCCAACCTGCAGTTAAGTCTTTAGTGAGCATAGTTTTCTGGCAAATCAGAGAAGAAAGAATGCAGCTTTTGGCTTTTAAAATTCTTATATGAGTCAAGAATTTCCCAGGCAGGATACATCAGAACACTCTTTGAAGAGAGTCTGTGGTTAGCAATTATGATAATTCTGGACTCTGAAAGTTCAGCCTCAGCCTCCCTAGTCTCCTCCTCCCTGTGACGACAAAATTTTTTGTTGTTTCTGTCCATCACACACGATTGTCAATTGCCATGGCTAAAGATGAGATACAGGCTTGAAGAAACTTCTCTTTCAAAAATGGGAATTCTATGTCTTTGATTTTTCAAGAATTCTGCCTTTGTAATATTTCACCTGTCCTGGAGATGTTTGGGTTACTGTAAGAGTCAAGAAACATCAACTTGTTTCTAGGACAAATAATCTATCCTTGCTTCTCTAAAATAAAAGAGGTATCTTTGGTCATGTCACAAGATGAACTACATAAGCACTTGTTTGTGGTACTGGAAAGGGAAACTGAGGGAGATCTGCTAGGGCTGTATTGACTGACAGAATCCCAAATCTCGACAATTTCACTCAATAGATGTTAACTTCTTCTCAAATCTCAACACTCACAGAAGGGGAGCTGCTTTCACATCTTCTGGGGACTCAGGCCACAGAGGCTTTGCTATGGTCCATATGTGCTTCCCAAGGTGGCCCTGGGTGTCAATATTCATTCACTAGCTAGTAATAGAAAAAAGAAGTCTAGGGTTGTGGGGTAGAGATGGATGGCTGTTCCCTGGGATGTTGCATATATCGCCTGCCGCATTTCATGAACCAGAGTCATGAAACCAAATTTCATGAATTATCCCATAGCTTGAGAGGGGAAATGGGGCATGTGGACATGTGGTCCATCTGGGAAGAATACTTCAGGCATCCACAGTTTCTGGAAAAGAAGAATTTGGATTTTTTTTCTTTTGTAAAGCTTATACTTTGGAGTACAGAGAAAACACCACCCATACTTTAACATGGAAACCAGATTTTTATATCGAGGAAATTACTGATGACTCTTCACCCCTATCAATGAGTATGCCATTGTTCCCCCTAGCAGGAAGTAGCCTCCTGGCAGCACATCCTCCTAGCCAGCACAGAAGCAAACACAGCTCCTCCTCATTGGCCTGAGTCCCATTTTCTTCAACTATAAACTAAGTGTATCATTTATATAATATATCTAAATTAGGAGTATTTCATAAGAGAGACAGTGAAAATATAGTACAAGGACAAGCATCAGACAACTATATAATATTTTTATTTGTCCACTATACTAGATATCCAATGATTCTTTTTAATTTCCCTTCCCATTAAAAATCTGAGATTTCTTCTGGCAGTTGATGGGAGGAGATGCTGAGATCTACAGTCAAATGTTATGTGGAGTTCAGGGAACTCTGCCGAAGAGATGGTGGATGGATTGTAATAACCAGAGGGATCAAGGACACCAGGAGAACTGGTCCACAGAATCAACTAAACAGGACTCACAGAGGCTCACAGAGACTGAAGTAGCAATGACGGAGCCTACATGGGTCTGCACTAGGTCCTCTACCTAGTGTTGTTTGTCTTGGGGTGTTTGTGGAACCCCTAACAGTGGAACAGGGAGCATCTCTGATTCATTTTCCTGCTCTCAGGACCCATTTCCTCCTAGAAGGTTGCCTCATCCAGACTTGATTCAAGGGTTTGTGTCTATTCTTGTTTCATCTTGTTATGTTGTATTTAGTTGCTATTCCTGAGAGGCCTGTAAATGGAGGAGGAACAGTGGATCTGGGGAAGAAGGGAATTCAGTATGGGACCTGGAAGGAGGGCAAGAATCAGAGGCTGTGGTTGGAGTATATTGTATGAGAGAAGAAAAAGAAAAAAATCTCAGACTTTGCAATCATTTACTCGTCGTTGCTTTCCATTCATAGTCAGCGAAGATGGAGGAGCCCTTTACTTTTCTAAAATCTCTTCAAAACACTGTTCTAATTGTACAAATAGGACCAAGTTACTCCTGCCTGCAGACTCAGCTATGTTGCAATTCTTGCCCAATGTGTCCCCAGGCAGTAGCTCTTAGGGCATGCTTGCAGGTCCCTCTTACTCTTGTTTCTCCGATAACCACACTTGTGGTCCTCCATTTCTTCAACCTTGTCTTGGACATGGCTCCATTCTGCTATTTCTGTCTTCTTGTTATAGGACTAAGACTCTTCTAAGTTAGCTTTGCCCTCCTTGAGAGCCTCAGGGTATTTCAGTGAGGAAAGACTAGTTTTCATTAGGGCAAGTGTACTGAACTTGTTGTGACCATTATAATTCCAGAGGTTAATGCAATATCTATAAAAAGAAATAATAAGCATTTCCATAAAAAACACATGTCAAACATTTCAGGTTGTACTTCATATGAATCTGTGACCATTCAAAAATAAATGTCAACTGGATTTGGCTTGTACTCCATAGTTTGTTGATTCCTGGTCTAGACCTACAGTATGCAATATGGAGACACTAGCCACATACAAGTACTTAAAACTAAAAGTAATTTGCTTGCTATTAAATAAAATTAACTGTCTTAGGTATACTAGTGTAATATTTGTATTTTAAGTAGTGGGTAGGCATCTACAATTATTAGCTACCATGTTGGACAACAAAGATTATCCCCATCATCACTGAAACTTTACTCACTCATCACAAGTACAGAAGCTAATCCAACATTTTATTAGATTAATCCACTGTCCAAACTGCAGTCTACTCTCCACAACTATACCTTTTATTTTTAAAGCTATCAGTCACTTATCCTGACAGTCACCCATTCACCATGACACACCATTCTTTCACAAGTAGGGAGAGCTAAAATCAGAGTAGGAGGAGGAGGAAGAGGAAGAGGAGGAGGAGAAAGAGGAGGAGGAGGTGGTGGTTTGCAAACTTTACCTTTGCCCCAAATAATGATCCAGGCTTTAGATAAGAATTAGACAACCAACCTTCATAATTCTCTTAAAGACACAATTTTATGATTGTTAACTCTGTTTATGCTCTTCCCAACTTCCAAACTCAATCTGCTACACCAAGAGGCCTATCTTAGTCTGTGTTTTATTGCTGTGGAGAGATACTATGACCATGACAACTCATTCAAAAAAGCATTTAATTAGAACTTAACAGTTTCAGGAATTTAGTTTATTCTTGTCATGGTGGAGAGTATGGCAGCATGGAGGCAGACATGGTACTAGAGAAGTAGCTGAGAGTTCTACATCCAGATCCACAGACAGGAGAGAGAGAGAGAGAGAGAGAGAGAGAGAGAGAGAGAGAGAGAGAGAGAGAGAGAGAGAGAGAGAGCGCCACTGAGCATGGCTTGGGCTTCTGAAACTGCAAAACCCCATGCTCAGTGCTACACTTCCTTCAACAAGGCCCTGCCTCCTATTCCTTCTTAAGTAGTAAGAAGTAATGCTGATAACTAAGCATTCAAAATGGAGCCTGTAGGGGCCACAACAATGCCCACAACCCACTACAAAGCCCTTTACAGCAGAGAAGAAGGAAGAATAACTTCAACTCTAAGCATCCAACAAAACAGAGACTAGACCCTTCTCAGGGCAAAAAACAGGATGATAGAAAAGACAACTGTCCCTCCATATGTCCCATACAGGGAATGAGAGCGAAGGGAAGCAGATAAACTAGGGAGGGAAATTCAAGTTGAGCTGGAGTCATCACCTACAGTGAGCTAAACCAGTAATTTTCTCAGGACTTTTGAGAGCCCATTGTTAAAGTCATTATTTTAGAATTAATTATATAAATTTACAATCAAGTAAGTCAAATTAAAACTAAAAGATAATAAATACATAATATTAAAGATAATAATTACATAAACCTCATCTCGTTCTAATTACTTTACCATCTGTTAGGTTGGGGTTACTTGCATTATTGTGTATGGGTGGCAGCAATCCATTATGCTGCCACACATCTTTGCCCACACCTGTGCACCGTGTTCCTAGGTTGACATTGAGCACAAGTCATGCGTAGGTAAGACTTTTTCCAAGAGGGATTTTTAGTGGTCCAGGAAATAATTGCAAACAGTGGCTAATGGGAATTCACAAAATTTAAAAGCTTCTGCGTGGCAAATGAACCAATCAGTAGAATGAAGAGACAGCTTACTTATTGGGAGAAAATCATTGTCTGCTCTGTATTAAAAAGGGAATTAATATCTAAAATCAATGACAACTCCAAGAATCAAACACTGTACAAACAAATCAGCCAGCCCATAAATAGACAAATGAATTCATCAGAAAGTTCTCAAAAGAAGAAATACAAATGACCAGGAAATTTTCGCTTAGAGAAATACCCATTAAAATACTTTGAAGTTCATCTAACACAGTCAGAACCTCCATCATCTAAAAAACCAATGACAACAGATGCTGTTAAGGATGTTAAGCAAAGAGGTACCCTTACTCACCACTGCCGGGAATGCAAACTGATACAGGTACTGTGGTAGTCAGGGTAGTTCCTGAAACACTAAAAACAGAACTACCCTAAGATACAGTTATACTGTTCCAGATGTTGTAAACATACTCAAAGGAAACAAATTCTGCATTTAACAGAAACACTCACACATCCACATTGATTGCAGCACATCTAGTTTATAAGGCAAAATAGCCAGGTCACAGAACCAACCAAGATGTTTATTAATAGAAAAACAGATAAGGAAAATGTGGTATATGTACACAAAGAAATAGTATTTACCCTTAAAGAAGAATTATATCATTTGCACACAAATAAACAGAACTGAAGGTAACTGCAAGGAAAGTAAGCCAAAGTTAGGAAGAAATACATTGCATGCTCCTCATGGAAACTAGATTTTAAAAAAAAAATTATATAATAAATATATAATATTTATATATTTACACTTACATAATATATTTAATATAATACAAAATATAAATATGTTAAAAATTATATATAACATAATTTTAAAATTTAGATTCTTAAATACAAAGATATTTAATTGTGTGTGTGTGTGTGTGTGTGGTGCATGTGAGAAACAAAATGTATTTCTCCAAAATGTGTTTTTGTAAAACTAGAGATCTCTGTTGTTGTAAAAATATAAAAAATTAATGAAGTATTGTTGTCTTTTATCCCCCACTAGGTCTACACCGTAGTGCCCCATGATATCTGCTGGATATCTTAGTTCTCAGTCAGCAAAGCCTCTCACCCGCTTTGCTCCATCCCATATCACACTGCGGAAGGCCTCTCTCTGAGCCTGGCAGCAATCTCTCTACCTATCCAGTTCCCAAGGCAAGTTTCCATGCCAGAAACACACATCCCAACTCCGTGGTGGCCCAGACTAGCTGCCCCACACTCCATTACACTTAAGTCTACACATAAAAGAACACACAACACAATAACCTTTGACCCAATTGATAAGATATAATTGCCCACCTAAACATACAAAGCCCAGTACCATCCATTCCTTAAGAACATTCATAACAGCCTGTAAAGGTACAGCGTGGAATCTTAACGTCACCCGCCATATTGTCCTGCCACGCACGGCTTCTCTCCCTCTCCCTCCTGTCTCTCCTCCTTTCCATTCCAGTCTCTTCCTCTTCCTTCAAACTTTTCTCCTGCCCATCCTTCCTTCTCGTCCAATGACAGGTCTCCTTCTATCTTGTACCTGCCTCACCTGTGACATCATCCCACAGATCTCCATGGGACTTAAAACAGATTAACCATTTCAGTTGTTTGCTTGTTTGTCTTTTGTTGTTTGAAACTGGGTCTCACTATGTAGCCCAGGGCTAGTTCTCAACCCCAGATCCTCTTCCCTTAGACTCCCAGATGCTAGAATTTCAGGTATGCTCTTTCAGCCCTGGCAACTGTTATAAATTTTAAACAAATTGAGGAATAGTAATAAATGTCATTAATGAATATCCATCCTGTATTAAAAATAATGAATATACATCATCTGTATTAAAGCCAATTCCTGAAAGACTGACTTGAAGTGATGTCCAGCACTGAGGACAACAATGACAGACTCAGTCCTCCCAACACAATCGTAAACGTCCTTTCTCATGACCTAATCTGTACATTGTCCAGGATCAAGGAACATTAGTCATGTTGGCAGAGCAGAAGACTAGCGGTTCTTGTTTTGAGGAATCAGGAACTGCATGTGTCACAAACACATGACTACAGTGATTATTGCAAAAGCCTTGGTTCGAAAGGAGAAGAAGTAATGCAAGAAGGGAATTGTAAGCGAGGCAGTCCAAGTAGCAGCCAGTATCAGTGAGAAAGGGGGGGAAATTTCAGGGTACACATACACGCCACACACATACAAAAATTTTATTTATGCAGATCTGTCTATATTGCATATGGATTTTTTTTCACTGTTTGGATGGTCAACAACAAAAGTCAATTTTCAAAAATAAGCAATTAATTTGGTGCTTACAATCAAACAATCTTTGTTTCATGTGGAATTTTCAGTGCATACAAATCAACAATATTAGAACATTAATGAAGTAAAACTAAGAAACAATTAATTTTAAAAGGGGGAAGTAATAAATGTTTTATAATTAATTTGGTACAGAAAAAAATCTGTTTACCTGGAATAGACTGATTAGGACTGAAGGATGTTGGAAGGATGTTTGCACAAAGGATTGCAGCTTTTATTGGTACACTTTTCTGCCCATTCTTCCTTCATGCATCTTGTCTGAAGTGACAAAGAGTTGAGACTAAGTACATTGTCGTGTGTATCTCTTCAATTCCTGCACAGCATGGGTCTACAGGGGACCACATTAGTAATGATGAGCTCCATTAGCTTACTTTCTGCAATTTTATTTTACACAGTTTTCTCCTCTCATTGATTTTTTAAAATCCTACTTCCTTATCTCTATTTGTTGTATATAATAAAAGGGAAGAGCATTCAATCATACTATGACATCACTCACAATGGATTCAATAGGAAGCAAAAATATGTGTTTGTGTTAGCTGGAAATATCACACGAGAACTCTAATACTGAAGAGATAGTTTCTAGCCAGGAGAAAAGGTCTATTCATGGCATTTTAAAGAATCTCAGTGATAGAAATCTATCATCCACTTGTCTGTCTGTCAACTACCTGTCTTCTTATGTTTATATACGATATAGATTATGATATATATGCCTTATATTCTTATATTAATAGATATGAGATATAGATGGGTGATAACTAAAAAGAAGATATATAACTGTATAGACAGGTTGGTAGATATATGACTGATAGATGATAGATAGATAGATAGATAGATAGATAGATAGATAGATAGATAGACAGACAGACAGACAGATAGATGGTAGCTAGGTTCAAGTTTTCTCCTTATAAGAATTACTTTAGTATAAATATACTATTTCAAAGGAGAAGCTCAAAATAGCATCACATTCACCCTTTTCTGGTGTCACCTCTACCTTTTTCTGTTCCTAGACTTTTAATTGGGCCTGTGCTATAGGGTAAGGTATTTTCAAAGGAGCACAGAACATCACATTTCCCTTCAGTTGTCAGTGCCTTGGCAATTTTTCATTCCCATCATTTTAGAAATGAATGAGAAGTCTTCTTACCCACAGGAATTTCTCCACCTGCTACCAGGAATGAGGTAATTAAGGGCTAGATTCTCCTAGGAGCACATTCAGAGATCTTTAGACTCCGAAAATTAGATTCCCACTCAGTTACAGACATCAGCCCCTCCTCTGTTTGCCCCTCCTGCAGTCAGCTGAGTCCGGTTCACGTCTATGATGTCCCTGAAATGAGACCAAGAAGGTCTCAAAACCACATCCTGGGAAGTGTTTATTTCAAAGTTTGTAAAGAACAAAATCCATATGATATTTACCCTAGACAAATTGGAATGTGGATTAAAGACATGTTACTCTAACCAGTCTTTACTACTCTATGGTTTCTTCTTTTTCCCACCCTTTATCTTCCCCACCCAAGCCAGTCCCCATTTCATCCTATCATTAGATAGGAGAGAAAGGATAGAAGGGAGAAAAAGAAGAGATCTCCAAATGTAATTTCTTTCTTCTTGTTTCTTCTTTGAGCACGACTACTAACAAACCACAACCAGGACCACTACCACCCCCATACTACCAACAACTACCCAGCCCGCCTACTGGGGCTCATTTATACACCCTCTGAACAGTTCCCAGAGTTCTAACTGCCACAGAATCGCAGAAACTATCTGCAGCTGGCAAAACCATGTCTCTGCTGGAGCACGAGGCAAGCCATGGTGAGCTGCTGTGGACAGTCCTAAGCAGCCCCACATCCCCACACCTGGGATTAAAAACAAAACAAAACAAAAACCACATTCTTATCACTTCAAGCTGCCTTTTTTATTCAATAATGGGAGAGGCAGACAAAGAGCATGAAGTAGAACTTGCTGGCTGACCTTGTGTAAATGCCTTGAACATCAGGTTTTGTATTTAGTAGAGAAGCTACACAAACACATCTGATTGTCTTTTGGGACTTGTGCAACAGAGAAACTCTCAGCTGTCTCTACCACTCTGTGGGCTGGGTTTATCCTCAGAGTTCAATCTAGAAACAAAGTTTAATTTGCTCTTTTTTGTGATACCTTATTTGGGCCAGAGAATGGCTTATACCACTACAAACATGAGACCGTGGGGGTCGGGGAGTCAGAGGACAACTGTAGAGTTGATAGTCTCCTTCCCCCTGTGGGTCCTGGGGATTGAACTCATTGTGCTTAACAGCAAGCATCTTCACCCTCTGAGCCATTTCATTCACCCCACTCTTTTATTTCTTGAGACAATTTGTCGATAGTTCTGCAAATATTTCCAGGTATCTATATGTATACAGTCACTTCCTTGTTTGAATTCCAAAATACTCTTTTTCAAATTTAAATATTTTCAAAAATACCCCCTTTATTTTTTAGCTGCTTGTAGAATGACACATCTTCTTCACACATGGATGGTCATGTTACCACTGAATACTGAACCTCATTTCAGTGGTATTCTTAGATGGAAACTAACCTTCACACACATACTGTCAAACTATTTCTATGCACCATATCTTTAAACACTGGATGTACACATAGAATAAGATAAAGTCCCTAAGTCCAGTCCACCTGTCAGATTGTAATAAGTATACACCTGCACTTCTAAGACCATCATGGCAGAGTCGCATTTTGTAAAAAGCCATTGTGAACTGAATCACCTAGCTGCTTTTCTTAGTATATAACAATTGTGCATAGTATGAGTTGCAGTGTAATGTGATACATTGATATGTGCAGGAAAGAATCAAAACACTCTGCTCCTTAAACACTTGCCAGTCATTTGTGCTGGAAACTTTTTTTTTCTTTTCTTTTTTTTTTCAGAGCTGGGGACAAAACCCAGGGCCTTGTGCTTGCTAGGCAAGCGCTCTACCACTGGGCTAAATCCCGAACCCCTGTGCTGGAAAATTTTAACCCCTCTCTTCTTCCTTGGCAGTACCCCTACTGTCAGAACTTGCTCTTCCTACAGCACAGCACAGAGGTAGTCATTATTCAGTCCGCCTCTATCCTGCCTACCTGCCCCCAGCCGCTAGAAACCTCTCTTCTCCTGCTTCTTTGAAATTAACTGTTTTTAGACTCCATATATGAGTAAGGTCATGTGCATATGTCTTTCTGTGTCTGACTTACTTCACTTACCATAATCACATTCAATTTTACCCATGTTACCATGTTTCTAAAACAATGACAGGATGACAGTATGTCCTTCTAATGCATGAATAGTAGCCATACATGTTTTGCTTTATCCTTTCATCCATCGGCGAACACGTTGGTTAATTCATACTCTGGTTGTTGTGACTTGTGTTGAAATAAACATGGAATTATAGGTATTTCTTTGTCATACTGATTTTTTTTATTGTAAACCAAGTGGTGGGGTAGCTGGTTCATATTTTCTATTTTTCCTACTGCTTTCCTCAATGGCTGTGCCAGCTTCCATTCATACCCTCAGTACACCCTGTACTTGTTTGACTATAGTGTTTCTGTGTAGGATGAGGCCACATTTTATTGTGGTTTAAATTTGCATCTTCCTGCTGTGAGTGATGGTGAGCATTTTTTTATATACTTTTTGATCATTTGGATAACTCTGTTTTGAAAATGTCTTTTTCAGAAAATCTGTTTAAATTGTTTTATTGGTCTGCTTTTCTCTCTCTCTCTCTCTCTCTCTCTCTCTCTCTCTCTCTCTCTCTCTCTCTCTTTCTCTCTCTTATTTTCCTTCTCTCTATATATCCCCTCTACCTGCCCTCTGGCTCTCCCCCTCCCTCATGAACAACTCGACTGTGTTTTGACCCCGTGTTTCTTCAGAAAGCCAAACAGGCCTATCTTGTGAGCAATGCCCTAGGCCTGATAACTTAAGAGAAAAGTTATTTATTCCAAAGAATCCCAACCACTGGAGATGGCTTTGAAATGTTCTTCCTGACCTTGGATGTGTGAGTTTTCACTGTGAGAAGGGCTATTTGGTGCACTTTCCCAGCAGTGTAAGAAAAAGAGGCCAATGCATTTTAGCATTTAACCAAGTGCAAAATTGGAGGCCCACACTGGAATATGATAAAAAAATATTTTCAGAAAATTTGCAGGATAGTTTACTGCACACAGGACCTTTGTATCACGTGGACATAGATTTTTCTTAGCCATATAGTTAATTTTCCAAAGCACAGACAGCACTTAAACAATTTAGCAAGACCACCATAGCGCCATTGGGTCCTAGCTATAAGAGAAGCTGGGAGCCCAGCTCTTCGTAACTTGACTCAAAAGTCTAGGAAGTTTTGCAATAGCCCTTTCTTTTCCTTATACAGAAAGTACAAGTACAGATGACTGAATGAAAAGAAAAGGAAATATAGCTTGTGTAAACATTTACATTTAATTTTGTCTTAATTTCTTGAGGCCCATTATGTGTATATCAAGGCGCGTAACAGCTTTAAGTTAACAATACAAGAATGCATCATTAAATGTACACCAGATGTTCCTGTGTTGGCACCTATTACAGAAAGCACTCAATGTGCCTGTCAAGGGGAGGGGGAAAGTGTGCGCTCTCCTTTAATAACCAACACTAACCCATCAAAACACGGAGCAATAACAGAAAGTCTCTGACATGTTGCTTTGATAAAATACTGCCTGGAAACTCATTAGTGTAGCAGGCGACTGAGGAGGCAGCAGACCCAGTCTGCAGCCGCATTCCGGGGGAGCTGAGTAATAAAGACACTGAACAGAAGGTTAAGCCCAAGGATTGAACTGCTGATGCAGGAGAAATGATGGGCACATAGGCTGCCCTCGTGAATCACAAAACCGAGACTTGGGAGTTAGATGGAACTGACAGCAAAGAGTATCGGCGAGCCCATTCAGAAAACGGGTAATGTGTGTTTTGGAGGATCATAAACCAGGATGATACGGAAAAGAGTCGGAGCAGATGGCGACAGGAGCATAAACATTCCAAAATGTTTTTTAAGGGAGCTTTTTAATGGGACATGCGCACTTGGATCATGGAACGGATTAAGAACGCGGGCGTTATGACGAGTTCTTTGCTGCTTTCTGTGTCTGATTAATTTACCTCCCAGAGAGCAGTTACTTACAGGGGCTTTCATGGATCCACTGTAGCAAAGCCAGTGGAGACGTGGCACATTCCCTGGTGGCTGATAGATTTATGGGTATCTCTCCTGGCCAAATCTCAGCACGGGAAGAGCAGGGCAGGGGAAGGAGGTGGGAACAAATGTGTACGAACAACTCGTGTCATTGCTTAATTGACCCAAATCAACAAAAATCTACTTTACTGTTCTGCAAGCATTTTTAATGAATCAAGGATTGTGAACGTTTTAGAAATAAAGTCCAATCAAAGTCTCTCTAAATGATGGAATTTAGAATTTAGAATCCACGAGGTTCACATTCTATGAAGGAAAATGTCCTTTTTTAATATAAACCTAAAATGGTAAATTCATAGTTTGTTCAATGAGAAAAATCAGAAATAATAAAGTGTTAAGGAACTGTGAACTTGCTCTGAAATAGGTAGCACTACATTCTCAAGGCTGACGCTTTGCCCCTTCTCAAGGCTGATGTCTTGCCCATCTTCAATTTATGGATGAAGCTTAGATCTGTTTGGTAGTACCTAATGAAAATGGCTTTCAGAAATTTCTAGAGGTAAGATATTCAAGGTATCATTTTTCTTTTCTAGTTCTTCTTCCCTCTTAATTTACCATATAAATAAAAATAAAATATGTCAGAGTTTTCTTAATATTACAATGGTGACTCTAAGCTCCAGTTTCAGCGATGAAACTCTCTGTTGCGTACTATCCAAAGCCATTTGTGCAGTCCTTCAAGGACTCAGTTTGCTCCAAGTGATTCTAAGCCTTCTGTTGAACAGAACCCAGGAACTGAGTTGGTAATAGCAGGCATCATGCCGCCCACGGGTCAATTCAGCATGAGGCATGGCGGGATGCTTTATGGTAAGTTATATACTCTCTCAAAGGACTTCCTCAACCGGCCATTTGACAGCATTGTCACTGAGCTGTGATTCCTGTAATTGAGAGAATAGAATTCCACCTCCCAGTGAGTGATATGTTGGGTCTTTCAGTACTGAGATAAAAATCAGAAATTATCACACATGGTGCAGATTGTAAAGTAGATTTTGTTTCTGCAACAAAATTAATAAAATCAACTGACCCAAGAGGCATTTTCTAAATTCTGTTGGTAGGAATATATTAGGAGGGTTATTTTTCTGAGTACAGGGAACTAGATAGTAAAAGAATGGTTTGGAACAAAATGAGTTTAGATATGTGTGTGTGCACTTAAAATAGGCATACAGAAAAATAAATGAATTGCACATGAACAGCTTGATAAAAATGACCACAAATATATGACCAATTAAATCTGTAAAGATAACAGTTCAGACCTTCAAGTAACCCTAGTAGGTCACCTCCCAATCGTCACTCTCCAAACCCACAATGGCAACCGGTAGTCTGACTTTATCACAATAGATTGGTTTTATTTTTGAGCTTTATATACATTTTATCATAAATTATATTGTCTCTGTGCTTATTTATATATAAGCTCCTGTTTACATTGTATTTACAAAATTATTCTACACAATAGATATTCGTATTCCTCACTTTCTTTCCATTGAATGGATATATTACAATTTCTTTAACCATCCTAGTGTTTAAGTTCACTTGGGTGCTACCATGTAAGGGTTTTATGAGCAATGCTTCAAGAACACTCATATACTTATTGGCTAACACCTCGGAATGAAATTGCTGAGTGACAAGGTATGCACATGTTCGAGTACCGTAGATAAAATCGGACAGATTTCCAGTGTAGTTTATACCAAGTCACACCTCTGCCATTAACATGTAGAATTCTGTTGTTCAACACTGCTGTGTGGCTAGGCTGCTGCTGTTTTAGCCATTCTGCCAGGTGTATAGTAATAGCTATGCTTACTGATTCGTTTTCCCTAAAGACTGAAGACGATGAGCATCAAGTTTGCTTAAAATTTGCAATTTTTCATTCATAAAGCCTGTGTGTAAATTTCTCACTAATAGACTTATAGTTCTTTTTGTAACAATTCATAAGCAGTTCATTCCACATGTATATGTGCAATATATATGTATATGAATACTTTTTAGTTGTATGTATTGTAAATTTCTTCCCATACATAAGTTGCTTTTCCACTTCATAAATGTGTGTATGAAAAGTTCTTAGTTTTAATGAAATCAATGTTTCCATCTCTCTAGATATAGTTGGCATCATTTTTTCCTTTTAAAGAAATTTTTGCCTGCTCCAAAAATAATAAAGATCTTCTGTTATATTCTAAAGACATTGACATGCCACTTCTGCATTTAAGCCAGCATCTTCTTGGAATTGATTGACATTTGCAATGATTTTTTAAAAACCACGTTTTCACATAGGCATTGCAGCCAGCTCACCACTGTACATTGGATGCTGCCTTTCACACACTGTCGATGGTGCCTTTTATCACAAGTATACATATACATCGATCTGTTTTGATATTAAAATTGCTTTAAAGCTGTATATTGAATTAGGAATAATTAAAATCTATAATAATGAAATTAAAATTTTATGGGATAGGCATGTGCTGCTATTCGACGATTTTTGAGATCCTTTCTTCAAAATGTTTACATTTTTGCATAGAGGTCTTATATATCTTTATTGATCCATCCACAGATATTTGATGGTGTGATATTGCTCTTCATGATGATTTTGGTTCTTGCATCCTACCTTGGTTTATGTGCAGGGAGACATGGCAATCTTGGCAAAAAATTTTTTTATTCATTGTAGTTTTTAAATGAATTTGGAGGTTTTAAAAATAGATTTAGTCGAATCTGGCTACATTAGTGTATCATGTTAACCGTCAAATAGAGTGTCACCCAGTGAATCTCCATGTATTTATTACATGCTGGTCCTGGACTTCCTTGTCTGTCTGTCCATGACCTTCCAACAAAGAGCTTGGAGTCTCCTAAAGCACACATGAGATATGAGGGAAAGATTCACAGTGGGGCAAAACAGCCATGTTTAGTTACAATTTTTTTATCTATTTTCTTCCACTGTGGGTTTAAATAAAGAAACTATACTTTGAAATATGCCTGTTGCTGTATTTTGGTTGTTTAGAGAGTTAGTGAAAGCCTCTTGAAGTTGGGCACAGTGGTGTTTGCCTTTAATCCCAACACTCAAGAGACAGCTGTAGGCAGATCTCTGAGATCAAGGGCAGTCTGAGCTATATGGTGAACCCTTGCCCCAAAAGGAGCGTGCCTATGCTTCTGAAGTCCTATACCAAAAGTCCTTTCCTGTGTCTGTGAGTTGAGAAGTGTTCTCTACTTTCTCCTCTATCAGATATGAGCTAACAAGTCTTCAGTTGAGGTCCGTGACATATTTAGAGTTGAAATTTATGCATGATGTGAGATAAACATCTAGTTTCACACGTCTACATTCATCTCCATTGGTTGAAAATGCTTTCTCCAATGTATTTTTTGCCCTCGATTTTGGCTAAAATCTAGTGGCTATAGGAGGATATAGGCCATCATTTCTATTCTACAGATGGACGTGTCTAATTTTATATCAGTACCAGGCTGTGTTTACTACTACAGGTTTCTAGTATAATTTGAAGTCAGGGATGGTGATCCTCTTAGCAGTGTTGTTTTTGTGTTTTGTTTTGTTGTTATTATTCAGGATTATTAGGGCTATCCTCAGCCTTTTGTTTGACCACATGAGTTTTGAAATTATTTTCTCAATTTCTGTGAAGAATTGCACTGGAATTTTTTTTAAAGATTTATTCATTTATTATATATAAGTACACTGTAGCTGTCTTCAGACACACCAGAAGAGGGCATCAGATCTCTTTACAGATGGTTGTGAGCCACCATGTGGTTGCTGGGAATTGAACTCAGGACCTCTGGAAGAGTAGTCAGGTGCTCTTAACCATTGAGCCATCTCTCCAGCCCCCATGCACTGGAATTTTTAATGGGGCTTGCAGCGGATCTGTAGATTGTTTTTAGCAAGATGGCCATTTTCCCGTTACTATTTCTACTGGTCATGATGATGGGAGGTGTGCTATCTTTAGTGTTCTTTTACATTTCTGTCTTGAGTGCTTTAAGAGTTTCATGGCACATCTTTCATGTTGTTAGATTTATTGAAAGATGTTTTTGAGACTACTGTGAATAAGATTGTTTCTCTGAATTCATTCTTGGTATGTTTTTTGTTAGTATCTAGGAAGTCCATAAATCTGCATATGTTAATTTGCATTCTGCTACTTTGCTGACTTGTTTATAGCTTCAGGAGTTTTCTGGTAGAGTTTTTTAAGCTTTTACATATAAAATCATATCATCTATCAAATAATACTTGCACTAATTTTTCCTATCTATCTCTCTTTTATCTCCTTCTGTTACCTTATTCTTCTAGCTAATTCTTCAAAGAGCGGGCATCCTTGTCTCATTCCTGATTTAAATGGAAAAGTTTTAGTTTTTCTCTATATAGCATGGTTTTGGCTATGAGTCTGCTGTATATTGTCTTTGTTATCTGATATATCTCCTGTGTTCCCAGAGTCTGGTACTTTCATTGTGAGGAGATGTTGTATTTTATCAAAGGCCTTTTTTCTGAATCTGATGAGATGATCATGTGGTTTCTCTCTGGAGTCTATTTATGTGGTGGGTTACAATTATTGATTTGAATATATTGAACCATTTCCATATCTCTTGGATGAAGCCAGATTGATCATGATGATCTTTGTCTTAGTCAATGTTTTATTACTGCGAAGAAATACCATGACCATACAACTCTTATAAAATATCCATTTAACTGGGGCTTGCTTACAGTTTTCAAGGTTTAGTTCATTGTCATCACAGTGTGGGTTTATGGAGAGGTGTGGTGGCACACAGGAGTCATGGTGCTGAAGAAGTAGTTGAGAAACCTACATCCAGATCCACAGACAGCAGAGAGAGAGAGAGAGAGAGAGAGAGAGAGAGAGAGAGAGAGAGAGAGAGAGAGAGAGATTCTTGGCTTGGAGAGGGTATTTGAAACCCAGAGTCCACCTTCAGTGACACACTTCCTCCAATAAGTCCATACCTCCCAATCCCTCTCAACTAGTGCCATTTCCTGATGACCAAGCATTTAAATGAGCCTATGGGGACCATTCTTATTCAAACAATCATGAGGGATTATTATTATTATTATTATTATTATTATTATTATTATTATATCCCTTTTATAGTTCAGACTTCATCCCCTCCCGGTCTGCCCCCTGACCTCCCCTCATCCCATACACCGTCCCCTCCCCCCCATGAGTGGTTTTTTTTAATGTGTTCTTTAATTTGGTTTGAAAGCACTTTATTATTAAGAATTTTATATCTGTATTAATCAGGAAGATACTCTATAATTTTCTTTTCTGTTATTGTTGGCTTTGAGTCTTTATCTGGTTTTGTTTTCAGGGTAATACTGGATTTATAAAAAGAACTTGGAAATGCTACTTCATTTTCTATTTTAATCTAATAATTTGAGGAGTGTTGGTATTAGTTCTCCTTTAAAGGTTTGGTGGAATCCTTCCCTAAATCCATGTAGCCCTGTGTTTTTAACACAAGGGAGATTTTGATAACTTCTTTCATATTATTGGGTGTTGTGGGTCTGTTTAAATTATTAATTTCATCTTGATTTAACTTTGATAGGTCATATGCATATAAAAATTCATTCATCTTTTATTGGATTTTCCAGGCTAGTATAATATCATTTTAAAATGTGTCCTTGTGATTATCTGAATTCTCTCAGTGTCTTGCGTAAAATTTCCTTCAACTCTAGTTTGATTAATATGGGTTCTTGTTGCATTTTTCTTTTGGTAAGTTTGGCTAATGGTTTCTCAATCTTGTTAACCTTTTCAAAGAACTTTTGTGTCCCAGTATGTGGTCTATTTAGTGACAGTTCCATGGGTAGGTGGGGGGCGGGGGTCATGATCTTTAAGTTAATTTTTCTATGTGAGCACCAATTTTTAGAAGATATAGATGGTATAGGGGGGAGCGTGTGTGTGTGTGTGTGTGTGTGTGTGTGTGTGTGTGTGTGTGTGTGTTTTCTTCATGGTTTTGCAATAGGACCTGAATACCTGGAGGAGGTATTTGATCATGTCATTTCTTACAGATAGCTGTCCCACTTTTGTTGATTGAGCATTTAAATCTCTTCTTCCTGTTATCTCAACTTGCTAGGTTTTTGATCAGCTGAATAATGTTTGAGGACTTCAATCTTAGTATTTCAGTCCTGGTGTGATACCAGGATATTGGAAGTGATCCTAGCTAAGCTGGATGAAGCTTCTGAGCCTAGAAGCAAACCCCTGTAGAGTCAGCATGGTCTTGGTGCAGGGTCTCCAAAGTGTGGAAAAGGGGCACTGGGCTCTACTAGGTCCTCAGGTAGCCTGGTCAGCAGGGTGGGTAGTCCCAAAAATCACATTTTAATTTTATGATAACACTCATTAGTATTTTTGCATATATAACCGTATTAGCTGTAACCATGTTATCTTTCATTTTCAAACATACACATTTTGTTTTTATTGCTACATTCTTCTTTCATCAAAATTCTGTGATGCATAATGAAATTTATTATTTTCTAAGACTTTTTTGAGTCACAAGTAAATGTAGAATTTAAGTGCTTCTCTTCTATCTGTTGAGGTAATGATATCATTTTCTCAATTATCCTATCAAGGTGATGAGTTATACTGATGGATTTATTTTGAATGTTTAAAGATTTTTTTACAATCTTTCAATAAATTCATCCTTGACATGAAGTACTATACTTCCCTTCCTCTGTCCTGGAATGTGATTTACTAATATTGGGTTTGAATTTCTTCATGCTTAAGTTCATAATTAAGATTGACCAGAAATGACTAGAAATGACCTGTTTTGTTATTCTTAGAATATGCTTGTCAGGTGTTAATTTTAAAGTCAAGTTGGCTTCAAGAACAAAATAAATTGGACAGTATCCGGTGAATTTCTGTGCCCTGAAAAGACATGTGGCATATCTGGTCTTGCTTCTCTGTTAAATAATTAGACGAATGCTAGAGAAACTGTTAGCCTACACTTTCTAAGGATTTTTATTTATGCATTTCACCCATTTAATTTCTTCACTGGAGTAGTATACATATTTGTTCTACCCTCTGGAGGGGTTGATTTTAACAAATATTTAAAGAAAATTTGTAGATTCTGCTTAAATTGTTTAAAGTTATCGTCGTTAACTTCTTCACAACAGCCACTCGTTCTGTTTCTAAGGATTGTAGAATCCACATAAATGACTCACTTTTAGGCTTCTATATTTCTCCCTCTCTTTCCATCTCATTCCCTTCCTCTCTCGGCCTCCCTCCTTCCCTCTTCCCTTCACTCTCTTTTCCTTCACTTCCCTCCACTACCAAGGATGAGGTAATGTCTCCCCTCTGTGTCTCCTCTAGTTCACTACATTGTATCCTCTCTCTCTCTCTCTCTCTCTCTCTTTCTCTCTCTCTCTCTCTCTCATATCATACCTCCTTTTCATGGCTAAGTGCATCCATTTGAACACTTTCCCCATTTGTCGTCTTTTGTTCTACGATTCCTCTATTTCTCTGCTGAGGTCTTCGAGACCGTCTTATTCCTTGTCAGCAAATTTCCCTTCCATCCTTGAGCAGAGAAGAGCTTTAAACAGCCAGGTGCTGGCTGCTTCCAGCACCTGAGCATCTCAGATGTAGACGCCATTGATTTTCTTTGCTTTTAACATGGCTTCTATTTTCTTCATATGTTGAGGGAGAATTGGACTGAACGTTGTGGTCATTATGGGACTCTGGATTTTGGTTTGCTCCCATGTTTGCAGTCATTTAACTTGGTAGGACTGAAATTACAAATGTTTTTGGGTGGCAGCTTTACTGAGTTCAGCTCCTTTATGCCTGGCTGGAGTCTGTTCCATAAAGACATCATCCATTAACTGGAATCCCTGACACTATTAGTGACACTCTGTTGTGCTTTCAGACAGGAGCCTAACATGGGCTGTCCTCTGAGAGGCTCTACCAGCCCCTGACTAGAACAGACGCAGATACTCACAACCAAGTATTAGATGGAGGTCTGAGACCCTTAAGGAAGAATTAAGAGGACAATTTAAGGAACTGTGGGGGATGGCAACCCCATAAGAAAAGCGACAGTCTTGCTAACGTAGACCCTGGGAGTTCCCAGAGATTGAACCACCAACCAATGAGCATACACAGACGGGTCCAAGGTCCTGGCACATAGAAAACAGAGAGCTGCCTTGGCTGGCCTCAGAAGGAGAGGATGTGCCTAATCCTGCAGAAACTCGATGCTCCAGCATAGGGGAGATACCAGAGGGAAAAATCACCCTCTCAGAGAAGAAGAGGAAAGTGATGGGGGAAGAACTCTGTGAAGGGAACCAGGAGAGGGACAACATTAGGGATGTAAATAAAAATAATTAATTAATTAAAAGAAAGAAATGTGGACAAAGATCACTCCTAAAGTTGAGGCTTCCACATGCAGACATTCTCCTTTCTGTGGCTGCACCCTCAATTTCCTTAATTCTAATTTTTCAAGGAAAGGGCCTTGAATTCTCTACTAGAATTATATCTCTCCCATTATGAGGACTGAATGTCCTACAGTGTCCAGAGTCCCTGTGAAAAAGGCCTTAACCCAGCATGGCTGTATTGGAAAACCAGGCTTCAGGGGGATGTACTGAGATTGAATTCATTAGAGGGGGTAGGCGTATAAGTAGGATAAAACCCCTCAGTACATGCTTGCTCCTTCTCCATACATGTACATGAAGAAGTCACATGAACACACAGTGGGTCAGCAGCCATTTTCAATCCACACAGAAAATTCTCCCAGTGCTGCCCCTTTGCCTTTGGACTTTCAATCTATGAGAGTACAAAAAAAAAAAAAAAAAAAAAAAAAGCATTATTTCTGTTGTTTAGGCGACCTGGTCCATGACATTTATCATGGTTGCCTAAACCATCCAGCACATCCATGGGGCCCTGGTTTTGCCTAGGTTGTATTGTCTTTGCTATTGTTGCTGTTAAAAAATGCATAAAACTGGACAAGACATGCCACATCATTCCTTTCTTCCAAATTTGAGTGTCCCCTCAGAATCTACCTGGTTTGGTTCACTCTCCATAACTTTGAATTAAGAAATGGGGTTGGTTTTGCTGTGAGTGGTGTCCAAATTTCATATTTTTGATCTGTGGAAAAGACAGAGCACAGGAGAAATAGTTTATCACCTTTAGTTGTTGTTTTAACAAACCATCTCTGTTAGTTCTATGTTTGTTTTCTCTTGTGGTAATTGCTGTTTTTACCCTGTGACATTTTACTTTAAGACATTTAAAATAGTTATATTTGTCTTTTTTATGATGTGTGTGTAGGATGCCTAATTTATTTTTCCCTCCAGCCTGCTGAAATGAACTTAAATCACTGAAGTTTTGAGGCTTTTTTTAAGCACAGAACCGCTATTAATTGCACTTTCCTTATCTTTTGCATTATTCATTAATCTTGACTGATTGTTATTTACTAAACGAATACTAAATTCTCGGACTCTGCATGTGAAATGCCGTCTTTCTTTAGTTCCTCTCTTCAGTTATTTGTTTCGATGAGTGTTTCCCCCATATATTTTGGTCTACATAGCGAGATTTAACTGCCTTGTGTCTTTATTGGTCTACATTCTGGAGAACTGTCATTTTAATGGTATGCAGTATACCTCCTTATCTCTAATAATACCCCTTGCTTGCAAGGCATTAGTGCTTGGAATTCTGCAGCTAGCCCAGCAGCCTCTGGGTGTCTGCTTACCTGGAGGTTTTCTATTCCTTTTCCATGCAGGAAGTTCAGAGTTCCAATTTCTTATGTTTACCTGCTTTCATTTGTACCTAAGTTTGTTTTTACCTGCCTAACTTTATCTCATGTTGTAATACTAAGCCAAAATACTTGGGTGCTTAGGGTGAACTGTATCTAATCCTAACCGCTGAGGCATACTTAACTCGTCCAACAGAAACTGTTTTCTTGGGAAAGGACACCCTGACAGACACCAGCATATGCCCCATTTGTCACAAGTCAGCAGTTAAAGCAAGCCTGAGAGTGTAAGCTAGGCCATGCCGGACCAATCCATCATCAAAAGTCAGTGTCAACCCCACACACAACATGTGCTGCCATGTATGCATACTTTTTGTACAAAACTGTGAATTTGAGGAGTTAGCCTTGTACTTAGTTTTTAAATTAGATCCATTTATTCTGGATGGAAATACTTACTTTGTCCATAATACAACAGATGTCCCCAGTTAAAGAGGGGCTAGCATGAAGTCCACAAAGCCTCTTCATTAGCTCTGGACAACTTGAAATTTTACACTACATTTTATTTTTCTAGAAGCAGGCAGCTAATGCTCTTATCTGTCTCCTAAAAGAGCCCTAACAAAATTTACAAGCATTGATATCCCATTAGTACATAAATCCAGGGGCCCCAGAATGAGTAGAAGAGAGAATACTGTTCTCTCCCAGATGCCTGTCCTGATAAGGTTTGCTTTGAACAGGGTGCACGAGACCATGCATCAAAGCATGATGGCACAGGCCACACTGGCTCTCAGCTGAAGGACGTGTCTCATTGAGCCACCAGAAATGGCTTCCCATGTCATGTTTTTTTGGATATTGCATGCTTGTGCTCTTTCCTTACTCTGTGTTACCAGCTTTAGTCCTGTGGAGGGGGAGGGGCAGCAAAACATGAGGGCTGTGACTATGAAGGAAAAAATCTCTTCCAACAACATAGAATTGGTATTTATTAATACATATATAGAGATTTATATGTATATGTATATTCTCAACCCTACTAACTATAAAAATAACAATATAGAATGCTTTCATTTTGAAGCCCAGTGTGCTGAGTAAAGCATCTGACATTTACACATGTTTTCCAAATAGCAGTTGCTTATGTTTACCCCATGGACATTTTGTTATTATACAGACATTAAATGTTAGTTATGATCATCTAGTCTTTTCCATTTTAGAAGTGTAACAAATTTGAATACAATTGGCTAGAAGTAATCATGAGGTCAAAGTGACTCCACCATGCTACCATATGAAGCCACATTTGAAACTCCAGAATTCCAAATTGAGGCATCATCCCCAGTGTCTGTTATCCTTGCACAGCACTAGAATTATTTACAAAATTAATGTGTTGCCCGGACACTCTGTGGAGCTCACTAAAATAGTACGTTCGTGGACTTGCTTAGTTTGCACTCACTTTTGGCACAGCAATTCCTTGGGGTAATTCTTTCAGCTGCTCCCCTGTGTTCTAAGGAAAGCAATGTTTGAACAATGGCCCTCAATAACTCAGCGAACCCTGAGCACCTCAATCCTCACCCCCTGGTAACAGACAAATCAACAAAGAGTGGTAACTTAACATTTCCAAACTTGATTCTAGGTGTGACGGGGACTGCTATATTTAATTGTAGTCAATCCGGTTTTTAGACTGTTCTGCCAAAAAGCAAGAGCTTTGAATAGATGCAGATTTTGGAAACATCTTTTGCATGTGTTCCCAAAACAAACTCTTGGGCATGATATTATATACTTAGCGCTTTGAAAAAAAGATTCAATCTATCTTTTTTGGCTCCCCATTTTTATAGGAAAATTGCTTTCTTAAATACAAACAGACACAGACTAGAAACGTCTGAGGTAAAATTATTAAACAGTATTAAAATTATACCCATAGAGAAGCCGCCAGCCCCGGGTAACCTTACCATTGATTTGAAGAACTTCCTTTATTACCTGACAGGCTTGCTCATTCTGAACATTTATTCCTATTTTGTTGGGCTTTCAAGCATGCCTATCGTGTTGCTGAGGAGTGAAATATCTCCTATAACCCAAATCATAAATCTTTCTTATAACCATGAGACTGTATCTTTATGGCCATACATCATTTTAGTAACTGTCAAAAAGTGCCATCATATCACCTTACAAATTAGAAACCAGAAAGATAATGCACGGTTGACAATACCTATTAAGTGTGGGTAAGGAAAATATTTTTCCTTTGTGGCAAGCCAGAATTCCCATTACAAAACTTTTACACAACTAGAAATTATTTGTGTGCATGCATTAGCCAGCTGCTCACAGCTTAAGTAGGTTAATGTCAGGAAACAAAATGCATTTATAAAAAAAACACTCATTCAAATGTAAAAGATGGAAAAGTAGACATGGAAAAGAAGAAAATTGTCACTGTCACCTTATGAGAAATGACAGAAGGGAGTTATAGTGTTTATTTTAGTCTCCTATACAAGGGGCTTTGTACAGAATCAGTTAAGAGAGAACTTTTGTGTTTCTTTGTAGCAAGAACTAACCATTGTCTGGATGTTCATTGTTTGGCCTTTAATGGTATTTTATAGATATAGACATTATTAGTCTGCCTAAAGAAGAAAAGTAAAACTGGATACGTGAGGGCCGGAGAGGGTCTCAGAGGTTGTGAGCATTTGCTGCTCTTACAGAGAGCCTGAGTTTGGTTCCCAACACCCACATCAGGTGACTTATAACTGCCAGTTCAGAGTGACCCAATGCCCTCTTCTGACCTATGCATGGGTACATGCACACACATGGCACACACATGCTCCCTCAAACACACACTCAGACAGATACATGATGCACATACTCATAAACTCAGGCACACACAATTATTTTTAATTTGTAATGGAGTTTAACTTATTTATTTAATAGAATTTAGCGTTCTCTCTCTCTCTCTCACACACACACACACACACACACACACACACGCATGCACATGTTATTTAAATTCTCTGCTTCCTCTCAAGCATGTGTAAGAGTTGGGTCTAAGTTGCTTTTCCACTTTAGAATTCAGATCTGCTGTACCCTGTGCTGTTCTGAATGAAAACCGTGTTCCATAAACTGCATGATGCCCATGTACTATGCCAGTCTTTCTTTCCTTGTCTACGTGTGTGGAACAACATTTACAGTGGCTAGGGCTCTGAGTGAAGGTTGAATAAACAGAAGGGGACCTCGGCAACGTTTTTTTGCACCCTTTGGCTTTTGTGTTTAGCTGCATTTCATGTCATCCCAACACTGCCCTGTTTTTGCAACAACTGAGACTAAAATATCACATTAGCATGGATCCTAGTTTGGTTTGGTTTGATTTTCTGAGACATTGAAGGCCTCATCCCAAACTTGCAATCCTCCTGTCTCAGTCTCCTGAATTCTAGGAGTGCAGACTGTGCATATGCATATTGCAACAAGAATGAGGTGGGGGAAGCCATCCAAGAGAACATCAAAGAGAAGGTTGTGAGGCAGGAGAACCACATCATCAGCAAGTTGTGGCCCACCTGCTTTGAGAAAAAACTGCTAAAGGAAGCCTTTCAGAAGGCCCCCATGGATCTGAAACTGGACTATCTGGACCTCTATCTTATTCACTGGCCACAGGGACTTCAGCCGGAAAAGGAATTATTCCACAAATATGATCAAGGCAATATCCTCACCAGTAAAAAATGTCCTTGGAAGCCTGGGAAGGTATGGAGGAACTGGTGGACCAAGGGTCTAGTGAAAGTTTTGGGCATCTCCAACTTCAACCAGTTCCATAGTGAAAGGCTCCTGAACAAGCCTGGACTGAAACATAAGCCAGCGACAACCAGGTCGAGTGCCACCCTTACCTTACCCAGGAAAAAGACTGATCCAGTACTGTCACTCCAAGGGCATCCCCGTCACGGCCTACAGTCCCCCTGTTCTCCCCGGGACAAAGGGGAGAACACCAAGACAGAGGACCCTTCACTATTAAAAGACCCCACAATTAAAGAGCTTGCCACAAAGCACAAGAGATTTGGTTCCTTGTCCAGAAAAACATGGTGATCCCGAAGTCTGTGACGCCAGCGCATGTACACGAGAACACTCAGGTCTTTGAACACTCAGGTCTTTGACTTCCAGTTGAGCGACAAGGAGATGGCCACGATCCTTAGCTTCACCAGAAACTGGAGGGCTTGCCTGCTGCCTGAGACAGTGAACACGGAAGAATACCCTGTGACGCAGAATACTGGTGCTGAAGCAGCTCACGAGGCTTCCCCTTTGCTGATGCACACCTCACTCCTGCAGTCCTGTCTAATCCCAGCCTGCCTGACATCAGGCTGCCGGCAAGGCTGTGTTTAAATCCCCACGCTGAACCAGGAACAGATTGTTGCAAGCAAATGTGACTCTGGAGAAGCAAATGGACGTCTCCTTCACTAATTTGATCTGACTAAAACCAGGACTCTGGTAACATCTGAGGGTATACAGATAAAATAATAAAAATCATAACATTAACGAGCATTTTTTTAAAAAAGGTATTTTGTCTAAACTTCATCAAAGTTTAGTCAGTGGAGGAGACTGGAAGTAACAGGAACACAAAACATGGGGAAAGCCCTGAAACCGTCCTGCCCCTCACTCAGCTTGGATGGCCCCAAATGGCTGGGTTTGGAAGCATCATGCCTTCCAGCCACAGTGTGCTTGCGGCAGCCTGAAGCCTACTCACCTTCCCTGCGTACTTAGTTCCTCCAAAACATTTTTTAAAGGAAGCTCATGGGGTTTTATGATTATTAATTTAATTCTCTCATATATTACATCCCAACTGCCGTTTCCCCTTTCCTCTCAGTCCCTTCTGTCTCCCTCTTTCTCATCCACTCCTCCTCTGTTTCTCTTTAGAAAAGGGCAGGCCTCCCAGGGATATCAACCAAACATGGCCCATCAAGTTGCAATAAGACTCTCTCATATTAAGGCTGGACCAGAAACCCAGTAGGAGGCTCAGAACTGTACTGGGTCTTCCTTTTTTCCCTGAAGGTCCAGGGGCAGGACTTACTCAGCTCCTTTGTTACCTGAAGGCTCTGGCCTGTTGCAGAGGGAGATTAAGGAGGCCAGAAGTGTATGCTGACAGAGCCTGACCTCACACTGACTGTTTTGCTTATTCATTTTCTTGGTGGCCCATTAAGCTCTCTGCTGTTTGGCACTTGTCACTTTGTCTTTTGATTTTTGACTTTTGTTATTCAAGCTTACTTTCACCTCTGAGTGGCTTTTTTCATGGGCACAGTGTGTGGAAACGAGATACTCTACTAAGCTGAGTGGACTAGATAACCATCAAACTGTGTTCTGGGTAAGCAGTTCTTGTGTGTTTATGAGTGCATTCAGTGGAGTCAGGCATCATCCTGTGTTATGTATGTATGTATGTATGTATGTATGTATGTATGTATGTATGTGTATGTATGTATTATTATGTGTGTATTATGTATGTACATATGTATAGATAGATGTGTATGTGGGCATGCATGTGTGTATACCCCTATATGTGCCTGTGCAAGTACAAAGGCCAGAAGAGACTCAGGTCTCCTCTATAAATCTGCTTACTCCTTGGACATAGAGTCTCATCCATGAACATTGGGCTCACCTTCTCAACTAGACTAAAAAGACACAAAGCTCTCAGAGATCCTCAAAGCTTCTCAGAGAGCCTTATGACCTCTGCCTGCCTCAGAGCTGTGGTTACTGGCATTTACATGGCACATGGCTTGTTACATGGGTTCTGAGATTTGAATTTGAGCCCTTAAGATTTGGGAGCAAGTGTTCTTAATCACTGGGCCATCTCTCCAGCTCCACGTTGCTTTTCTGTTTTGAATTTTTATCTCTACTGAGGATTGAACATAACCAAGCTTGATAAGAAGAAAAGCAGGTGCTATCTTTGTTGTAATTCTGATTAGAAAACCAAGAATGTATTTCTAGGTGTGGGCCTCATGTTCTCTATAATAGTTTGTTTTCCAAGTCAAGATCTAAGATACCCCAATTATTGATGTTAATGTGTGATTCGGGCTCATTCTACCTTAGTTTTCTAACACTTTCCTGTCTTATCACAAACTCCTTCAGAGCATATCGAGTCCTCTTCATTTCTTATGTTTTGCTTTGTACCATCTACTTCTGTGCATTTCTGAAATGTAGTAAGATGTTCCCATGTTGTTCTCTCAGGAACAGAGAAAGAAAGCCAAGGAACAGAATTATAATAGGACCAGTACAACAGGGCCATGTTCCAGTTTTTAAAAAGGAACATCTTAGTCATGTATGAAATTCTCAAATAAAAAATTTTAAGATAATAAAAGAAATTTATGTTGAGGACTGAGCAACGTCCTAAGAACTGGAAAGACTGTGCAGATGAGAACTCCTCCCTGGGTCTCCAATGTACACGAAAGGCCCAGATCTCAGCTCTAATTTCTCTCATATTAAGTATGGTTTTACCTTCTGTACAGTATCTATTTCAAGATAACAGTATTATTTTTTATTGGATATTTTCTTTACTTACATTTCAAATGTTATCCCCTTTCCTGCTTTCCCCTCTGGAATCCCCCTATCCTTTCCCCCTCCCCCTGCCTCTATGAGAGTGTTCCCCACTCACCCAACCACTCCCTCCCATCTCCCCTCCCTGGCATTCCCCTACATGGGGGCATTGAGCCTTCACAGGGCCAAGGGCCTCTCCTCTCATTGATATCCGATAATGCCATCCTCTGCTACATATATGGCTATAGCCATGGGTCCCTGCACGTGTACACTCTTCGGTAGGTAGTTTAGTCTCTGAGAGCTCTGGGGGGTCTGGTTGGTTGATATTGTTGTTCTTCCTATGGGGTTGAAAACCCCTTTAATTCCTTCAGTCTTTTTTCTAACTCCTCCATTAGGGGGCCCCTTTTTCAGTCCAATGATTGGTTGAGAACATCTGACTCTGTATTTCTCAAACTCCAGCAGAGCCTCTAAGGAGACAGCTCCTATCAGCATGCACTTCTTAGCATCCACAATATTATCTGGGTTTGGTGACATGCGTGTGGGGCTGTCTCTGGATGTCCTTTCCCTCAGTGTCTGCTCCACACTATGTCTCTGTATTTCCTTCTGTGAATATTTTGTTCTCCCTTCTGAGAAGAACTGAAGCATCTACTCTTTGGTTTTCCAACTTCTTGAGCTTCATGTGATCCATGGATTGTATCTTGGATATTCCGAGCTTTGGGGTTCATATCCACTTATCAGTGAGTGCATACCATGTGTTCTTTTGTGATTGGGTTACCTCACTCAGGATATTTTCTATTTCCATTCATTTGCCTATAAATTTCATGAAGTCATTGTTTTTAATAGCTGAATAGTACTCCATTGTGTAAATGTACCACATTTTCTGTATCCATCCTCTCTTGAAGGACATCTGGGTTGTTTCCAGCTTCTGGCTATTATACAAAAGGCTACTATGAAAATAGTGGAGTATGTGTCCTTGTTATATTTTGGAGCATCATTTGGGTATATGCCCAGAAGTGATACAGCTGGGTCCTCAGGTAGTTCAATGTCCAGTTTTCTGAGGAACCTCCACACTGATTTCCAGAGTAGTTGTACCAGCTTGCAATCCCACCAACAATGGAGGAGTGTTCCTCTTTCTCCACATCCTCACGAGTATCTGTTGTCATTTGAGTTCTTTATCTTAGCCATTTTGACTGGTGTGAGGTGGTATTACTTTTTAACTGCAATGTTTTATTTTAACATTCTCAGACATGCAATAAACTTAGAAGAATCTTAGCATGAATCTCATGTAACTGTTAATCTCACAGATGCAAGGACAAAGACCATCGACCCAAATCATAACCAAGTTAATTAAAGCAAACAATTAATTAAATTGTAAAATTCATGTACAAAAGCTGTCACACCTAAAGGTGGGGTTCAAGAGATCAGCCCTGGACATGGGTGAGATAAGGGTTTTTCTAGTCTAGGAAAGGGGGTTTCCAAATGGAGGATTTGACACACAGGTAGTTAGGGATACAGGACATAAACATAACAAGTTGGTCATAACAATCTCCTGAAATAGAGACATGGTGGCAAGGTAGTCATAACAAGGTGATCATAACAAGTTAATCATAACAGAGCAGTCATAATACCCTTTTGAAACAAAGATTTGATTATCCTTTCCTGGAACAGGCAGTCCAGAATCATTTGTAGTTAGGGTTACAGGTGGAGCACAGCCCAATCCTTGAGAAACTGAGATTTAATTGTAAACAGGAATGAGCCTAGTATGCCTTTACTATAAGATGGCTTTCAAGCCTACAATGGAAGCAGGCAGATTTATCATTATCCACTGCATGTTATGTCTTTAATCTACCACTGTGCTGTCTTCACAGTCTACACGTTTGTACATCCTTCTAGCTGTGATCAAACTACAGTGTTAAGCATTTCAAAGCCAAAATACCTGCATCTGAATGCTTGAGCATGGAGGTCACCTACTACAGACTCATGTTTACAGATGTTAACGCAAAATTCACAGGCTCTAGGGTCTCTCTGTTGGGTTCCTTTCATCTCTCAGTTTGGGCCAAGGTGTTCACTATGTGATCCTACCTCCATTGACATCTAGTACTTCATTGCACACACTAACATCATCCCCTCCCAGTCAAATACCATCCACCAATCTCTGCCAGAGCCAGCCACTCCCATGATGCATGAGATCATTCCTGTGCCTGGCATGCTATTCGATAATGGCTTTAGTATGTGGTCAAACTTTAGGGATGTTTGACTTCAACTTCAAGACAAATTGAATATTTCCCAAATGCCAACAGTTTTCTATCAATAAAAGGGGAGATTATATCATAAAAGTCTCCCTTATCTCTTATTTGTTCCTATAGAAAAAATCTCACTAGGAAACAGAGTACAGACTATCTGTGTCTAATAATCAGCACTTTTTCTGTCTCATCGTGTCAGGTCAAGGACGGCCTTCAGGTATAGTCCACACATGAGTACAGTTCTAATGCTATCAACAAGGTTCTTTTGTCTCATCAGCTATAATACCTCATGAATAGTAGCATAATGTCCTGGAAAAGTATGTAAATATAACATATATATGTTGCTAAATTAGTAAGTCATTGCTGGGTACAAGTTATAAACCAGATTTCTTCTTGCAGATCAGAAGAAGGCTGAGTGAGGGGTTAATAGAGCGTACATATCCCCGAACAGCAACTCCTGACTAAGGAAGTGATTCCTACTTCTAATAGGGCAGCAGCATGCAGGAGTAGCTTTCTGGTCCATTGTTTAACAGACTCAAAATACAGTTCCTGAGCCCTGTGGCATCTTAACCTTTAACACATGGTCTTCGCTCTGGTTTTTGTTTGCATTTGATTCTGATGTTTGATATTCTTCCCCTTGGTGTTTTAAATCACGCTCTGTTTCTCTGGACTAAAACCATCACTATCTCTCCATGTCACTTCCTTTGTGACATTCCACATATCCCCATCATTGAACTTGCTGTCTAACCATGTAAATTCCCATTCTCTCACTCTCCCCTATTGCACTTCAGTCACCCCCTTTAGCTGGATCTCTGTCCTGCTGTGTAATGGTTCTTCCTGCTGATAAGCTGTGCTCCAGATACCGAGGGGCAGCAGCACTTGTGGGCAGTTCACTGGGCTAGCAAGTGTCAAGTGCCCCTGAGCAGATGGAAATAGGACCCAAGTCATTTTGCCACAGAACTGCCTTGTTGTGATGTGCAAGCTTTAACATCCCATCAGCTTGGTGGTTAATGGACCTATATGTTTTCAGTCTTTCCTATATTAAACTGGACTTAGATATCTTGGCAAATACGTTTCTATTGCAGCCTTAGTGCCTGTGCCATCTTTTGGAAGCAAAGACAGCCTCGGTGTTTAATCACTTTATCTTTGAGGATCAACAGCTCTCTGTTCTGAGCAGCAGGAGGAGGGCGCAGTGATAAACACTAATAGTTAATGTGTCAGCATTCTCGATAAAGCGCATTCCCTACATTGTCCCGTTAGTGTCTAATAACAGCCCTTGTTATTATTTTCAGTCTAAGTCAAAATGTCTGCATATATTACAGCGAGCAAACGACTCTAAATCACTATACTTAGTCAGTCAGGACATTACCTCTTCTTAGAAAGCTAATGCAAGATCTGCCTGTGTCTTCCCTGCTGGGTTTCCTCCAGGAGATCAGCAGCTAGAAAACAAAGCCTCCAATGAGTTGTCCGCAGTAGCCACAGTGGTCCGGAACTTGCTCCAGTGACTGATTCAACCACAACACAGTCTATGCTGATATTCTTAGCCTTCTCAGTAACCATCATGATTATACAGACACTCCACTCTTGACCCTGCAGGTGTGTTTCTTGAAAAATTGTATGCAGATCAAATTACCCTGCCAAGAATTGTATTGCAAAACTCACCAGGGAAATATGTTACTTGAAGGAATCCTGCAGTTCCTCTTTGTGCAAAGGATTCTTTCATCGTGGCAATAATCCGTGTTTTGTTGGTAAACTTTAAGTCTCTAGGTGTGAATTTGCGTGAAGGACACAGTCAATTTTAATGGAGTAAGGTAGACAGTGGTCTGAGATACACCTTCTGAACTACTGGGGGTGGGGGATGGGCTCAGCAAGCATTCAGTGAAACAAAGGGACAAATTAGTCCCTTTGGAAAAATGAGGCTCTGCCATTATTCTTAATATGCATTGATGTGAGCATTGAAGGTCCCTCTCTCTCTCCCACTGTGGTTTTGCCTTCCCTGGTAATTGTTTCCTTAGAGTAAACTTAAGGATTCTGTTTGTGACTAGAGCCAGAATTCTTTTTAACAAACTACAGGAGCATCAAATACTCTTGACCTAAGCAAGTACACATCTCCCTGTGTTTCCTGAGCTGGAGTTTGTGGTTTCTGGAAGTCTCTGCCGCTCAGAATTTGCAATTTCTGACTTACACCCTGGAACTCAACTCTATATCCTGTTAGTCTAGGGTTCCCTGTTCCTTTTTTCTTTGAAAATATGATTTTTTTCATATAATATATTCTGATTATGGTTTCCCCTCCCCCAACTCCTCCCAGGTCTTCTCTACCTCATCGCCCACCCAACTCTACACCCTTTCTTTCTCGCCTTAGAAACAACCAGGCACATTTTTAGTTCATAAATAACCACCCAGACTTTGGGCTTCTTCCCACCATCATCATCATTCCTAGAGAAATTCAGATACATGTGCAATGATGCTTAAAGAGGTTTAGATCTAAATAATAATCAGGTCATTGCAAGGCTGAAAGCCACTTGCAAAGTCTCCCTGGGGAGGGAAGCATGGGCGTGGTGGCCACAGACGGCTTTGGGGGCTGCTCTGTGCCCATCATGGGTGAAGGTCCTTAAGGGGCCAACCCAAGAACACCTGAGCTATTGTTGACAGGGGAGGAAAGTACCCCCTATTGTCCATCAGCAAGTCACAATAATGATGGAAGATAGACCATAATTGTCTTGACAACCAGACTTCCTCAGAGCCATCATCTAGTTTCTGTGATAAAAATTGGTCAAGAAAGGGACTCCTTTCTGTCTTAGAATCTGTCCAGACATTCAAACATTTTGATAGTCAGGTCACAGTGCTCCCATGTGGCACGTATACAAAGTTTTTTAAAGCTCCTGAGAAATTTTACAAGTCTATTCTCAGTCTCTCCTCTTCCAAATACAGTTATACAAAAGATTCGAAAAGTATCTTGGAATAGACAAAATTAATAAATTTAGTGTAACAATTGACCCATCTTTAGTCCCTCCTCCCACATTCTGTCTCCTCCTAAAACCTGCACCCACTATTTGATCTTTCAGCAAAACCAGGACCCAGAACGGTTCTCCATGTTCAACAACTCAAACTCTACCTTCCAGATTGACAAGCTGTGTTGGAAAAAGAGAAGCACAGGTCACCTTCCCATGGTACCTTTATTTGGAAAGGGTGAGGGTTGTAATTGAATTTTAGACATGGTCATCTTGACAGAAATATGCTAACTCAATTATCTGAGGGAAGAAAGAAAGCAAATCTTTGTCAGATTGTCTGCCTGTTGATGCAGACCTTGACAGGAAGTTAGGGTTGGCAAGAGTACCAGCCATAAAGATCTTCTGACCTGAGCTTTCTACTCAAATTCTTCTCATTGTACACCTCCCTTTGATTACTATTGAGTCACTAATTAAATTACAATTTTCAGTATGAAGACTTCGACAATGTCGTATCTGGAGAGGGGGGTTACCAGTCACGCTTTCCTCTGTGCTTCACTATTTCTCCACAAACAGTTAATATGTTACCTATACAATTGAAAATACATACATACATACACACAGCTAGACTCACTTATATACAAATGTAATATGTTAAATATCCATTTACCTATGCTTATCTGTAAATCTGTCTAACATTAAGAGTTACCTGCTGCCTGTATACTTTATTAAGATTTGTGGCGTGCCCCACTCACCACTGCTCATCTCTCTCTAAATGTTCTCCTTTAATGGTTAATGATCATCAGATTTCTGACTAAACAAAGGCCTTCTGACCTCTGCCCACATACCTTCTCATCCCTAATATGGAACATGTATTCCTGTCCCCATCAAGCCTCAGCATCCTTCTCAGACAAACCGCGTGCTTTCCTGACCTCACCTTTCAGTATTCCTTCAGTCATGCAGCCTGATCAACCTCATTCCCAAAGTTCTGATCCAACCCCAACACAGTCTATGCTGAGATGCTTATCCCTCTCAGTAACCATCATGAATATACAGACACTCCACTCTTGACCCTGTGGGTGCCCGTCTTGACTTCCACATTCTGCACCTACGGATATCTGACCACACACCAGACAGTTGACTCAGCTACTTCCCTGGCATGCAGGTGCATGAGCTGTGAGTACACAGACAGTTGAGTTTTCTCAATGGAAAACCAGATTTCTTCCTGCAGATCAGAAGAAGGCTGAGTGGGGGGTTAATAGAGCGTACATATCTCCAAACAGCAACTCCTGACTAAGGAAGTGATTCCTACTTCTAATAGGGCAGCTGCACACACAGTGGAAAACCCAAGTCACCAACCCTGACACCCATTGTGCTTTATGTCTGTTCATTTCTTCCCACCTCCGCCCATAGGAAGGGTCTTGAATTTTAATACCATACATGATTTTTGACTCTGAAATCTGCTTCTTTCACTTGATGTTGTGACTTTAACATTAACCTACCAAATGGTTATCCTATCTAATTTTGATGGGTATTTAGTTTGTGCCCAGTTCCAGGATTTGGAACCAGCTCACACATTAGTACACACTTACACACACTGTGTGGGATACACTGCACACTTTTCTCTCATGTGTGTACCTAATAAGAAGGTGGCTGGATCATGACTGCGCAAATGCTCAGCCTTAAAAGGTGGTTTCTCCTACTGTTTCCAAGTACGTTATGTTGTTCTGTAATGTTCTTAGAAGCCAGAGTTCTCTGGGGGAAGTCGTGATTAAGCAGACAAACAATCAAGGTCACACCAGCCCCCAGTGCTCAGGTACAGGTAAGATGCCAGCATGCTACAACCTAAGAACCGGCTAGCATGGCTTACATCCTCTGATGAGAACACAAGGCATTTTTATTTGTCTATGTGATATACTCATAGCTAGTCATCCAGATGGATTTCAGATTTCTTTTTTTAATATTTTTTAAAGATTTATTTATTTGATTTATATGAGTACATTCAGATACAACAGAAGAAGGCATCAGAATCCATTACAGATGGTTGTGAGCCACCATGTGGTTGCTGGGAATTGAACTCAGGACCTCTGGAAGAGCAGTCAGTGCTCCTAACCACTGAGCCATCTCTCCAGCCCCAGATTTCAGATTTCTAAGCCACACACCCACTTGAGGTCCGTTGAAGAACACTGGTTGTTAGATACATGTAACGTGGCATTCACACCCACCTGAACTTAACCTGGGTCATTGGTTCATCTGCTTCCTTTCTGGCCACTCGTGTTCCTTCTCAATTCCTCTCTTGACATCAGGTATAGATGATCTATTCTCTCTCCATGGAGAAGGAAAGATGATTGATGTTGATCTAGATTGAAGTGCTTAAATATCTCCACACAAAGCAGATTTCTTCATCTTCTTGAGAAATAGGTCCCATGCTAAATACCAGAGATACTTTAGTAAACAAAAGAAAATCAAAAGGGTGCTTCAGTAAACTTACATTCTACAAGTAAGTAAATAAATATAGTGTAGTTTATATTTATGATAACGCTAATATTAAAGGTAAATTAGAAAGAGTTTAATGGTGCATTTAGGTTCAGGTAAAAACAGAAAGAACTGGGCAGTTACCAGGAAGAAGAAATAGTAAACCCAAAGGGCCTGAGGTTGAACTGTGCCTAGTGTGAACTGGGAACAAGGAGGTCCACTGTGACTGATCAGCTAAAGCAGGAGGAGGAGGAGTGATGTAAATAGCCTCAGAGAGTCGACTAGGATGGGCACTGGGCTCTGCCTCCCTAAGCATGTGTGCTAGTCTCTTCAGCAGGCATATGCAGAGGTCATAACTGGCTTGTAAGAGGGGAACAGCTACTGTTGTCTTGGTATCTCCCAGTTGTCCCTAATTACACACCTATGTCCTTTCAGGAGCTTTTATGTGAGTGCCTGTCATTCCATACCTTTGCAATTCTTGATATCTTCTCTTCTAAGTCTGAGAACTGGGAAACACCCCCCATTGCAGTTGTAGGCTGGCTCGGTTTTCCCAGATGCTATCCAGTGCAGCACTCACGTCATGGCCTCCAACACCAGTGAGTTTGAAGGTCTTTTCTCTGCCGTTGGCTGTTTGTGGTTTTCAGTTGTCTTGCACTTATTTACATGCGTGGCAGAATAACTGACAGTTAAACACTATGCTATTTCTTTCTCTGCTCTATGGATTCATATACATATTGTCCTGGTTAAGGTTACTATTGCTGCGATGAAACACCACGACAAAAACCAAATTGGGAGGAAAGGGTTTATTTGGCTTACCCTTCCACATCATAGTTCATCACTGAAGGAAGTCAGGACACGAGTTCAGAAAGAACTGGAACCTCGAGGGAGGAGCGCATACAGAGACCATGGCTTGTTAGCTCCAGTGGCTTGACTTAGTAGGTATGTTCCACACGATGGCTTTGCTTCAGTCATTGCAGACAGTGCTTTTGTTCATTTTTATGTTTTGTGAGCCTTTCACTTCTAGTAAATAAGGGTACAGTTTTGTGTTATCTGAGCCCGGGAAGATCGCTAAACCTCTTACTCATTATAATAATTCTAATTTGTGGACTTTTTGCTTCTGGGTAGAGAAATCGTATTATAATGGAGAAAGAACAAGTGTGTCTCCTCCTTTGTAATCACGGATATTTTACATCTTTGTCTCATTTAAATTCATCAGCAAGGCTCTCGGCACAATTTCAGAGTAGAAATGGAGAGATGTTTTCTTACCTTTAATTGTAAAAGGAATGAGTCTAACCTTCCACTAGTACATACTTACAATTAAGGTTTTTATTGATACTTTCTGTGAGTTATGAAACACACGGGGTCCTTCAGAGACTCACCAAGCTGATGATGAATAAAGAAGAGGCTTTATTCAGGAACTGGCACCAGATACTCAGGGAGCCAGGCCTGCACCTCAGAGCACTATCAAGATGCATTTCTGAATTACATTAGTCAGAGGTTTATAAAGGCAAAACTCATAACGCTACATACTCCCTGTCTTCATGCAATTAGGGGCAAGAACACATACGGACATACTTCCTGTCTAACTGCACACATCCTCCTACATGTGATCAACAAACATGATAAGTTATTCTCTACTGGTGAAATGAGTCAACTCAAGCCGAATTAAGTATATAAAAGCAGGTTTATTGGGAAATCACTCTCGGCAGGTTCACGAGGCCCAAGGAGCAAGGCCAAGGAAGTTGCCCTAGGGAAGGAGACAATTTTAAACTTGTAAGCATAATGTTTCCTGTTATATGTTCACCTAGTGAAACTCTCTTCTCTTCTTAGTTTACACGAAATTTTTGTCACTAGATTGTACTGACTTTTGCCAAATGCCCAGTCTGTTTTTATTATATACCTGGACCTGCTGAATTTCTTAAAATAAATATCACACTAGTGATTTAATTGGCATGGTAACTTTCTATTGAACTGTTGGTACTGACTCACTGACACTTTGAGTCATTTTTAACCAAATAACAGGATAAATGTTTTCTATTTGGTAGGTGTTTGTCTGTCTGGCATCATGTTGGAGGAGTGGGTGCAGACCTGTGGGACAGAGCAAAGCTGATAATTATGAAATTCTCTAAATTATCACCAAGTGTTTGTCTTGTCTGCCAATTATTTAACATAATATATTGACTTCTCATAGGGTAATTGAGGACTTGCCAGTATCTTCTTGTAAGTATACAAATTTTACTTCTTCATATTTTGGGACTATTAATAAGATATATTACTTTTCTAGTCAAGTGGGCTTTTTCTTCTTTGGCTTCAGTTCTCAGTTCTGATAACACTTTTCATTCTAGGAACCATGGGATTTCATATATAAACACAAACAGCCTTAGAGTTAGTTCCTTCAAAGATTTTGGTGGTCTTTTCCCTTTTAACCTTCCTAAGCATGTGTTACAGATGCAGCCCTGCGAGCAGACAATGAGTAGACTTCTGCTAATCTGGAGCCAGTGTTTTAGCTAGAACAGACTGCAGATAAGCATTGGGATGTGCATGGAGCTTTAGTTCCGCCATAGTGTTCTGTGGGAGTTATCTTGCTGTCTTTCCTTCTTCTTCCTTTGCTGTTTATTTATTTGTTTTTATTCCATTCTTCACTCTTTTCCTCTAGTTGTTTGGAAACTATCCAGTTATTTCTATTTTTGTAAATATATACATGCTTCATAATAGTTAACAGCTCTGGCTGTCCTCTCCCATCTGCATGTCAATGGTGTTCATTATTTTCCCACCATTGTTCTTTATCAGAATGTAGTTGTTAATGCCATTTTTACTAGTGATTTATGCAACCGGTGTTTACTTATATTTAGTCTCATATTCTAATTACACAGTTCATTAGTCATTTCTATGCCTCAATTTGCTCTTTGGGGTTGAATTTAATATTTCAGGAAACAGCCTTTGGGAGTTCATTTAGAGATTGCCTGTGGGTGGTAAACTCATGGGTTTTGTTCGTTCATTTGTTTTGTTTTTTGTCATAAATGACTATTACACCTTTTGTAAATGATTAGCTTACAAATGTCTTTTCTGAGCACCTTCCTCAGTACTCTGTGCCCAACCTAAAAGTCCCTGTGTTGTTTCATGATGGTAGAAGGGGGATGAGAGAGAAAGTGAGAAGAGGAGTGGGGCCAGAGAGAAGAGGAAGAAGACAAAGTGGGTAACAATGATCAGGACGCATCTTATATATGCATAGGAATGCTATGGTGATATTTCTACTGCATATATAATTACTATGAGCTAATTAAGTCCTTAATAGCATTTTGTTAATTGCTATTCCTTCCATGCTTAGTCTCATTTGATTGCTTTTGTGAGGCTGGAGCTCGAACCCAAGACTTCATGCATTCTAGCAAGCACAGTACCACTGAGCCACATAGCTCAGCCTTTGAAATAATGTATTTTCTCACCATGGATTTGGTCTTTTCTCCTTTGTGGTTTTTGTGCCGTGGTGTTCTTAGGTACCTTGCAGACCATTGCTTGGTTTTGAATTCTGGGACTCCTTTGTGCTTCTTCCTTCTGGTAGTCTTATTGCTCATCAGTTCTGCCAAATTGTCAGCAAGGATTTCTTAACCCAAACTCTCCCACATTCTCTTATTTTCTCTCCCTATTAGAGACATTTCAAACTCCTTTTTCTTAGAGACTAAAATCTTTAGTCTACTTTTTCATCAGAGCATGAATTTGCTTTTGTAAGAAATGTGTTTGGGGTCACCAAGAGAGAGAGCACCTTTCCAACACAAGTATCTGGACAAGGTAGACTTTACAGTTCATCAGTGGAACTGGGGAAGGGTGAACACACGTAGACATGCCTACACTTGGGTTTTCTAGTTCAGGTGGTGGCTATGTCTTTGCTCCATTGGCTGTGGTCTAACCTCACAATCTTATTCACCTGGCTATTATGAAGTAATTGCAACTCAGGAGATAGAAGAACAGAAAGGAGTCAGTGCTCAAAGAAAAAAGGGTCACTACTTCAGGCCATCAAATTCCTAGAATAGATCCCTGAGCCTTTGTGGGTAGGAAGAATAAAACATTGCATAAAACTTGAACAAGGCAGAGGAAATAAAAAAAATTATGATCAATTGTCTTAAGTAGTAGATTTACAGTATTTGATAGAAAATACTCTTATTTCATATTTTTCTTTTTCCTTTTTATTTATTCTTGTTTCATAAAATACATCCAGACCACAGCCTCCTCTTCCTCCACTCCTTGAAGTCCCCTCCCAGTCCTACAGCCCCACCCCCCACTCACCCCTTCAACTTCCCTCTCCCCGAGATCCACTATACCTCCTTCATTTCCCTTCAGAAAAGGCCAGGCCTCCCAGAGATCAATCAAACACAGCATACCAAGATGCATTAAGACTAGACATAAACCCTCATACCAAGCCTGGACGAGGCAACCCAGTAGGAGGAAAAGGGTCCTGTAGCAGGCAAAAAAAAAGTCAGAGATGCTCCCCCTTCCACTGTTAGGATCCCCACAAAACAAAAACCTAAGTTAAAAAAACCATAACATTATGCAGATGACCTAGTGCAGATCTTTCGAGACCCTGTGATTGCCTCTTCAGTCTCGTTGAGCCCCTATGAGCCCTGCTTAGTTGATTCTGTGGACCAAGTTCTCATCTGGTTCCTACAATCCTTCCTTCATCCTTTACCTCGGGGTTCCCTTGAGCTCCGCCTAATCTTTGGCAGTGGGTGTACATCTGATCCCATAAACTGCTAAAGGAAGTGTCTCTCATGAAGACTGGACTAGGCACTGAACTATGAGTGTTCGATTCTACCATCCAGCTTCTGGTCCCTGGTCATATAAACAATGGCTGGCATGGGCTCCCTCTTGTGGTGTGGGCCTCAAGTTAGACAGTCATTCCTTGGCCACTCCAAAAGGCCCTGAGTCACCATTGCCCTAGCACATTCTACAGACAGGACAAGTTGTGGGTCAAAGGTTTTGTAGCTTTGTTGGTATCCCAGTCCCACCAATGAAAGCTTTGCCTGGTTACAGAAGATGGCCGGTTCAGGCTCTGTATCCTCCATTGTTAGGAATCCTTGCTAGGGTTAACATCATAGACTCCAGGAAGTTTCCACTGCAGTAGGATTTCGCATTGCCCCCTTAGATGCCCCCTATTCCAATTATCTCTCCCTGAACTCTCCCCTACCCATCCCCCTCTCACCTATTCCCATCCCCACCTTCTCCCAGTCCACCCACAATATCTATTCTATTTCCCCTTCCCAGGGAGATCCATGCATGCTCCAGAACTCCCCTTGTTACGTAAATTCTCTGGCTCTGTAGATTGTAGCATGTTCATCTTCACTTAACAGCTAATATAAGTGGATACATAGCATGTTCATCTTTTGGGGTCTGAGTTGCTTCACTAAGAAATTTTTTTTAGCTTTATTCGTTTGTCTGCAAATTTCACAATGCCATTTTTTCTAATAGCTGAATAATATTGCATTGTGTGAATGCACCACATTTTCTTTATCCATTCTTTGGTTGAGGGACATTTAGGTCATTTCCAGATTCTGACTATTATAAATAAAGCTGCTATGAACATAGTCAAGCATCCTAGCACAAATATTCCTGTGGTAAAATGGAGCATCTTTTGGGTATATGCCCAAGGTTCGTATTGCTGGGTCTTGAGATATACTGAATCCCAATTCTCTGAGGAACTGCCACCTTGACTTCTATGGTGCTGTGTAAGTCTGCATTCCCACCATCAATGAAGGCCTGCTCCCTTGTTCCACATGAGCTGTCACTTTTTTATTGATCTTAGCCATTCTGACAGGTGTGATGAAAATTCAACTTAGTTTTGATTTGCATTTTTCTCTGATGGCTAAGGATATTGAACATTTCTCAGACATTTGAGTTTCCTATTGAGAATTCTCTGCTTATATCTATACCCCATTTTTAATTGGATTACCTGGTTTGTTAATGTCTACTCTCCTGGATTATTTATATATTTTAGATAAATCCAGATCAGATAAACAACTTAAAAAGACCTATAATTCTTAAAGAAATAGTCATTAAAAGGCACCCCCTTCAAAAAAGAGTTAACACCAATATTCCTGAAATTATCCCACAAAACAGAAACAAAAGAAACATTTCCCAGTTCATTTTACGAGACCACAGTCACCCTGATGTCCAAAGAACACAGAGATTCAGCAAAGAAAGAGAGTTACAATTTCCTTCTATGAACTGATACAAAAATACTCAACAAAATACTAACAAACCAAATCTGAGAACACATCAAAAACATCCTCTACCTTGATCGAGTAGGCTTCATCCCAGAGCATTCAATGTAATCCACCATATAAACAAAGTGAAAGACGGACTGGAGAGATGGCTCAGTGGCTAAGAACATTGACTGTTCTTCCAGAGATCCTGAGTTCAAATCCCAGCAACCACATGGTGGCTCACAACCATCTGTAACGAGATCTGATGTCCTCTTAAGACAGCTACAGTGTTCTTATCTATAAATAAACAAAGTGAAAGAAAAAAACACATGCTCATCTCATTAGATGCTGAAAAAGTCTTTGACAAAATCCAACACCCCATCATGATAAAAGTCTTGGGGACATTCGGGATACTGGAGACATATCAAAACATAATAAAGACAAAATACAGCAAGCCTGTAGCCAACAATGAATCAAATAGAGAAAAACTTAAAGCAGTTCCACTAAAATCACAGACAAGATAAGGCTGTCCACTCTCTCCATATCTACACAATATAATACTTGAAATTTTAGTTAGAACAATAAGACAACTGAAGGAGACCAGGAGGATGCAAATTGGAAAAAATGTCAAGTATAGTTATTTGTAGATGATTTGACATAAGTAACTCCAAAAATTCTACCAAGGAACTTCTAAAGCTGGTAAACACCTTCAGTGAGGTGACTGTATACAATATTAAACTCAAAAAAAAATCAGTAACCTTGCTATATACAAACAAAAGATGGGCTGAGAAAGAAATCAGGGAATGAACACCCTTTACAATAGCTATAAATAATGTAAAATGTCTTGCAGTAACTACAACCAAGGAAATGAAAGACTTTTATGACAGAAAAGTCAAGTCTTTGAACGAAGAAATTAAAGAAAATAACAGAAAATAGAAAGTTTCCCTATGTTGCTCTTGGATCAGTAGAATTAACAAAGTAAAGATGGCCATCTTACCAAAACCACTCTACGGATTGAATGCAATCCTCCTCAAAATTCCAACAATTCTTTAAAGATCTGAAAAGGATAATATTCAATTTCACATGGAAAAACAAAAACCCAGGGTAGATAAAATAATCATGAGCAATAAAAGAACTTGCAGTGGTATCACCACCCCTGATTTCAAGCTGTACTATACAGTAATAAAAACTGCAAGGTATTGACATAAAAACAAACTTGTTTGTCAATGGAATCATATCAAAGGCACAGACATAAATCCACACACTGATAGACACTTGATTTTTTTTATAAAGAAGCCAGAAATGCAGAAATGCACAATGAATCAAAAAAGAAGTCATCTTTAACAAACTGTGCTGGTCTAACTGGGTGTCTAGAAAAATGCAAAATAAATCAGATTTATCAGCCTGTCCAAATGGATCAAAGGCTTCAATATAAATTCAGACACACTAAAAATGACAGAAGAGAAAGTAGGGAATAGCTTTGAACACAATGACATAGGAGACAATTTCCCAAACAGAAGACCTATAGTAAAAACACTAATGTCAACAATTAGTAAATGGGACCTCATGAGACTGAAAAGCTTCTGTAAGGCAAAAAACACTATCAGTAGGAGAAATGGCAGCCTACAGAATGGGAAAAATTTTCACCAACTACGCATCTGATAGAGATTAGTATTCAATATTTCTTACACTAATAATCCAGCTTTGTAAGGAAATCTCAGTTTCGTATCTTAACAAAGAATGGACCAAGAGTTTGCCTCTTTCTTCCTTCTGACCCTACTCATGGATATCTGTTAAACAGAATTCTTTCATTTGCCAATGGATAACACCCTGAAAGCTGCTTGCTGAACATAATGGCTTTGGGCTTTGTTCCTGAACTTTCCTTCCACTCCTAAAGTGTTTGTTAGATAAACCCTTGCATGCTATCTGCTTTCTAAAAGCTTTTTAACTATGCCCACATAAGACCAATCTATGTTATGTCCAAATGAAAACCCTTTGCTTTTGTGTGTGTGTGTGTGTGTGTGTGTGTGTGTGTGTGTGTGTGTGTGTGTGAATATGTGTGGAGGTAACTTGTGGGAATTTGTTCTTTTCTTCTACTATATGGGTCTCATGGGTGGAACTCAGTTCATCATGCTTGGCAAAAGGTTCTTGTACCCATTAGCCATCTCATTAGCCCCAGAATTCTATGCAGTCATATCATAGTTTTAAAACATCGCAGGCTCTCCTACTGTGGCGCACACACACACACACACACACACACACACACACACACACACACACACCAGAGAGAGAGAGAGAGAGAGAGAGAGAGAGAGAGAGAGAGAGAGAGAGAGAGAGAGAGAGAGAGAAAACAACCTTTTTGGTCTTCTTGTGTACTGTTTACAAAGTAAAATACTATAGAACTTGCTTGTCTCTACTGCCAGCTGAGGATTCCTTTCCAAATTCCTCCCCTCAAACAACAGAGTGAAAAATAAACAAGTAAATGTATGGAAAGAAAAGGATGGTCTCTGAGCTTTCCATGTTTATGCTCAGATCTCCTTATCTCACCCAGTTGCTGATGTTTTAGTGGTATTAATTTTGTCAAATGATTCCTCTATCCTTTTAGAATAACCATGTTTACTGTGTTTAGTTTACTGTAGAGTAGCTCCCATCTCAAAGTAGAAAAATCATAAAATTCCAAGGCAAAACATCATTGGTTACTGTAAATATTTTAAGGAGATGACATATGGCATGCCTTAGCCTTCTCAGTAATGATAATGCATGTGTGTAAACAAGCAATGGGATTGGTATGGTGAGCCCTCCAGAGATGAACACTCACACCAGAGTTTATAACCACTTTCCAGTCTCTATTTCCAGTCTCTATTCCAGGAAACTGACACTACATTCAGGTATTGAAGACTCAAGTGTAGCTCTGAATGTTTAGGGTAAGGAATTTTTAAGGTAAGACACACACACACACACACACACACACACACATATTCTAATATTGGCAGGTGCAGGGGGAGTTATGAGCAAGCAAGCATATGAACAGAAGCTAAGATAAGTTATCTGGCCATCTTGACCTTGGGTTCCTGAAATAAAGTTGGGTTGTTTTCCACCATATTCTCCATAAAGGAGATCAAGTTCTAGTAACCTGAAAGACCTCAGCAGGAAAGTAAGAGAATTCTTTGTTTACCTCAGTACCTCATTTTTAATAGGGTTATTTGGTTCTCTGCAGTCTAACTTCTTGAGTTCTTTGTATATATTGCATATTAGCCCTCTATTGGCTGTAGGATTGATAAAGATTTTTCCCCGTCTGTTGGTTGCTGTTTTGTCCTATTGACAGTGTCCTTTGCCTTACAGAAGCTTTGCAATTTTATGAGGTCCCATTTGTCAATTGTTGATCTTAGAGCATAAGCCATTGGTGTTCTGTTCAGGAAAATTTCCCATGTCCATATGTTTGAGGTTCTTCCCCACTTTCTCTTCTTTTAGTTTCAGTGTATCTGGTTTTATGTGGAGGTCCTTGATGTACTTGGACTTGAGCTTTGTACAAGGAGATAAAAATTTGTTGATTTGTATTCTTCTACATGCTAACCACAAGTTGAACCAACACCATTTGTTAAAAATGCTGTCTTTTTTTCCACTGAATGGTTTTAGCTCCTTTGTCAAAGATCAAGTGACCATAGCTGTGTGGGATCATTTCTCGGTCTAAGAAGTTTCAACTGAGGAATATCAAATGGCCCAGAAGCAACTAAAGAAATGTTCAACATCTTTAGTCATCAGGGAAATGCAAATCAAAACAACCCTGAGATTCCACCACACACAAGTCAGAATGGCTAAGATAAAAAAAACTCAGGTGACAACAGATGCTGGCGAGGATGTGGAGGAAGAGGAACATTCCTCCATTGTTGGTGGGATTGCAAACTGATACAACCACTCTGAAAATCAGTCTGGTGGTTCCTCAGAAAATTGGACTTCCTGAGCACCCAGCTATACTACTCCTGGTAATATACCCAAAAGATGCTCCAACACATAACGAAGACACATGCTCCACTATGTTTATAGCAGCCTTATTTATAATAGCCAGAAGCTGGAAACAACCCGAATGTCCCTCAACAGAGGAATGGATACAGAAAATGTTGTTCATTTACAAATTGGAGTGCTACTCAGCTATTAAAAACAATGACTTCATGAAATTCATAGGCAAATAGATGGAACTAGAAAATATCTTCCTGAGTGAGGTAACCCAGTCACAAAAGAAAGCACGTGGTATGCACTCACTGATAGGTGGCTATTTGTCCAAAAGCTGGAAATACCCAATACAATTCACAGACTATATGAAGTTCAAGAAGACAGAAGAATAAAGTATGGATACTTCAGTACTTCTTAGAAGGGGGAACAAAAGGGAGTAGAGGGTTGGAGGGACTTGGGAGGAAGAAAGGAGGAGGGGGGACAGAGAAGGATCAGGTATGGGAGGAGACAGGATGGTATACAGAGGGTCAGGAAATTGAACAGAAGTGTGTAGCAATGGGAGATGCAGACTATGGGTAGCCACCAGCAAGTCACAGATACCAGGAAAGCAAGAGGCTTCCAGGACCCAAGGGAGATGAGATTAGCTGAAATGCCCAACAAAGGGGAGGGAGAACATCTAAAGACCATATCCAGAGGTTAGGCAAGTCTTCCAATTAGGGGAGGGGGCCACTCACTCATCTCCAAATTTTTAACCCACAATGGCTCCTGTGTAAAGGAAATATGGAGACAAAGTATGGAGCAGAGACTGAAGGAGAGGCCATCCAGAGACTGACCCACCTGGGGATCCATCCCATACACAGACACCAAACCCAGACACTATTGCTGAGGCCAAGAAGTGCTTGCTGACAGGAACCTAATATAGCTGTCTCCTGAGAGGCTCTGCCAGAGCCTGGCAAATACAAAAGCAGATCCTCATTGCCAATCTTTGAACTGAGCACAGGGTCTCCAATGGAGGAGTTAGAGAAAGGGGTTTGCAACTCCATAGGAAGAACAATATCAATCAACCAGACCCCCCATAGCTCCCAGAGCCTAAACTATGAACCAAAGAGTACACATAGAGTGACCCATGGCTCCAGCCACATATGTAGCATTATATGTTGAGCATCAGTGGGAGGAGAGGCCCCTGTTCCTGTGAATGTTCGATGACCCAGTATAAGGGAATGTCAGGGCGTGGAGATGGGAGTGAATGGGTGTGGTGAGTGGGGAAACACCCTCATAGAAGTGGGGCGGGTGGAGGGCATAGGATAGGGAGTTTTCAGAGGGGGAACCAGGAAAGGGAAATAACATTTGAAATGTAAATTAAATATCCAATTAAAAAAAAATTGTTAAAAAAAAAAAAGAGGGTTGGGGATTTAGCTCAGTGGTAGAGCGCTTGCCTAGGAAGCGCAAGGCCCTGGGTTCGGTCCCCAGCTCCGAAAAAAGAACCAAAAAAAAAAAAGTGAAAAACGAGGGGGTCAGAGGCTGGAGAGATGGCTCAGTGGTTAAGAGCACCGACTGCTCTCCCAGAGGTCCTGAGTTCAAATCCCAGCAACCACATGGTGGCTCACAACCATCTGTAATGGGATCTGATGCCCTCTTCTGGTGTGTCTGAAGACAGCTACAGTGTACTTATATATAATAAATGAATAAATCTAAAAAAAAAAAAAGAATACAAGATAAAAGCCAGGCAGTGATGGCACACACCTTTAATTCCAGCATTTGTGGGGCAGAGGCAGGCAGATCTCTGTGAGTTTGAGACTAGCCTAGTCTATATAGTAAGTTCCACGACAGCCAACACTACACAGAGAAACTCTGTCTGGGAAAACAAAACCAAACACAAATAATCAAAACAAAAAGAATACAGAAATGGAACGCACTCTCTTGCCATGTCACAGGATCAGCATTTTAAGCTGTGTTAGACATTTCGCATGAACTATATGTGCCATTATTAAAAAGAGGTGACTGTGACATGTCCTTAGGCTTTACTGAGGACCTACTCAGTGAGTAGCTAACTTTTTTTTAATGGACTTGTATCTACTCTACCTTGGGGGTAACTGGACCGAATACCAAATTCATGAATGAAGAAGCTTTCATTGCAAAAGTGCACCAGAATTAATTCTCCAAGGAAACCTCTGAATTTTCCCAACAGTGGTTGAAAATCTACAAAGAAATCTCCAAGTGTTGATTTGGAAGTGGGACATTTGAAACAAATATTCAAGGAGCTTTTCACAGGGATGGTGGAAAGTGGAGGTTTTATCAAGTCTTCAGAGAGCAATGCTTTATGATATTTGATAGGCAGAGCGATCACTCAGGAGATGGAGATTCTGATGCTGGCAGTGGGCCCCACCTGTAGGTCAATGAGTGGGACCAAATGGACTGATCAAAAGTCAATGTTCTGGCTGTTCCACACTATAGCCACCAGCCATGGATGGCAGCCAAATATTTCAACTGGTTGAAAAACTTGGAACTGTGCAATAAGCATCAAGTGTATACCGAGTTTTGAAAGTTAAAAGAAGGAAGTATATAAAATGATATGTTCATTTAAAATGAGTAATATGCATGAGAGGGTGAACATAATCAAATATGTTACCTGTTTGCTTAACAATCTCAAAGATAGAAAATTTATATTAAACTAAAACTATGTTTATGTAGTATATTATGTAATTGAACATATTGTATTCAATAAGGTAACTATTTAAATTAATTTTAACTGTTATTATATATATTTTATATATTATTTAACTGTTATTATATATTTTCATATGACTAGCAGAAAATGTTCAGTTGTATATGTATGGTTTTACAGTATATTTACATAATATACTGTAATATTTTTATAGTAGTTAACCACAAGTTTTATAACAAATCACCATAAACTAAGTGGCTTAAAACAGCACAGATTCATACTCTTACAGAACTGTAAGTGACAAAGGAATCTGAGGGAGACTTTTTCTTTTCTTTTTTTTTCTGTAGCATGTGCAGATCACCTGCATTGTCTGTTCTCTGGCTTTGCCTCAATCTTTAGACTCTTAGCTGTCAACACGGGGTCTTCAGGTTGTCCTTTATCTCTCACCTCTACCTCTCTTGCCTCTACTATGGTGTGTCCTTCCCCTCCTCCCTCACCTTCCTCCTTATAAGGATGTCTATGGTTGTGTTTTGTTCTTCCAAGTAATCCAGCATGATGTCCCCATCTCAGGACATTGACAAGGCTACGTGAGCATGTGAGAGTAGGACACGGATATTTATTTGGTTAGGCATCCTGCCTGGTACAGTATTTGTGTGTTCTGGATGTGTATCCTCATGCCTTCATCCTTCTGTACTGCATAAGTGGATTCAGGAACCAGAAACTCACAATCTTATTATTTCAGTATCGCAATGCCCAGCATTGGGTCTAAAAACACAATGCATTTTTAATGTTTGTTTTGTTTGAGTTTGGGATTTTTTTTGGTTGTTTCTGTTTGTTTGGTTGGTTGGTTTGGGTTTTGTGTGTGTGTGTGTGTGTGTGTGTGTGTGTGTGTGTGTGTGTGTGTGTGTGTTGTTTTGTTCTGTTCTGTTCTGTTTGTTTTGTTTTGTTCAATGGTGGAACATGAGCCCAGGGATTCAGGACCATTTGGCAGACACTTTATCATTAAACTATGTTTCCAGTTCTAAGTCTGATTTTTATATAGATTCAACAGAGTATCAAAAGACCTTGTGACTATAAATAGCAGAGATTATCAAGAATCCAGGAACTGGCGAGATGGTTCAGTGATTAAAGGTGCTTGTTTCTGATCCTGACAACCTGACTTCAAGCCTGAGATCTGCATGGTAGAAGAGAACTGACTCCAGCATGATGTCCTCCGACCTTCACATGCATGCGAAAGAAAGAAGAAAGGAAGGAAGGGAAGAAGGATAGAAGAAAGAAGGAAGAGAAGAAGGGTGGGAGGAAGGATAGGAAGAAGGAAGGCTGGAAAGAAGGAAGAAAAGGAAGGAAGGAAGGAAAGAAAGAAAGAAAGGAAGAAAGAAAGGAAGAAAACCAAAATCCTGGGCTCTAATTCAAGAGCTGTGTCATGCTCCTCAGTCAGTTCCCTCCATTCCTTCATAGATAGTGCCAATTTGAGGGATGAAATCTGGGCTAATTTATACAGTTCACAATGAGCTTCAGGGATTATTTGTATCCTTTCAAAGAATGTAATTTTTTTAAATTATTTTCACATTTATTATACAAATCCAGTGGAGGGGGAATTCCTATGCCTAAGCTTTTGTGTGAGGACTGGCCCAGTCTGGACCCCAGGCACTCACGATATAGTGGAGAAATAAGATACAAACACCAGTGATAGACGTCCCAGATAGGAGTAACAGGCACACTGCTAACCAAGAGTCAGGAAAGAGTGACTCCAGTCTGTGAAAATCCTCTCACACCAAAATGATGTAAGATAGAGATTATTCCTTGGAGGAAGGACAGTGGCACAGCTACTCTCCAATGTCGTAATGAAATACCCTGATATAAGCAGCTTAAAGAAGAAAGAGCTGATTTTGGTTCACAGTTGCAGTGATGCATCCTATCACGGTAGGGAGGACATTACAGCCAGCGGAGAAAACCATGATGACCGGATTGGGGGAGGGGTAGGGGGTGAGGTTGGGGAGTTGGCCGGTCACTCTCTTGGAATAGGGCATAAGCAGGAGTTAGGGCTAGCCTATAAGGCCTAAAGGTCTGCCTGCCCCCAGAGACCTACTTTCTAGAGGTTCCACAACCTTCCCAAATAGTGTCATTAGCTGGGGACAACATATTCAAATGCGTGACAGTATAGGGGACATTTCACATTCAAAGATGGGTGATGGGTCTCAAAGACTTCAAATGAATCTTAAGCCTCAAATCTAACCACTGCATCTCCTGACTTCCATCTCATTTAAGAGTGACAATTTAAAAGCTTTGAGTTTTCCTCTTTTCATTTCTTAAACATTAACCTTGGAGGTTAGATCAATGTAAGAAGTAAGGACACAGAAAACGCGGGCAGAGGGGAAGAAATAAAAGCATGGAGATAGTATTGCAGCTCCCACACTTCCCGTCGACAGTATAAAACTTAGATCTGAGAATCGCAACTATAGACTAGCTTCTCAAAATAACAGACACTGGCCAATTTTCGGGAGTATTGGAGGCACATGGTCTAACTTATTATACATTTCAAAACATTTAAGATTCTGCTATGGTCTAAATATACCACGGATGCAGTGCATTTACATATTCATAAATTACATATGGACGCGTTCTCCTCCTATCTGTGCATCCAGCCCTCCATCTATTAAACAGCAACTTTATCCTGAGGGTCCACCAAGATTCTGATTGAGGAATTTGTGGAGAACCATGTCACCATTATTAATTAAGCATCTCTAAGTACTGGCATTTCCAGAGCCCGCACAGACTTCCGCCTCAAACTTTGCCTTGTATTTGGAGCTCACAGATGACTGGACAGCAATTTGTCCCAACTGGCAAGAAGAACGAACACGAGACGCATGCGCTGAACTGAATGGTAAAGCCCGGACTCGAATTGGGGATCTTCAACAATTCAGAGCAGAAAAGCATGCCCCTACTCACACGCTACTGGAAAGTCTCGTGAAATGCTCATTAGCTAAAATACAGAAGGTCCACACAAAGAGTACCGAGTGTTTCTATATAAGGAAAATTGTAAGGCTAGAGAGAAGGGGCTCACTCCCGTGGAAAGTCAGCTTGTTCAAGACGTAGTCTCGGTCGTATGAAAGGTTACTAATAACCTTTGTTTAATTTTCTGATAATAATAGGATCTGGCTACCTTTTCAGGAAGCTGACAGAAGTGCAAAGGCCCGGTGGTCTCCACCGGACTCAAACTGTGACCGGAAGTCACTTGGCCCTCCCAGTGAGATGGCTTTCCTCTTCGGAATCAGAACTACTGGCCGACAGAGTCTAAGGCAGGACTCCCACCAAGCAGTTTCTGTAATCCTAGGGACTTCTGGAGACCGTGGCAAATATAACATTGTGCCACATCTCACAGAGGTCAGGTCAGTCTGAAAAACCACGCCTCTGACCTGAAAAGCCTCTCGATATGCATCATGTTTTCTCCCTGTCACCTCTACTTCACAAGTGACAATGAACACTGAGCAATGCTGATAGCATTTTTATGGACAAATATTACACTTTGTGTGGAGAACTTCTGTTTCTGGGCACACAGGCTAGACATGCTGTGATGTCTCTCCCTCACTGTGCGCACACAAAATAATCGCTGTTTTTACCCATAAAGCAAAGAAGGCAGGGTGACTGAGCCCTCTGGGTCCCCGGGGAGGGTTTCCTCCTTGCCCCATATGTTCCAGACTTAAGAACAAAGAAATGAGAGTCCAGAAACACCAATAGATACAGGAAAATCTCAATAGACATTATTTGACCAATGGAAAACCTGCAAGACTGTAGTGTTTAGACAGTATTCACATTACTGCAGTCGGTTGCTGCTGAGAAAGCCATCCAGGCCTTACCGCATGAACACAAGCTAAGAGTCCAGACCTCCACAAGTCATGAATCAAGACCGCCACACTAGAGTGTTACAGGAAACCAAGTAAGGAACCAGAAATTCCACTCTCGACAACAAGTAACTAGCGTGCCACCAGCAGCAGCAGCACCGCAGTGACATCAGACATCAGTGTGCCCTGAACTTGTGACATCAGACACCTCGGTATCAAGAACCTTCACTCCTTATCTCACCCGAAAGATAATACCAAAGCTCATATGGAAAGGAAAAGAACTAAAACACTTTTTAAAGCAAAAGCAAAATCTCTTTGGTTTAAAGATAGTGTTTGGCTAAGTAATCACGATAGCAATGAAACCAGCTGACGGAGACATGTAGACAAGGAGTGTAAATCTTTTTAATGAGGCTCATTCAATGTAATTTTCTTTGTATGGATTTCTAAGTATGTTTAGGAAATATGGAAGTTGCATTTCTCTCTAAACAATCTTCACACAATGGAGAAATTATCACTTTATAAATTAAAGCTGAATTATAGGCCATATTTACATAAATATATTTTGAATTATTTATTTATCTATTTATTTATTTGGAGAGGGTGTTCGTGTGTGTGTGTGTGTGTGTGTGTGTGTGTGTGTGTGTGTGTGTGCATGCCTCAGGGATTATCGGTGCTTGCACTACTATGTCTGGGTTTTACTTATAACTGAGGATTTAAACCCAGTGTATATTGGAAAAGCCTATTGAGCCATTTCCTCAACCCACATTTAAAAATATTTTGAGTATGATTTCTAAAACAATCCAGATGTAAAGTCTCTAATTTTTAAACCGTTTTAGATAACTTGTATAATTTAGAATCTGACAAAATAACGACTTGGAAACTCAGAAATAAGAAATCTATTTACAGTTGTACTCTGAAATGTAACCGTGTGTGCTCCAGCAAGACTTAAAACTCAATTGCTTGTGGCATCAATAAAAAGTAACATTAAGATATCCAGTGCTATGTTTAATATATATATATGGCATTCATATTGCAAATACTTTTTTTTATTAACTTGAGTATTTCTTATATACATTTCGAGTGTTATTCCCTTTCCCGGTTTCCGGGGAAACATCCCCCTCCCCCCTCCTCTCCCTTATGGGTGTTCCCCTCCCCATTCTCCCCCCATTGCCGCCCTCCCCCCAACAATCTAGTTCACTAGGGGTTCAGTCTTAGCAGGACCCAGGGCTTCCCCTTCCACTGGTGCTCTTACTAGGATATTCATTGCTACCTATGAGGTCAGAGTCCAGGGTCAGTCCATGTATAGTCTTTAGGTAGTGGCTTAGTCCCTGGAAGCTCTGGTTGCTTGGCATTGTTGTACATATGGGGTCTCGAGCCCCTGCAAGCTCTTCCAGTTCTTTCTCTAATTCCTTCAACGGGGGACCTATTCTCAGTTCAGTGGTTTGCTGCTGGCATTCACCTCTGTATTTGCTGTATTCTGGCTGTGTCTCTCAGGAGCGATCTACATCCGGCTCCTGTCGGCCTGCGCTTCTTTGCTTCATCCTTCTTGTCTAATTGGGTGGCTGTATATGTATGGGCCACATGTGGGGCAGGCTCTGAATGGGTGTTCCTTCTGTGTCTGTTTTAATCTTTGCCTCTCTATTCCCTGCCAAGGGTATTCTTGTTCCCCTTTTAAAGAAGGAGTGAAGCATTCACATTTTGATCATCCGTCTTGAGATTCATTTGTTCTAGGCATCTAGGGTCATTCAAGCATTTGGGCTAATAGCCACTTATCAATGAGTGCATACCATGTGTGTTTTTCTGTGATTGGGTTACCTCACTCAGGATGATATTTTCCAGTTCTGACCATTTGCCTACGAATTTCATAAAGTCATTGTTTTTGATAGCTGAGTAATATTCCATTGTGTAGATGTACCACATTTTCTGTATCCATTCCTCTGTTGAAGGGCATCTGGGTTCTTTCCAGCTTCTGGCTATTATAAATAAGGCTGCGATGAACATAGTGGAGCACGTGTCTTTTTTATATGTTGGGGCATCTTTTGGGTATATGCCCAAGAGAGGTATAGCTGGATCCTCAGGCAGTTCAATGTCCAATTTTCTGAGGAACCTCCAGACTGATTTCCAGAATGGTTGTACTAGTTTGCAATCCCACCAACAATGGAGGAGTGTTCCTCTTTCTCCACATCCTCGCCAGCATCTGCTGTCACCTGAGTTTTTGATCTTAGCCATTCTCACTGGTGTGAGGTGAAATCTCAGGGTTGTTTTGATTTGCATTTCCCTTATGACTAAAGATGTTGAACATTTCTTTAGGTGTTTCTCAGCCATTCGGCATTCCTCAGCTGTGAATTCTTTGTTTAGCTCTGAACCCCATTTTTTAATAGGGTTATTTGTCTCCCTGCGGTCTAACTTCTTGAGTTCTTTGTATATTTTGGATATAAGGCCTCTATCAGTTGTAGGATTGGTAAAGATCTTTTCCAAATCTGTTGGTTGCTGTTTTGTCCTAACCACAGTGTCCTTTGCCTTACAGAAGCTTTGCAGTTTTATGAGATCCCATTTGTCGATTCTTGATCTTAGAGCATAAGCCATTGGTGTTTTGTTCAGGAAATTTTTTCCAGTGCCCATGTGTTCCAGATGCTTCCCTAGTTTTTCTTCTATTAGTTTGAGTGTATCTGGTTTGATGTGGGGGTCCTTGATCCACTTGGACTTAAGCTTTGTACAGGGTGATAAGCATGGATCGATCTGCATTCTTCTACATGTTGACCTCCAGTTGAACCAGCACCATTTGCTGAAAATGCTATCTTTTTTCCATTGGATGGTTTTGGCTCCTTTGTCAAAAATCAAGTGCCCATAGGTGTGTGGGTTCATTTCTGGGTCTTTAATTCTGTTCCATTGGTCTATCTGTCTATCTCTGTACCAATACCATGCAGTTTTTATCACTATTGCTCTGTAATACTGCTTTGCAAATACTTTTTAAGGATGCCATCTGTGTTAAGGTTCTGTAGAATAACAGAAGTGGTAAAATTGAAATATATCACATAGGGAATTCATTAGCTTATCTTCCACAGTCCTACAGTGACCGTCGACAGGCTGGAGAAGCTGAGAACCTGGTCTCTCAGTTCATGAAGCTGGGTCCCTCAACAGCCCCATTCTGGCAGTTGTGGCCTAAAGTATTTATTAATTAATTAATTTATTTATTTAACTTTTATTTATTTTTGTTTGTATGTTTTATTCTTCTATCATATATCTCCACCACAGTTACCTCTCCCTCCTCTTCAAAGTAATACTAGGCACTTCTTCTCTTCATATTAAGGCTGGACAAGGCAACTCAGTAGAAAGACCAGAGTCCTAAAACCAAGCAAGAGTCAGAGACAGTCCCCACCGCCACTGTCCCACAAGGATACCCGCAAGAAGGTCAAGCTACATGAGCATAACGTGTAGGCAAGAGGGCCTAGGTCAGTCCTCACAGGATCCCTGATTATAGGTTCAGTCTCTGTGAGCCCCTATGTGTCCAGGTTAGTTGATGCTGTGGGTTTTGTTTTGATGTCCATGACCCTTCCGGCTTCTGCAACCCTTCCTTCCTATCTTCCACTGGATTCCCTGAGTTCAGCCTAGAGGATTTCTAGATAGTCTCAGATCATCCATGCATACTGGAAGGCAGAAGTTGGGTTCCAATGTAAGCAAATGATTACCGCAGCAGTAGCAGTGACAGGGTGGATGCATTCAGCATTGAGAAGCAAAGCAGCTCTGCTCATTCCTTTTCGTGTCTGGACCACTGCAGAAAGGTGCTGCCAACCCCGGGGAAGAGAAGACACCCTCAGAGGGTCGGCCTAGGGAAGAGAAGACACCCTCAGAGGGTCAGCCTAGGGAAGAGAAGACACCCTCAGAGGGTCTGCCTAGGGAAGAGAAGATACCCTCAGAGGGTCGGCCTAGGGAAGAGAAGACACCCTCAGAGGGTCAGCCTAGGGATGTGTCTTAAAGGATCTCAGATCTAATCAAGTTACAACCAAACTTAACCACTATACTCTCAAAACTTACAGCCATTATTCGTTCTTTCATTCAATTTCTCTTTTTTATTCTTCCTTTATTTTTCTTTTGAGGTAGGTCTCACTATGCAGCTCTAACTGGCCTGGAACTCACTATGTAGGCCGGGGTTAACCTTGAACTCACAAAGACCCACTTTGCCCCTCCTCCCACCTTGCTCAGCAAAGCCATTATTCTTAACGTATGATAGCTCAATGATAGCTCATTTTATCTGAAGTAAATTTGTAAAATGCAAATTAATGTTCATTAATATAGCTGGTGATCCCGACTTTCTGATGCAAATATACATTCAATACTCACTGTAACTTGCAATGCATATCTCCCAGGTGTTTAATTCAGTTTTTAATGTTCATACAATGTTTTGTTGACATGTAAACACTCCATTTATTTAAGCGTGTTCATACCCTCTGGCAATATTTCCAGAAAATAACCGTATAATGTTGCTTTTCAAATACTATTAACACAGATATCAAACTTCCGCACAGCACTTCAGAATGTAAAAACATATTTACACTAGATGCTATATTTGATGTCCCCACAGCATCCCAGCTGGAAACCACTGAGCAGACATTTGCTGAAATGAGAGTGACTGTCCCAAGATCACTCATAGCAACGCATAGCAAAGGTTCTAACCAAGGAGACAGAGCCCCAGTTCTAGTGACATTTCCCAGTCACCAAACTTAGGAGCTGTGAGTGTTGGGACACACAAAGTCAAAGTGGCCCGACTTATAGATGACTATCCTGCAGTGGTTGTCTTCAGGAGGAGAAGATGCTGACAGCCAGATGCCAAGGTTTCTTTTGGTGAACACGTCATCAGCTAAACTTATAAAGAGTGTGTAACCGAGATGCAGGCTTTGCTAACATGGAGAGTGGGCAGTCACCTTGCCATCGACGGAAAAAGGGGAGCTATCTGTCGAGCCAGAGCACGACATCTGAGAAAGCTGAAGAGAGATACGCATGTGAAAACGACGCAGTAATTGCTTCAAAATACAAGGCACTGTTTTATAATTTAAATCCCCCCGAGGTGTGGCATTAATCAGTCAGGTGCAGGAATCAGAGTCACTGAATACATTTTATAGCTCAGCATCTCCCTGGAAGAAACAGTACGTGTCGTAAGGAAATAACTGCTCTAATCCGTGTGGTTTCAATCACTGCCTGGTTGTCCTCTCTACTCATTGGAGCTCTTGTGGCCTCATTATTTGCATTCTCAACATGCCTGTTGCCTCTCCATGCTCCGGCTGAGCACCTCTTCTCTGAAGTGTCCGGGGAATGCACGGTTGTCCATGCCCAGCCTATATCAAGCTCCAATCTAATTTGCGAAGACTAGTAAATACACAGTGGGTTGCACGCGCCACAGACCACGTGTGGTGGTGATTAAGTTATCTGATTCTGCCTTCCACAATCCCCTCCGCTTCCCACTTAACATTCTTCACACTTGCAAGTACTTACTAGGGCATTTCTGGGTTTTGAGCACTACTCCATCTTCTCTTTAAAAAGCAGTCACACAAGTCTTGTATTATTCAGAGGTCTAGCAATTAGTTACCTCTTTTTCAAGACACAGGTGCCATCCCGTTGAGGAGGGGCTGTGTGTGACACACACCAGGTCCTTCATCTTCCCTTCTGGAGACAGGACAGAGCCATATGCTCTGACAGAAGGGAATAAGGAAAGTCTGAATGTCTTAGATTGGTGCTCTGTTGCTGTGATAAAACACTCTGATCAAAAGCAATACTAGGAAGAAAAGGTTATTTCACCTTACAGGTCCATCTTCAAGGGATGCCAAGCTAGGAGCTTGAAGTAGAAACCCTGAAGGAAAACACCTTTCTGCCTTGCTTCGTGTAATGGTTGCTTTTCTATCACTGTGATACAGCACCATGACCAAGGAAGCTTATAGAAGAAAGGGTTCATTTAGAGCTTACAGTTCCAGAGGGATAGAAGTCCATCCACGTCTTGACAGAGAGCATGGCAGCAGGCAAGCAGGCATGGCACTAAGCAGTAGTTTGGAGCTCATACGTCTACCCACAGCAGGAAGCAAACAGAGCACACACTGGGAATAGTACAAGGTTTAAAACTTGAAGCCATCACTGGTAACACATCTCCTTCAAAATAGACTGCAGCTCCTAATCCCTCCAATCAGTTTCACTCATTGGAAACCAAGTATTCAAACATATTAGTGTATAGAGGCCATTTTCATTCAAACTACCACATTCCACTCCTTGGCCATTATAGGCTCATGGGCTCATGGACATATCATAATGCAAAGTACATTTAGCCCAATTTCAAAAGTCCCCATGGTCATTTAAATTCTCAACGGTGCTTCAATATACAAAGTCTCTTCTGAGACTTAAAACAATCTCTTAATTATAAACCTCTATAAAACCAAAAAAGCAAACTTTGATGACAGCAATACACTCCCCTCTCAGGCTGGTTTGTGTCTTGTCTGCAGATTTCCTTGGCCTATATCTCATGGCTCTGGCATGTCAGACCTTTTAGGGTCTCCAGTGCAATCCAAGCTTCACTTTCACAGATTAATGCAATGTTCTCTCATGACCTCTTACCCTCTAGGGACCTTCATGCAGGGACTACCCAGCAACATGAGTCATGAACGCATAAACTTGCAACATGTTCCCTGGCTTCAGTGGCTCTCCATAACCATGGAGGAAGACTTCACAACCCCTTATTCATATATCCTTGATAACTCTAAAGCAAAATCACATGGACAGTACCTGCTAAATTTGGGTGTTCACTTGGGATAGAGCAAGGGTCTTTCGAACCAGATTTGCTGTAGATTGTCCTTGTTGTTGCTCTTTAGAAGGAAAGCATACTATAGTCCTTTTCCTTTCAGAAGTTGGGAGCTTAGATGGATGGAGTCTCCCCAAAGGCACCTCGCTCTTTATTCCAATTTAGATCAGGCCTTGGTTTAATCTCATCTTTCCATACAAGTCTTGGCTCTGATATTAAATTTCCTGGTGTTCTTTTTCTCTTCATACTGTACATCATGTATTTCTTCCTGCCCCTTTTCAATGTAGCACTGCGTACCCATGTGACAGAGTCAGTATTATGTTGTCTTGAGATTTCCTTCTCTTAAGAAGTTAGCCCATTACCTTTCAGTTTTGTCTCCATCAGAGTCTTAGGGTGAAGGAAAATGGCAGCCATTCTTTGCCAAAATATCATAAAATCAAGTCTCCAGCATGGTTTCTGATGTTGTTCACTTCTGAAACCTCCTGAATTAGGCCTCAGAAGTCTTCCAAGTTCCAATGAGGATAACCTATTAGACTATACTTACAGCATTCAATATTTTTCCTGCAAAATCTTAATGTCTTCTACATTCCTCCAAGCAACAGCACATAACAGTAGCCCACTTCCCGTCACCAACTTCTATATTGGTTACTTTTCCTTTGCTATGATAAAACACCATGACTAAAGGGACTTATTAAAAAAGAAGCATTTAATTGGATTAGAATTTACAATGGGGGAGCAAAGGTATGGCAGCAGGAACAGCTAAAAACTTACATCTTGGCCCACAAACAGGAGGCAAAGAAAGCACCATGGAAAATGGTGTGAGTCTTTTGAAATCTCTAGACCAATGAAACACATCCCTTCTAACAAGGCCAATGTTAGAGCCTTTCCAGTTTCATCAGCTGGAGACCAAATACTTAAACACATAAGCCTATGTGGGGTGGGCATTTTCATTCAAGCTTCAGCACTTGAGTGCCTCTCTTACACTGCTTAGGCCCAACTGCCTAGCGATCGCTCTGCCCATAGTGGGCAGGGCCCTTCTGTGTCAATTAGTAATCAAGAAAATCATCGACAGACATGCCCACAGGCTAATCTGATGAAGGTGACTCCTCAGTTGAGGGTCCTTACTCTCAGATATGTCTAGGTTTGTGTTAAGTTGACCAAAACTAACCAGCATACCAGGAAAAGTCTTTCAGCATTAACATTATTCTAAGGAGTCCAAATTTATATTGGCATCAAAGTCCTTCACAATTCAGTGAAAACAATGAAATGTATTGATAGTAGGACTGAAGAGTTTCCATCATGGCCAACAGCTTAAGTCAGAAACATTGTGAGAGTTATTTCTAGTTTGAGGTCAAACCCTGTGCTTCCTCTCCAGTCCATTAGAGAGATGGGGGAAGATACAGACCTGCCAGGCTGATGTTGAATGAACCTACCATATCCTGGAATGAGGATTCCTAAATTGGAGGTTGGAAGGAATCCAAGTGCTCAGCGACACCACCAATATATATATTGTGTTTATACCAAGGAATTTAACACTGTAAATAATTATTTTGATAGTATTAAAGTAATGCTTTTTATATTATTAATGTTATGTTTTCTCTAGTGACAAACGCAAGATATGTAGAAAAAAAGCAATTCTAATTATTTGGCTATAAGGGACATATTTTCAAGTTTTGTAGACAATTTGCAAATATAGAGATACACAAAATAATGAAACTTTGTCTAACAAACACAATTGACTCATTTTGAAACATATAAAAAGGTGAAACTGTGCTCTAGATAAGGGCTCCCCAAAGAGTCCCCACATTCCAGCAGCATAGAAAATATCTTTCCTGGGTATTTTTTAGAAATGTTAAAAACTCTCGGCCTCCATAGCCCATGTTTTCAACAGCCCTGACACATGTTCATGCTAGGGAGTCACGACCCCTGGTAAGGTTGAACAGCTCCCCTCGAATGCGAATCTCTCCTCTTGTACCCTTCTACTCCAGCCACACTTCCCTCTGACTGACACCCCTGTATGCTCTCTCTCAGTACAGAGGGCCTGGACATGTACTTCCACACTCTTCCCACACTACATATGCAGTCCACTGACAAAGGTCTCCATGCCCTTGCTCAAATGTCGTCCTACTGAGTTCTGTTCCTACCCACCTATTTTGAATGGTGACCTGTCCCACTCCACCAGAGCTCCTGATCTCTTTTCTCTTTTCTTTGTTGCATTTAGCACCTTTTCCATAATTTGTTTGTCTTTCTCTTTTGGCTACTTATCAAGTCCCTTTGCACCACAGAATGTAAATGCTTCTGAGCAGCCATTTTGGTTTTACTCCCTAAGTTCCCATGATTATATTTAGCACACAGTAGATACACCATTATTGCCTAATAAATATTTACAGCAATCAATGGCCCTATTAGGAACAAAGTTCCAGACACAACTTAACATCTTCTTTCAGAGAAGAGTCCTTTCTTATAGACAATTTACGCTCTTGTGTCTGTGTTTGTCACACAAATGTAGGTGTGTGCTACTTGGCAGAGGTGAAGGAGAAAGGAATAGAAGAAGCTTGAGGGGAGTGTTGTTGGGAATGAATTAGAAATATTTGCAGAAACTCCCTATTTGATGTTTACGTCTTATACTCTGATATTGCAAATTTTTAAAATAGATACATAATACATTTAATCTTCCCAAAAAGCTGATGAAATACATATACTTACCCTCCTTTATATGTAAAAAGCCAAAATGCCAAAAGATTATGATTTGCCCTAGTTTTCACAGACAGTATATGGAAGCAATAGGATTTGAACTAAGCTGCTGTCTGGTTCTCTAGTGTAGTGTAGTACGGGGTAGTGTAGTTTGTGTGCATGTGTGCGTGCGTGCATGCATACCCATGCACAGGAGACAAAGAAGGATATCAGACATCAGACATTTCCCTCATTTACTATCTGCTTATTCCCTTGAGACAGGGTATACTGGTTAGTGTTTTTGTTGTTATTGATTTGCTTTTGCTTTTGCTTTGTTGTCCTTGTTACTGTTGTTGTTTTTCTACTTGATAGGAGTCCCAGTTATCTGTAAAGAGAGATTTCAACTGAGTCGATTCCTCCGTCAGATTAGCCTATAGGTCTGTTGGACAGTTTCTTGATTCATGTGGGAATGCTCAACCAGCTGTGGATGGTGCCATCCATGATCAAGTGGTCCTGGGTTATATAAGAAAGCAGGCTGAACAAGCCATAGGGATCAAACCAGTAAGCAGATTTCCTCCATAGTCTCTGCTTCTGTTCCTGCCTCTAGATTCCTTCCTGGAGTTCCTGCCCTGACTTCCTTCAATGGTGGACTATGACTGGGGGATATGAACCAAATAAACCCTTTCCTCAACAAGTTGCTTTTGGTCATGGTGTTTACACTAAACAGAAACCAAACTAGGACGCAAGGTCTTTTTACTGTATCTGGAACTCACTGCCTACCCCAACTCTAAGCTGACAACCAGCAAGCCCAAACTAACATCCTGTCCCCTCTACCAGCACTTGGATTTAGCTACATGGAGTGGTGCCAACCTTTTTAGATGAATGCCAGAGATTCAAAGTCAGGTTTATGTTTGTACAACAATCTCTCTGACATGCAGAGTTCTCTCCACATTATTGATCATTCCTACATAATTACCCTTGTGTAAACATTTAAAATACATAACTTGGGGTGGGGAGGGTATATTGTCCCTACTAGATTGAAGGAAAGTCTTAAGAGTGTACTATTTTTTATTCGTCATTTTACATACTTCTTGTTCAGTATAAAATTACTGGATAAATGAATAGATGGATAGATGGATGGACGATGGATGGATGAAGATATGAGTTTTATGCTGATTGTACTGTTTTGTGCTAATGTAATTGAACAATCCTTTGAAACTCCAGAAACAAATTAAAAGCTTTGGTTTTTTAGTTTTTTTTTTTTTCTCAAATTAAATCTGTCAGATAAACCTGGAATTTTGTAATTGAAAAACTATGATGAAGATCAGATAAAGACAACAGCTGAGTGATAAGGATATTTGTCTCTGGGTATTTTGTGTCACAGGAATGTCTCTTCCCCTAACCATCTTTCTTTCTTTCCCCCAGAAAGATAAGAAACAGCAACAGCGTGGGAGGGGGGGGGCTAAGGCGTGTGGGGCAGTGTCCCTTCCCCCAAGTAGAAGGCAGGAAGAATAAATCACTTTAGCCTCACTGACTGGACTTTAATTTCCATAAGTAATCAGGATTCAAAGATAAAATTAATTTAGAAATCTATGCCATGAATAGAAAGTGGCAAATGAATGCAGATTGCACTAAGTCTGCCTATGTCAGTGGCCCCCTTCACTCTGCTCCTCTCTCAGTCTAATAAGTACAATGGTGAGAAAGCATGTGTTAATACTGGACAGACATCCTTACAAATGCACAGCATCGCTATGGGTGCTCTGAAGTGTAAGCTCTCCAACCGCAGGATAGAACAACATGCTAGCTCACCTCCTGCCTAACTCCTGGGTTACTGAACTCCGGAATGTTCCCATGTTCATGCTGGGCCTAAGGGCAGTCCAGAACCCTGCCCTTCAAATCTATGGTAAAGCTTGGGGCACTCCCATTTCAAACTCCAAATGTGTTGTAAAAGACTCCAGGGCCTGGGGAGACAGAGTAGTTAGTAAAGTGTTTGCAGTAGAAGCCTGGGGCCTGAGTTTGAATTCCCAACACCCATATAAAAAAGACAAGTATGTCAGTGTTCCTGCTAGGGAGATGAAGGAAGGAGAATTCCCTGGAGCCGACCATCCAATGTAGCCAAATCCGTGAGTTCTGAGTTCAGTGAGAAACTCTGCTTCAAAAGCGCAAGATGGAGATTGATTGAGGAAGACACCTGATGCTAATCTCTGGCCTCTGCATGCATGCACACCTATCCACATACACATGTGTGCACACATATGAACACGCACTCAGTCTCTCCCTCTATGTCTCTGTCTCTCTGTCTCCCTGTCTGTCTGTCTGCCTCTCTCTCTCTCTCTCTCTCTCTCTCTCTCTCTCTCTCTCTCTCTCTCTCTTTCTCTCTCTCTCTTCAGTAAGACCTCTTGTCCAAATGAGCAGAATTGCTCAAAGGCAAGCCCCAGCAGCACTTCGGGAATTTACTTGGCAGCAGGCAGCATTGGACAGGTGGCTATTCATCCTCATCAGGGCTGCCACACCCCTGTCAGCAGAAAGGAGGGCTTTCTTCACATGGAAGGAATCTAAGCTGTTTGTCTCTAAGTCCCTACTTCCTGAAGGACAGTCCAAGGGCAGAGACCACTTGGGAGACTTTCCAAAAATACTAATTTCTGGGCCCCAAAACATAAATTCTTTTTCACTGGTGAAAGGCAGAAGCAATGTGTAATTTCCAGGAGCTCCTCCGTTAGCTCATTCAGTTATATGACCAAACTGGTAAGACTTTAAAAGATGTGTCATCTTAGAACTCATGAGTACTTATTTTAAAAAATGAAAGGTCCATTATCTATGATCAAACGTTACAGTCTCATGTTAACATTTAAAAAGTCCAGAAAAATATTTATCAGAAATAATTACACTGAATATTAATAAGAGATAATCCCTGTTAACAGATAGTGAACATTACTCTGGACAACTCTGAGAGAGACACACATGCACACATAATTTTAATAAACTTTATGCATGTGTGTTAACCCTTTTATATTCTAACAAGGTGTGACAAAACTGTATAGTAAAATTAGAACTAATTCGTGGACCTGCCAAGGACTTCAGTCAGAGAGACTCGGCTCTAAAAACTGTTGGGGAGATTTTTCTATTTGATGCTCTGCCTCATTCTGTGCTAAACACTTGCAGATCAGTGTTGTACAAAATATCAGCAACAGAGGCAGAAACATTCCAATATGAACTCAGAAGTCTTGGAACAAAGAGAAGTCATTGGGTGAAATAATAGCATTTGCAGATAAAAAAAATGGGATTTTTAAGCTTGAATTTTGGTTAAACAAATATTCTTCTTGTAAATGTCCTAATTTGTTTATGTGAAATTCAAGATTAAATAATACTGCATTTTTGTTTGCTAATTCTGGCAATCTTGGAAGGTGAGAACTATGTTCTATTAAGCCAGAAAGGACTAAGGGAGACACAGAAGAACAGAGATCCCATGATGAGATCCCAAGGCTAAGAACAAGTTCAAGGCCAATATTCACAGACTCTGACAGATCTTGGACATTGGCACAGCCTTGTCACACTGAGAAGTCAGGGCCTAGCCTAGCCCACCCATCTCATGATCTCTGCGCAGGACATGAGTTAACCCAGTAGGTTCCTCTTTTTCATCCATAGCAGGAACCCTCTTGCCCTTAGGCTCTCTCTCTCTCTCTCTCTCTCTCTCTCTCTCTCTCTCTCTCTCTCTCTCTCTCTCTGTGTGTGTGTGTGTGTGTGTGTGTGTGTTTAAGTCTCTCTGTCCCAGAAAGCCTCACCCTAATAATGTTCAGCTCAGGAAAATTTTGTGATGTTGACTTCTATTGTTCCTTATTTCTCACTCCTATGATTTTACTCTTAAGAAACATGATGTGGAGAAGGAAACTCTACTTACTGTCCTCTAACATTCCCACTTCCGAGTCAGTCAATGTATCTCCTTCACCCTGAGGAAGCATCCCGAGTATGGCTGAGACTTGGTTCCAGCACTTCCATGACAGCTTTCCTAGTACCCACATGATTCTCCCCCACCCTGTTGGCTTGTTTTACCTTTCACCTCTCTTGTCTCCCTCTCACTTGGCAGCTCCCTGTGGCCTTTCTCTTCCTTTGAGTTCACATCTTTTGATGCTTTACTAAGAACCCCAGTGGAATTAGAAAGTTTCTGTTGGTTCCTAGATCCTGACCTAGTATTTGCCACCAAAATTTGCATGAGGATTATCCATGGCCCAGCACTCTGTCTGTTTGGAAATGGATCAAATCTCATACATGAGAAAAGGAAGATGGGTGCATGTATAGCTACTGCTTCTGTGTCCCTTGGTATGAGGCTTTCATGCTGTATACGTTCTACAGAGCTGAAATGAGATCACCTTACATGTCTTAGCTACTTTTTTCATAACTTAACAAAATACCTTATAGAGAGGAGAGGTAAATTTTTTGAGTCAAGGTCTCATAGGACACTGGCAGAGAGGGCATGGCAGCAGGAGGAGCACGATCCTTGTCCTCTGTGGGTCACAGTTCATATCACTACAGAGGCCACAAAGCATAGGCAGCCAAGCTTCAATGCTCAAAAACATGCCCCACAACTACTCCCTCTAAGCCCCACCCATGATGGCTTCATCATCTCCCTAGATAGAACCACTAGCTGTCGACTAAGTGTCCAAACACATGAGCCCATGAGGGAAATTCCATAGTCAAACTATAGCACATTTTACTCCCCCGGCCCCTCACCCCATGAATTGAAAAGGCCCATGAAACCTATGATTTCCAATGAGCTCTGTGGTCAGGTCCCTTCTTTTCTCTGCTTTACCTTTATGGAAAAGTATCATCTCCCGATGAAATTGCACAATCTGTTTCCTGTTCTCTATAGTCTCAGGCCCTGAGCATGGAGATAAAAACCAGATAGTTCCACAAACACAGAGATACAAAGGCAGCTACCCAGTTATGAGACTGTCTACTCTTTGTATCCCCTATCTTATAGCAACATTAGATGACTTCTCTCTGGAAACCTCCAGGCCCCCTCCTGCCACCCACACCTTTCCAAACACTGTTCCTCTGTGCAAGCCTTCTGCCGTCTGTACCTGGAGCATGTCTGCCTCCGTTAAACCCAATCTAGTAGCTTTTGTTTCCTCTGTAAAACCTTCCTTTGCTTGTGTAGGCGTTTGTGGCTTCCTGTGCTATATTTTGTCCCAGCCGTTCTCATCACACAAGTCTGTTGTCTCCATGTGATGCTTAATGCACAGTGGTGGACTGGTGAGTGCCCAGGGGCATAGTGTGCTTGTCCAAATGGCAGTCTCCACTGTACCCTCTCCTCATCCAAGTAGATGACTTGTGTGGCCTCAGAAAAGGAAAAATAGATGAAGTAAGCAGTGAATGAGCTACTCAGCTAAAGTCCTGCCTTGGGGTGGAAGAGAGACAGGACTTTTTAGTTGTGTGCCCCTGAGCAATATCCTCAGCTTATGTCATCCCGGCACCTCATCTTTAGAAAGAGAAAAGTAGCAATCTCTTGCAAAGAGTGTTGTGACGGCTAAAGGAGAGAGTATTTGAGAGTCTTTGGAAGAGATCCTGACACACATTGGAATGTTCAGTAAAGGTTGGTGTGAATAGTAAGACTGGAGAAGGCAGATAAATCTGCCATTCCGGGGAATGTGCCTCGTGAACCACTTGATCCTTCTGTAGAGATAAGGGAAGAAGACATGGCAAAGCAACCTTAACAAGAATAGATGCTTGAGGGCAAGCAGGCTGTTCTTACAGGATACCTCTCTCCTGTCTAGACTGCCCTGAGGACATTTAATACAGACCAGCTGTCTTAGGGTTTCTATTGCTATGAAAAGATGCCATGACCAAGTCAATTCTTACGGGGGGGGGGCAACAGTTAATTAGTGCTGGCTTACTGGTTCTGAGGTTCAGTCCATTGTCATCATGAAGAGAAGCATGGCAGCATCCAGACAGGCATGGTGCAGGAGGAGCTGAGAGTTCTATATTTTGATCTGTAGGCAAACAGGAGAAGACTGATTTCCAGGCAGCCAGGAGAGTGGTAAAGCCCACCCCCACAGTGGCACACTTCCTCCAACAAGGCCACACCTCATAATAGTACCACTCCCTGAATCAAACAAATTCAAAGAACCACGCCCACATTCTCTAGGCGTTCACTTCTGCCACCCAGAATATCCCAGACTGTAGGTAAAAGTGACACTTTAAAGAAACAATCTCCATCTACGACCTGGGCTTTGGGACCTTCTCTGTGATGCTCATCCTGCTAAGAACATGTGGGGCAATGAGAAATTCCTATCAGGCCTTCCTCAGGCTATCAGATAACTCAATGTAAAGCAAAAATAATGAAGGGCTCTCCCAGACAGAAAGATCTTCACTTTGCCCCTTCTCTCTGTCTATATAAAGAAACACAATACACAAGACGATGAGGACAGAGTTCAGAAGGACTGTGCCCTCATAGCGAGAAGGAAGTTGTGTTGGAAAGTTGGTGTAGATAATGCTTCTGTGCAACACTTATTTTTAAAATTCACATATATGTGTGGTATTTGTGTATGTATGGCTTCGTGTGTGTGTGTGTGTGTGCACACGCATGCGCATACACACATATATATGCACCAGTGTGTGTAAGCCATAGGCTGCTGTTCACTGTCTTTTTCAGGTGTTTTCCACCACATATTTTGAAACAAGGTCTGTCGTTGAACTGAAAATTCACCGTTAAGCTATTCTGGCTATCTGGGGGAGATCCTAGTGAAAAGCTCTCAGGGAGAACTTTCCCTCAGGATGGAGACCCTCCAACTCCAAAGACCAGACCGAGACACCACAGGATGCAATCAGCAAGAGGATTTGGTTTATTGTCGGGATACACAGGCACAGGCACCTGCGGGCGCTTCAGTCACTCGGGGGACTGGCGCGCCCCACGGAACCAAGGATGGGCTTTTATAGGATTTTGGGGAGCAGAAGCAAGCATACAGAAGCAGATGCATGGTTACAGGGATATAATTGGTGGATTCTAATATGGCAAGGGTTTAGCCCGGGGGCAAGTTTCCTAGCTACCTTCCTGAAACATAACGGCTGACTCGGCCCCCCAAGGGTTCAGCCCGGGGGCAAGTTTCTTAGCTACCTTCTTGGCAAGTTTCTTAGCTACCTTCTTGGAACATAACGACTGACTCGGCCCCCCACCAGGGTGTGGGACCTCTCCTGGGGCTTTTTTTCATTGTCAGGTGCTCAACCGAAGTTGTCCTGTTGCCAGGCCTTCAACCAAACATATCTTGCTTGGCAGCCGCTGTGTACTCAGTGTTCTAACCTTTCCCTGAACCAGTCATCTTAAGTACAGCCTTGCAAAATGGCGTTACTGCTGTTAAGCTGGGGTCTTTCATTCCCCCATTTTTTTTTTGCTAACTTTGAGTGAAATCTTTCACTCGACTTGGTCAAGAAATTTCTGTCTGGTGGGGGCTTATTCCCTCACTGACTCTAGGCCACAAAAGGGCTAGGAGGAGCCACGTAGGAGTTTTAACTTTAAGGGGTTTGGAGTGCGCTGAACTCTCCATGTCTGGGGTGTAGTGTTGTTATTAGTCAATTCCTCAGACCGGACTGCCTTGACGTGTGGTGTGTGGATCTAAGCCGAGACTCCGTCTACCTTTAGGGCGGTCGGGGTAGTCAGGAGGACGGTGTAGGGTCCTTTTCACCGTGGCTCGAGATTCTTGGTCTGGTGTCTGTGCACCCACACGGTGTCTCCAATCTGGAACGGGTGTGGCACCACCGGATGCTCAAGCTTGTCCTGGTAAGCAGTGGCCAAAGGTCTCCAGACGTCTCTCTGCACAATCTGTAGGGCCTGTAAATGGGCCCTCAGAGAAGGGCTGTCAGCAAAATCAGCAATGTTTGAATCAAAGAAATGGACAAATGGGGGTGGTGTTCCATATATTATTTCAAAAGGAGTTAGACCATGGGGGCCCGGGGTATTCCGGGCCCGATATAGAACTAGGGGAAGGAGGGCCACCCAATCCTTTGAGCCAGTTGCAAGCGTAAGTTTGGATAAAGTCTCCTTAATTGTTCTATTCATGCGTTCTACCTGACCTGAACTCTGGGGTCTATAGGCACAATGTAATTTCCAATCAATCCCCAGCAATTTGGCCACCAACTGACTTACTTGGGAGACGAAAGCGGGCCCGTTGTCCGACCCCAACGCTTGAGGCATGTCATACCTGGGAAAGATTTCCTCGAGGAGCTTCTTGGTGACCATTTTTGTAGTCTCGTGCTTTGTGGGGAAGGCTTCGACCCATCTTGAGAAGGTGTCTACAAACACTAGGAGATACTTGTATCCATATATACCTGGTTTAATTTCAGTAAAATCAATTTCCCAATGGATGTCGGGACGGTGTCCCCTAGGACGAACTCCTTGTCCAATCCTGGTCCTTCCCGGGTTAACCTGAGCGCACGCTTTGTAACTCTCAGTCACCTTTTGTATCGCTTTGTCCCAATTCAAAAAAAAACACAGATTTATCTCTTCTCGATCTAGTAAGGTTTTTATCTTCTTATGTAAAAAGGAGATCAATTCAAAAGTCCTTTGTAGACCCACTGTTTTAGTTGAGGGTGGTAGATGGCCCCCATTTTTTTCTAGGAGCTCTATGTCCTCATGGGCATAAACCCAACTAGTTTGTCCCACTGGTGGGGGCGTGGGTTGGTCTGGGCTATTTAAGGGCAAGATTTGTTTGTTCATGGCCGCTTCTCGCGCCGTGGCATCGGCCAGCCGGTTTCCTCGTGCCTCTGGGTTGTGTCCTTTCTGGTGTCCTGGACAATGTATAATACTCAGTCTTTTGGGCAAGAATAGGGCTTCTAAGAGGGCCAGAATTTTAGCCATATCTTTACCCTCAGATGTGAGCAGCCCCCGCCTCCGGTAGATCTCCCCGTGGATGTGTGCCGTGGCAAAGGCATAACGGCTGTCTGTATATACATTTAGCCTCTTACCTTTTGTCATCTTGAGCACCTGAGTCAAGGCGATGAGTTCAGCCCGTTGTGCGGAGGTACCAGCAGGCAGGGCTTTCGCCCAAATCACTTTGTCCTCCGTAGTGACCGCAGCTCCAGCCTTTCGCTCTCCCTCTGCCAAGAAGCTGTTGTCATCCGTGTACCATGTGTGGTCAGCATTCTGAAGAGGCTGGTCCGATAGGTCCGGCCTGGTTCCATGTACTTCTGCGAGGATTTGTAGGCAGTCATGCTGTTTTGCCTCCTCTGGTAGAGGAAGCAAGGTGGCAGGATTGAGGGCGACTACGGGCCCAAACTGAACCCGTTCTGCATCCAGTAACAAGGCTTGATGTGAGAATTAGAGAGCCAGCGGTCTGGGGGCTGCTTTACCAAGGCCTCCACTGCGTGGGGTGTTAGGATGGTGAGTGGCTGTCCCAAAGTCAATTTTCCAGCGTCCTTGATCAGGACAGCAATAGCAGCCACCATCTTTAGGCACGGTGGCCAGCCGGAGGCCACAGGGTCCAATTTCTTAGACAGGTAGGCCACAGGGCGTTTTCAGAGTCCCAACCTTTGTGTTAGGACCCCTTTAGCATACCCCTGTTTCTCATCGATGAACAGTTACTGAGCAAATTGTAAGGGTTTGGAACAGTCGGATGAATATCTTCTATCCTCTTGTTGACCTTTCTCAAGTCTTGTACTGGCCTATAATCTCCAGTGCCGGGTTTCTTAACAGGCAGAAGAGGCGTATTCCAAGGCGACCAGCAGGGGATTAGGATGCCTTGATCTAGAAGCCTCGTAATGTGAGGCCTTATACCTTGATAAGCTTCATGTGACAGGGGGTATTGTTTTATGGAGACTGGAGTTGTATGGGGGCTGTTGGAGCGCCAACCCCATCCCACCAGTCTCTGCCCAAGCCAGTGTCCTGTCCCGGTTCATAGGGTTAGAACTTGAAGGGGAGTTCCGTGGGGGCCAGTTATTCGGGCCCCTCCTTCCTCAAAATGAATTTGTGCTTTTAGTTTGGTGAGCAGATCACGGCCCAGCAGAGGGTACGGGCAGTCCGGAACATGTAAGAAGGAATGGGTCACCTTACCGGTAGCCAGCTGAACCCGGCGGTCTGTAGTCCATCGGTATTGTTTCTCACCAGTAGCTCTTTGTACCCAGGCCGTCCGGTCGCTGAGTTGTCCTGGAGCTTGGGTGAGGACTGAATGCTGGGCTCCTGTGTCTACCAGGAAAGTAACCGGCTGCCCCCCAACTTTAAGCGTTACCCTGGGCTCGGGGGGGGGCTCCTGGCCCTGACCTCCCTAATCTTTATCTAGAGCCAAGAGGGAGGTTCGTGGTCGAGGCTTTCGGGGTCCGCCAGGCTTCTTGGGGCACTCTCTGGCCCAGTGCCCTTTCTCTTTGTAATAGGCACATTGATCTTTATCCAGCTTCAGCCCCTTTCGAGCTCCCCCCTATCTCCCTTCCTTTCTTGGCTCTGAACTACGGCGGCCAAGATTCGACTCAATTCTCTCTCTTATTAAAAATCTTTTCAGCTTCTTTAAGTAAATCCTGTAATGTATAGCCCTGCAAATTTTCTAACCTCTGTAACTTAGTCCTGATATCTGGAGCAGCCTGCCAGATGAAGGACATAGAGACACTCGTCATTTGTCCTGGGTCATCTGGGTCATAGGGAGTGTACATACGGTAGGCCTCCTTAAGTCTCTCTAGAAAGGCGGAGGGAGTTTCCCCTGCTTCCTGTAATACCTGTTTTACCTGAGCCAAATTAGTAGGGCGTCGTATAGCCCCTCGGAGACCCGCTAGAAGCAACTGGCGATAAAGGCGTAGGTGTCCCTTACCTTCAGCTGTATTAAAATCCCAGTTTGGTCCTCAGGCAGCTGGGTGGGACGCCCATCATCTCCCAGAACATGCTTTTTGGCCTCTAGGAACACTCTTTGTTTTTTTTTTTTCTGAGGTTAAGAGGGCCTGTAAGAGCTGTTGGCAGTCATCCCAAGTAGGCTGGTGGGTAAGTAAAACAGATTCTATTAGGTCGGTGAGTGCCACCGGATCTTTGGAGAAAGAAGGGTTGTGTTGTTTCCAATTGTAAATGTCAGCTGCTGAAAACGGCCAGTATTGGGTCTGGCCACTGGTTCCCTGTCTAAGTGGGAAAGCCTGGGAGGTTGTATCTGGCATCACCTCGCGCTTATTGCGCAATCTCCCTGCGACAGGGGAGAAACCCTTATCAGACTGTGGCCCGGCAACTGATCTGGCCGGCGGCTCTGCCTCCTCCGTTTCAGCCGGGCCTGTCAGAGAGAAGATCTATGAGAGGGGAGTTTGGGTCTGCCGGGAGGACAGGTTTCTTAAGACGTGGCCGGCAGACCGGGCGGGGCCGAGGGGACAGGCTGGGGGTTGAGGGGAGGCCAATTCGGGTCCACGAAGGGTTCCGCCCAGGAGGGGGGTTTTAAGGCGAGACTCTCTCAAGTGATAATATAAGAAACCTGGTCAGGATGTCCGTGGACGACCCGATCTTTAACCTGTAAAATAATGATCTTATTAAATGTGCCATTCACTGGCCATCCCGCTCCGAAAGTGGGCCACTCGGATGTGCAGAGAGTCTGCCATTTTCCTTTTTTTTTAACCTCGACGGACTGGTTGTGTGTCCGGTCGTGGACGTCTTTCTAATGATCAAGAGTGAGACTTAGGGGCGTTGTTAGGGACTGTCCCATGTTAGTTCTAAGGAAGATTAGAACACAGAGAAAACAAACAACACCAACAGTCAAACAAACAACAGACAGGCGTGCTGCACGGCTTTGGTACCAAACTGAAAGCAAAAAGTCAGATGGAGGTGGCAAAGGTCCGGGGCCCTCTGAAAGCCAAAAATACAGACAGAGGTGCCGTTAGTCCGGATCTTTCTCCTCTCCCAGATTGGGCCCCGAAAAGTCGGGCCCCTAACACCCTTGGAACGTCTTCCAGGGCTGCGGGGCAAGAAGTCCGAGCTCGTCAGCTCCTTCTTCGTCCCGCCCAAATTCCAAACAACCTGGCTGAGCGCTCACAGAACAGACCTGGCTGAGCGCTCACAGAACAGACCTGGCTGAGCGCTCACAGAACAGACAGAATAAGGCAGAACGAGACAAAATCAGACAGACAGACAGACGCCGGCCGGCTTACCTCCCAGTGGGTGGTCGGTGGTCCCTGGGTGGAGGATCTCCTTTCCCGGCCAACGCACCAAATGAAAAGCTCTCAGGGAGAACTTTCCCTCAGGATGGAGACCCTCCAACTCCAAAGACCAGACCGAGACACCACAGGATGCAATCAGCAAGAGGATTTGGTTTATTGTCGGGATACACAGGCACAGGCACCTGCGGGCGCTTCAGTCACTCGGGGGACTGGAGCGCCCCACGGAACCAAGGATGGGCTTTTATAGGATTTTGGGGAGCAGAAGCAAGCATACAGAAGCAGATGCATGGTTACAGGGATATAATTGGTGGATTCTAATATGGCAAGGGTTTAGCCCGGGGGCAAGTTTCCTAGCTACCTTCCTGAAACATAACGGCTGACTCGGCCCCCCAAGGGTTCAGCCCGGGGGCAAGTTTCTTAGCTACCTTCTTGGCAAGTTTCTTAGCTACCTTCTTGGAACATAACGACTGACTCGGCCCCCCACCAGGGTGTGGGACCTCTCCTGGGGCTTTTTTTCATTGTCAGGTGCTCAACCGAAGTCGTCCTGTTGCCAGGCCTTCAACCAAACATATCTTGCTTGGCAGCCGCTGTGTACTCAGTGTTCTAACCTTTCCCTGAACCAGTCATCTTAAGTACAGCCTTGCAAAATGGCGTTACTGCTGTTAAGCTGGGGTCTTTCACTAGGATCTACCTGTCACCCTGGGAATTTCACTGCAATCTCAGGCACAAGTCAGCAAGCATACATTTTACATAGGTGCAGAAGATTCAAAATCAGGTCCTCATACTCACACATACTCCCACAGTAAGCATCTTACCATCTGGACCATCTCTTCAATCCCTGTTAACCCTGCTTCTTTTCCAGATGTTTCTAAAACAGGGTAGAACAGAAGCCAGAGAGATGCTCTTTGCATTCCAAGTTCACAAAGACTGCCTTGAGTCATCTCAAATAACTCTGTGCAATCTCTCCCACTGCTCTCACCCACCTACATAGTCACGGCATAGAAAACTCTCAGATTATTCAGTAACATTCTCTGAGGCCACTCCAGGTATTATCCTCTATTGACCCTGGCTGATCCACTATGAGAAGGACCTGGAGCACTATCAGAAGACTGAAGCCCTGGCAGGCAGCTGTCCCATCCTCTGGGGATTATGTGGACATAACAGCTCCCTGTGTTTGGGGGGATGATAAAGGGGCAATTTGTAGTAAAAGGGAAGTGCTCAAGCCAAAGAAAGCTGAAGGCAGTCTTTGATGGCTGGGAAATTAATTAAGAAGAAAAAAATGCCAAGCAATTTTTCCTGAGCATGTTTGCTTTGTCTCTGAACATGTTTTCCCTTGTGTTGTGTCAGTGGGTTAATTGCCTTCTGACACTGGGTGACAATCAGACACGTTCACCTGCTAAGATAAAGCAAAGTTAATTGAAGGAAGTTAGTAACAAAACACTGGACTCAATCCATTCCGAGTAGCATACAACATTTGAAATTATAGCCAAAGTGACTTTTATATGCCCACATATAATGGTTCTGAGAGCCTGACTTCCAATAAACCAGCCATCAGTCATCCAAGACTGTGTCCATCACAAATAGTGCAGGAGTCCATAAAGCACAAATCCCAGCTGCCACTGAAGCTCAGAAATCTATGGAGCTAATGTCTGGAAAACTCATTGCCAATGTCTTCAGCATAGAGGGGAGTCAATTGTTTCTATATTTAACCATAATTTCATGTCTGAATATAAGCTCAGATGGCTGAGTGCATTCATTTCTGAAATATGTTTACCCCAAATACACAAATTGTTCAGTCCGCTAAGTCCTTCAGTGATGGAAACACTGCCTGATAAACCATGAAGCCTGGCTGTTGGCTTAATTGGCTGTTGTGTAGTTAGATCCATACAGATGAAAATAGAGAGAATGCTGGGTTTCCAACACAGTGTCCACCCACAGCCTAATTCTCTTAAAATATGCCTCAGAGCCTCATTCTCTTAAAATTCCCCCAATTCTACCAATTTCTAAAGGGCTCTTTGCCCAGTATCTGTCATAAATTCCAAGGAAAATACTGCAGTGACCCCATCAGTGACAAGGCAGATGAGATTCAATTAGCCACTGGCTGCAGCAAGATCTGCTAGTGGAGAGAGCTGCACGCATCTGTGAGTATCTGCAAATGTCAGTTCAGAGGGGGCAGGTCCTTTCCTGCTGACTAGGTGTGCAGCTGCTGGCAGACACACAGTGGTCCTCATGCCCACTAACCTCGTGGTGTACCAACTGTCCTCAGAATGAAGAGAGGGGTGGCCACAGCTGTAAGGTCAGGGAACTAGCTCTCTGATCGCTATGAAAGCGGTAGACTGAGCAGATGGCATCCCACTAAGTGATTTTGGAGCCTTCTCTATGGTTTTCCAACTTCAACAGGACTGAGTAATTTGATTTAATTCTTGAAATTCAAATTGGAGAAATGACAATGTCCACTAAGGCAAACTAGGTTGAAAATGATGAAATTCCAAAGTAAGGATTTGGGAAAAGAAATAAAATCCATTTTAGAACTTAAAAACATTTTGTGGTATGGCTTACACATTCTCGTGTAATGGTCCCAGCTGTAGTCTTCAATAGGAATACCTTCCAGACTAAAGCTAGTAATGAGGAAGACTTTGTACAGACATGATTTATAAATATGTGGAACAGGATCTAGGCAAACTGTAAGGTACAGTGTCCTGGATCTAGCAAAACTGAAAAGCAATCTCTTCTACAAGAGAAAAATAACCAAGGGTAAAGAAAACTTGTGTCCAGCAGGGCCACCCTATGATGCCCCAGTGCATTAGTTATGACTTTCCCAATGAGTAGAATCAGGTTTTCCATGGAGCTGAAACCTTGAGTTCGATACTAAGAGATAAGGTTTTAAAGGGTGAAGAATGGCAAGACTTTAAATAGTAGGTTCAGGGCTCTCTTTTAAAACAGAGATGTTTCCATTCTGTCAGATTAAATGTCACAACAATACATAATAGATAGACATTAAAATGCTGACAAGATAAATTAATAGGCCAGTGAAATGGTTCAGTGGGTAAAGCTGCTTGCTACCAAACCTGATAAACTGAGGTCAACCCCCAGGAACCACACAGTAAGTGGAGAGAACAAATTCTGAAGGTTGAACCATTACACACACACACACACACACACACACACACACACACACACACACACACACTTAAATATATTTAAATAAATTAAAATCTTAGTATTAATTTGTAGGCTTGACTTAGGGCTAGCATGATCACAGACTTTTGGCAATCTTTCTGACCACATCTGTAACCCTCTATGTGAGGAAAGTAAGCTTTGGAGAGATTTAGGGACTTGGCAATAACAGGTCTCAGAACCAGAGTCTCCACTTGAAGAGAAACCATGGTGCTGTTTCATGGTTTCTTAAACTGCCTGCCACACTTCATCGTCAAGTACAGACTCCGGTTAGGATTGCTTGACTGAAACTCTCAGTATGCAAAGAAGTTACCTTGAGGTCAAGTAGGTAGCTACAAATAGCTGCTACAAGCCATCTGTTTCGTGAAGCACTCTCGACAATCTCCAGAAGAAAAAAAAACAAAGAACAATTTTCCCCGTCAGCCCTATGATAAACTGGCAGGTCATTCAGCTTCAAGTCCTACCTGTCTCTGCGTCTTTCTGAGGTAACTAATTCACAAACACCTTGTCCCAGAGGTCTATGAGTCCTCAACTCTCCAGGTTCATAGTTGTTTGTTCACTTACAAAAAGACTTCAGGACAACAACTCATACCATTCTTCTTTTCCAAGTAAAGACATTTTAAAAGAACAAAGGACACACATTGTGCGACAATACGTTTTACAGGTTTCATAAGGAGCTAAGAAACATATAATGACAAAATGCAGCACTCCGAGTTAGACCAGTTCAGAACACTCATTGCCCTTCTTTTTTGAAATTCACACTGGACCAGTGAGAGCTTTGCCATGTTTGTCTACAAACAGGACCATAGTCAGGGTTTGGAAACCAAGATCTGACTCCATCAAAAAATACCTCAACCACCACTAACATTTATTCAGAATGTCTAACTACCTTAAAAGGAAGTAGATTCCAAGTAAGATAGTTTAAGAGACCTTAATGCAAAACTACTTAGAGAGATGTGAGCAGAGTGAAGGAGCCCAAGAGCATGCTGGGGCAACCTAAGCCACCTCAGCAGGAAGCTGTTGCCACCTTGATCTGAGGGACACAGGAGGGACTCAAAGGGAGACCTAGGGCCACAGAGAATGAATGCAAGCCTTCTCCATATAAAAATAGAAAACAAACTGGGCACTCACAAGGTGTCAGTGATTAGAAGGAGGAAGAAAGCGAGACAGACACAGAATTAAAGAGGAGATGAGCAATGTAAGCTGGAGCTGCAGAGAGAGTAAGAGCCACCTGAGGAAAGATCTGAGTGACGTCTGCTGTCAACTGCAGTCCACACTAGGATAGCTCCTCCAGACACTTGAAGTTTAACAAAATGATATGGAAACGTGTCTCGTGCAGAAGGAGTTGGGGAACTTGCCAAGTTCCCCTTGTGGCTTAGTGTGAAGCAGGGTTAGGTAGCAGTTGTAGACGCAGAGGCCCTCACATGACTTAGAGGAGTCAGCACCAAGGGGAGTGAGCACCAAGAGAGGTAAGGTAATAAAAGGAGATGAGCCCTCCAGCCTCGGGGATCCAGAAGAAGCCACTGAAATGCCTGAAAATGTCAGGTGAAGGCACCAACCAATGTTGTTTAAATTTCAGCAACACAGAGTGAGCAGTCTTACAACTGGAGGTGAGGGAGGCAGTCCAGAAAGCTGGGAGATGCACCTGCTCATAGGCAATGTGTTCCCTAGTGATTCAACCTGCTATATCTACAGATTTAAAGCCTGGATTCATGGATGGAGATTTCCATGTTGTCTCCCACACTGACACTAGAATTATAAATCAAACGCTTAACATGTATGCTTATCAAAAATGACCCCAAAGGCATAAGTAGAGATAATCAAGAATAAACAGATGAAGGAACACATAGTTCCCATGACACTAGGCCAAGAACTACTACAGTGTTTGGACCAGGCAGCTGCCATCTTGCCTGTCACAAGACACCACTAATTCTGTTCACCTTCTCTTCTCAGCAGCAGCATCAGACTGGGGCTATGTTTTAGAATCTTGCTAACTTACTCAAGATTTCAAATGCTCCTGAATAAATTCACACCACCTCAGTGTCAGTCTACAGTCTTGGGATACACCAATATTTGAAATCATTTGAGAATCTTTTCAAAGTAATGAGAGACAAAGGAAATAGTTCTGTAGAAGAGACTTTAGCAAAAGTCTGTCCCTAGCATTAATGAATAGATTGTCGCGAATAAAGTCCTTGCCATTCTGTGCCTCCACATCTTCACCCTAAAATAGGCAGCTTAAATTCTTTAATTGCCTGGTAAAGAGAAGATCGCTAGTGTTCTGAATAAGACTACGACCCCCCTCCCCAATTTCTTTCCTTTCTACTTTTTCCATTTTGTTACTATAGTAATTTACCCATAACGATGGGCAAGCCCAACACTCAGCCAGTTTATCTTTTGTTGACCTAAATGTAGGATCAACTGGTTTAACTAGCCTACCTTTCCTTAAGCCATAGTCATTTGCCATATCTAGGTCAAACATAAACCAGGAAAACAGTACATTCTAGGGATTCAAAATAAAAGTCAAATCTCTACTCTTATAAAACTTTCATCTTACTGAGAAGATATATTCCCTCAACTAAAAATCTATAATCAAGTAATATAAATGCCCAAGAGAACTGTGGCAGTTGTAAATTTTCCAGTGGACTAAAGGTATCAGAAAGGTTCCAGAGAGAAAGAGCTCTTGTTGATGCTCCCACAGTGAGGAGGAGGAGTCCAGAAGGTAGCCAGTGGCTGAGGGAATGCAGACTTACAAAGGTTGTCCAGTAAGCAAGCAGGTTTTAGATCTGAAAACAGTGAGTACTCTGCCATCGATAGGGCACAGAGTGCCAAGAAAGGAAGGAAATGTGATCGCAGTAGCAAGGAGAAGGATGTTCTTATGCCATTGGCAGAGGCTGTTTATTGTCTATACTATCAATTAACTCTTTACTAAAAAACTCTCATGTTTTCAACTGAAGACCTTGTTCTCTGTTGCTGAAAGTCTGATGTGGCCTTTGACGAAGGTCAGAAGGGATCAGTGCTGTTTTGAAAACCTATTCCTGGAAGTGCGGGTGGTGTGTGTTCCTCTGGCACTACTCATCCTACTGGCCAAAAGGTAGAAAGAAAAGGAGACGCACAAAGCCAAGAGATGATAGAGTTGTCTGGCCAGCCCTGGATCACTCACCTCTGAACATAACTCGAACAGTAAACATCTATCCTCTTGAAATACATTCTGGGTCTTCTTTTTTTTTTTTTTTTTTTTTTTTTTTTTTTTTTTTTGGGAGCCGGGGACCGAACCCAGGGCCTTGCGCTTCCTAGGTAAGCGCTCTACCACTGAGCTAAATCCCCAGCCCCTCTGGGTCTTCTTTTAACAGCATTGATAACTAATAAAATTAAAAGAGTTAGCATTTATCCAATTATAATGGAAACCACATATCAGGAACATAGAGGAATAACCTATTCAGACTTGAGTTATGAAGTGGAAAAATTGGAGTAGAAAAATAGGAACGGGGAGGCCTAGACCAGTGATTCTCCATCTTCCTAATGTTACAACCCTTTAATATAGCTCTTCATGTTGTGGTAACCCCAACCATAAAATTATTTTCATTGCTACTTCATAACTGTAGCTTTGCTACTCTCAGGATCTCACAGCTGGCACATGGCAAAGCTAAAATTCAGTCTAGGCTTATATCGCCACAAACCCAGTATTTACCCCCCCCCCAGGAGCAGCCTTCTCCTTAGGTAAGAGAAACAAGTAGTGGAGTGTAGGGGTTCATCCTGAGGTGGCAGTGCTGTGGCCAACTGCAGCAGATGATATCAAATGCATTATGGAGGACACACTGAGAGGACAATACCAACAGAGAGCCTCAGGAAGAAAGCCTTCTTGCCTGTTCATCAACTGGGCAGGAATCCAAGCTCTTGTGGAGGGCGATGGGCCGCAACTGACCTGCTCTTGTTTTTGTTTTTTCTGAGTTGGATTCGGTATTATTTTTCCTTCTTCTTACGGCATCTACCCAGTTTGTTTTCACACTTGAAATACCAAACATAGTTCCAAGTCGCTTGCAGAGAGAGTCCCCTGTGGCCTTCCCCTTTCTTCTGTCTCCGCTAGGGTGCCCTGTTTTCTTTCCACATCAAACACTTATCATATGAAGCTTGAAACCAAATCTATTGGCAGACAATTTCTGAAGCTGGAGGACTGTCTGTCTCTCCCGCAGCTGTCATTAGTGTGATGTTTCATCTTGTGCCTGGACCCATGCTCTAGTATGGGACAGCATTGAAAAAGCCATGATGCTCTTTGCTTACACGGAGGATGGATTAACTGAAATTCGCATTCTAAATAGTGTTGCAATATGGAGCTTTGAAATTCTTGGTATTGTTTAGCAAAGATCATAAAAAGCAATCAGAGGGAGAGCCCAGAAATCAACCTTGCCCACCATGGCAGGTGTGCTTGTGTTTTGAAAATCCACCATTATGGCTTGAATAGGAATGGTCCGCAAAAACCTCCTAATGGAGCGGTCAGGAGTGGTGCTGTTCCAGAGGTCCTAGAAACTATAGGAACAGAGCAACATGGTGAAAGCAGTTCACTGGGTATGCGTCTTGCTGTACTTTGTTACAGGTTCCTTTGCTCTCTCCCTCACTGCTTCCTCTGCACTATGAGGAAAGTACCCTCTGCCATAGGCTCCCACCACCATGATATTCTGCCTCATCCTGGCTTTAGAATTAAGGGAGTCAAAGACTATGATCAGAAATGTAAAATAATAACCCCTTCCTTACATGGGTAGTGCCATGTATTTTGTGTGTTAACCAAAGTCTAAAGCAACCTCCATATTTAATGATATTACTCATTTCCAGTATTTTACAGAATTGACAAAATTCCCATGTTTATTGTGGTGTTTTTCCCTCTTAAAAAAATGTAAGAAGTAGGCAAGGTAAGAACTAGCCCCAGTTACAGAGGAAGAGGCATATTCAGTTAGGCCAAGCTTGGGGTGTGAGTCTTAAAAGTCACAAACTCTTCAATGTGAACTTTCCTTCCTTAACAACTGGCATAAATGCACAATGAAGTATGAAAACAACAAAAGACAATATCTCCTGTTCATGTTTGTTTCTGTCTTTGTACATTTTTTTCTCTTCCAAGCATCTCACATCATTTTACAAATAAATGAGGCCATCATTTCTAAAGAAATAAAAACACCTATGATTTAGCAAGACACATGAAAATGAAAAACACTGCTCGCATAATAATAAAAAAAAGGTGGTCAACTATTTCCTAGTCTAGAACTTCTCCTCTTGGTTTATAAGGAAGAAACTTTAGCCATGGGCCATGGGCCAGTAGAGTCAGAGCAGAAGTGAAATTCAGAAGTCAAACGCCAGCCTCTTAGCCATCATTTCCCGAACCTGGATGAAAACTATGACACTAGTGTTCAGCCGGAGACTAACGCACTCTAAATTGTTCCCATACACATACTTGGCCCTGGCAGTGCACCTAAGATGTCCATCAATATAACAGCAGGGCCTCTGCTCCTGCTGCACTGTATCCCTGGGTCTCTCCGTTCCTCTGGGCCTTCACCTCTGACTCCATGAACTCCTCACCATACACCTTCCCTTCTCTCCCATCCCTCCTCTGTCCCACTTTCCTCCTCCTTATCTTCCCCTCCCTTAAAAAACAGGAGCTTCATACAATTTTTCTCATGAAATTGGCTAAGAAGTAAACATTTGTTACTTACAAAATTTTAATGATTAAATACTAAAGTATAAACCAGGCAAAATTTTCATTATGAATTGAATAAAAGTTAGTCAGTGGATACTAAGTTATGTGGTAAATGATACAATTTGTACTATGTTGTACAATAGGATGACTAGGGGATAATAATGATGTCTTGTGTATATCTTGAAAAGCTAGAAGAAAAGATCTTTTTTGTGTGCTTAATATTTTTAAGTTTCAGGGTTGGGGATTTAGCTCAGTGGTAGAGCGCTTGCCTAGCAAGCACAAGGCCCTGGGTTTGGTACCCAGCTCCGAAAAAAAAAAAAAAGAAAAAAATATTTTTAAGTTGCATACAATTTACTTTATTTTATTTGTTTATATCCCATCCTCCAACTCCTCTCAGACCTTCCCCACCTTACTGCCTATTCAACTTCATTCCCTCCTCAAAAAAATGAATATCAAAACAAATAAGTAATAAGTCAAAATAACAAAACAAAAATCTCATAAACCCCATGAAGTACGTTTTGCATTGGCCAACTACTCCTGTGCACTGGGCTTGCCCTGGAGTGAGGTTGATGATATTCCTGAGAAGAATCTTAAGTTTCTCTCTCATTCATAAGTGATGTTTGGAGGAACAGATAGAAAGACTCTGATTTGAACATTGTACTGTGTACATAAAAATAAATACAATTATTGACTACCCACTTGTAATTCTTTTAAAATTTCTTATGAATATTCTTGATAGAATTGACTTGTATTACTATTAGACTGAAAACTCTATAAGTATTAAAAATATGCTGCTAAAATTTGCTGTCTAAAAATTAGTGAAAATATATACTATTCTTGAGTTATTTTGTTAAGAAAAAACCTGGTCTAAGGAAACTTCACTTTGTATAAATAATGAGCGTAAGAGAAAAACTGTGTCCAAAGCTATAATAATTTTTAAAATAACTTATCAGTGGCAAAAAATGAATACTGACATAAGATTTAAGTGAAAAGTATTGGTCTTGGTGAAAATAATTTGAGTAAAATAAAAAAGAAAATGGAAAGAAATTACAAATCATTAAACACACTCTATTGAAAATTAATCAGGAAGTTGAGTTGGCCTAAAGGTCTTAATCCAGAAAGTGCTTTCATGAACCAAATTACTGCATGTTGGTGTGGTCCTAGCTGCAATGATTATACTAAAAATGTCCTCAGAGTTAGAATATTGAGGTCAAAGCAGTAAATATTAAAAAGTCTTCCCCAGGGCTTTTAAATATCAAATACCTATGAATGGTTTTCTCAGCCGGGCAAGTGTTTTCCCTGGACCTAAGTTTTTATCTCATTCAGATGCATCTCATTCAAAACCATGGTTGTTTTTCCCCATGTTTGTTTAACTATTTGATTAAACAAGATGACTATTGAATTTTCTATCCTTTGAAAAGACAAATTTCAAGTCAGTATAAATTTAAAGAGACCAGAAACCAAACTCTCTTCTGGCCAACGATGAAGACAAGGATAATAAGTCACATAAATGACATTGCAAGAGCTATGAAAACACTTCGTCACTGTGATAAATAACAGAGCTATGAATTTGCTTTATAAATTGAGACCAACACCTTCATGTTTCATTTCTGAGATTCTCTAAGACAAAATGGAAGATATTTTAGAAGAACCTATCTCAAAAAGAGAACATACAGTAAAGTCCTCAAACTTGGATGTTATATTTATGTATCTTGATTTTTTCTGTACTTTATGCTACTAGCCAGAGCAAACCTTTAAGTCCTACTTCATGTTGAACTGCACCATTCATTCAGAACAATCACAAAAGCACGAAAGACATGAAGGCACATTGAAAACAGTTATTAATCAGATGATCAGAAAACTGGGTAACTAAACAATCAATAGATTAGTGAATTAATTTTGTGCTTGATAGAGTTATTGTGCTTATTTTTTCAAACTGTAATGTCATGTAAAGCATTGAACAAAAATCATTGGATTTCATACATTATGAAAGAATGACAGCTCAGAGACCACTGGAACAATGTTCCTCTGAAGATTGTAATCACTGTGGTCTTTAAAAAATGGTGCTGATGGTGGTGGTGGTGGTGGTGGTGGTGGTGGTGGTGATGGTGGTGGTGGTGGTGGTGATGGTGGTGGTGGTGGTGGTGATGGTGGTGGTGGTGGTGGTGGTGGTGGTACAAAGACAATGTTAGAGATGGTAATAATGCCTTCTAACTCTGAGCTGCTCACCATTTTAAATGTATTCATACTAAATCTTTTCTAAGTCCCTGTGGGAAAGATACCATTATTATCTCCATTTCACAGGTGAGGAGTCATACCCTCAGAGAGATCATATAATTTACCCAAATTTACCTAAGTATGGGATGTTAGACCTGAAGTTTCAGTAAAGGCAGTGAGGAGCCAGTCTGGGAAGTTCAGCATTCTTGGATTCTCATGCATTTTTAGAGAAAGAGGATTATATGCAAAAACTTAAATTCCCTTTGCACAATAACTGATTGAGAATCTAAGGCATGAGCCTTCTATCTGATACGGAAGACACTCCAACTGCAACTCTAATGCGTGAGTTCTTTGACCAGATTACAGCCGTCCTTTCCAATGAGGGATTTCCTTTTCTCTTATGTAAGTTTTCTTCTCATAACCAAGTTCAGTTAAATTGTTGTTCAGAGTTGGGAGCCCCTTAAGAATTCTGAGAGAATATCCTTATCTGGGCGTTCTCATTTTGTTTTGGGGCTGCTTTATCTCTTTAAACCTAATCACGATGCTGCTGTTTCCCACTTGCATTTTGGGAAGATCAGGTGTAAGGGAATCAATATAAAAATGCCAGCACGTTTCATTGTATTTCCTTCACCTCAGCCCCTCCCAGTCCAGCCCTTCACAATTCTGACAAGACTTTGACAAGAACAAGTTCACAAAGGCTATTGTGTAATTTAAACTATTAGGTTTCAATGAAGGTGGAGAAGAAGCTTAAAAACAAAGTGGCTTTCATTTCCAATGAGTTTCACTGGATAGCTGTTAATTTAAACCTGAGATCAAGTTGGATTCATCTCACAGGAGTTTAATAGAAGGCTGCTGCTACCTTGGGCCTTGTGCTAGCTCCAGGGGACACAGTAAAATAAGAAATATCAGATGCTATGCTCCAGGAACTCATGGAACAGTCAAGAGACACAAACAAGAAGACTGTCATGAGAACTGACATGACCAGTGCTATAATGGTGGGTGCACTGAGGGCCTACAGACACAGGCATCAATTCCCCCTCACAATCACTTAGAAAAGTTTCATCAGAGGTAACTCTCTGACTGAGCCTCAAAGAAAAAGGTTCTAGGGCAGCCCAAGGAAAAGAAGATGTTCTAGGTAGGCCAATGATCTTTAGACTTTAAGATTTTAGACTTAAACCACAGAGTCTGGGAACTAAGGAGAGGGCTCAGCGGGGAAAATGCTTGCCCTATGTGATGGTTAGTGTCAGCTGTTAGCTTGGCACAATCTAGAGTCACGTGGGTGTTGGATTATCTGGGGTGTGTGTGTGTGTGTGTGTGTGTGTGTGTGTGTGTGTGTGTGTGTGTGTGGTAGATTATCTTTATTTGCTAATTGTGATGGGAAAACCTGTGTAATGTGGGTAGAACCATTTGCTAACTGGACAGGCCAAGTGGAGAGGGTAACAGGGGGGCATCCTTAGAGACTAAGAACATGAAGTCAGCACTGGTATGCATGCACTGACCCTGTTTTTCTACACTGGCTGATGCAATATGACCAGCTTCTTCAAGCTGCTGATGCCTTAACTTCCCCACCATGATGAACCATAACCTAAAGCTATGAGCTAAAAAAAAAACCTCTTTCTCCTTGGGCTGATGACTGTCAGAGTATTTTATCACAACTTAAAATGGAAACTAAGACCCCAACTTGAGGGTCTGAGTCTAGACCCCCAGTACCCATGTAAAAACCAGGCATGGTGGAACTCACTTGTAACCTGGGCCCTCGTAGGGCAGAGAGAGGAGATGGAGGTGTTCTTAAGCTCCTTTGCTCCGGGGATCAATGAACTCAGGGTTCAATGAAAGAATGTCTGATAAAGATAGACGTAGTATGATTAAGGAGGAAGGGGGAAAGCTGTTTAGGGATGTAACTGAAAGAGTATCCACGTCAGATTTGCACTGGCAGATACTCACTGTGGCCAAAGGTTGGTCAGGAAAAAACGGGAGGCTAAGAGCAGGAGCTGTTGCACTTGTGCAGGCAAACTAAATTGAGGGGGCTGGCCTCTCTGACATTTTTATAGGACATAGAAAAGCATAGGCCCTCTGGATTGTGAACCCCATTAACTTGAATCAGGTGAGCCTCATTATTCTCAGCAATTTGTGCACAAACCGCCCAGCGTGTACAGCGTGTACAGCGTATACAGCATGTACCTAGATGATGCCCAGGTGAAGAGGAAGGACTGGGTGTGACAGACATGGATGGAATGTAAGCAATGCAAAGCTAAGCTGAAGAAGACTCCCAGATTTTTCTCATGGTCAGTCTGTGATTTCCCAAGAAGAACATGTGATAAAAATAGATTTGAAAAGAAAACACAGAATCATATCAAAAGGAATCCTTATGAACACATGCCAGAGAACCAAAGCACAGCTGTCTCCACAGAGAGGCCTCCTGATGACTGGTACACAGCACCACGACTACGCTAAAACTCCCCTCTGTACTGTACACAGCTGCCCCATAGTTCAGGCCTCTGTCAGGGGCCTGAGTCCCATTATACCACCATCAATCTGCTCCTCTGCTCCCAGACTCAGTGTTGGGAATAAAGAGGTACAGAGGATAAGCCCTGTAGGCCGAGTACAGCGCCGCTTTGCCCAGAGCTGACCTAGAATACTTCAAGCCAGGACTGAGGCTCTAAACTCCTAGAACATGTAGAATTCCAGAACCTTCTCTTCTACCTGATGAGTAGAATCCAGTTGTTTTTCTGGAAAAGCAGGAATGCTGTCGGGAGAGAAGAGCCCATGAGCTGTGTGAGGGTCGATGGGGGATGCTTTCTTTAAGGAACTCTGGGACTAGACTTGGTGCAGCATGGAAAACTAATTTGCTTGGAAAGCGTTAGTTGTTAGTTTATGAAGACAGTGGTGAAAACAGCAATACCTTCCTGCAGATGCCATAGCAGTTAGGATGGGCTATACCATGATAAGAACATGGACCTCAGAGGCCAAGTAGAACTTGGTCTATTTTTCCTTCATGCTACATGTCTCTGGAGTGATGGCCGGGACTCCTGGACTCAAACACATAAAGAAACCAACATTGAACACCAACCAAAGAGAAAGCATGGGCTCAATCTAGACGCCCCCATATATATGTAACAGAAGTACAGCTTGGTCTTCATGAGGGTTCTCTAACAACTGGAGTGGGGACTGTCCCTAGAGCTGCTGTGGATCCCATTCCCCTAACTGGACTGTGTTGTCTGGCTTCACTGGGAGACGATGGACCTAGATCTGCAGAGACTTGATGAGTCTGCAGGGTTAGGTGATACCCAGGGGCCTCTGCCATCCCAGACACAAAGAGAAGAACTGAGGAGGAGCTGTGGGAAGGAGGGTCTGGGAGGAGAAGACTAAAAATGAATGAATGAATGAGTGGATGGATGGAAGGAGGGAGGGAGGGAGAGAGGGAGGGAGGAATAAATAATAAGTGGGAGAGGGGAAGGGTATTGTGAGGTATTCACCAGAGAGGACCACTCAGGCATAGGTTCAAGCCAATAGACAGTCTTTATTAGCAGCTGGTGACTACACGGAGTGTTCAGAGCCCAGTGCAATCTGAGGCCTTTCTCAAGCTGGCCTTTTAAGAACAAAACCACATCCTGACATATCTCAGTTTGGAAAGACAGTTAGGCAAAATCAGAACTACAATCAGAACTTTGCCAAAAGGCAAAGTTAATGCATTTAGGAACTTTCCCAAACTCTGGTCTTTAGTGAATTAGGTCTTCGTTCTAGTTTTAACAGCTGGTGCTATCTACACGCTGGGTTCCAAGGCCTGAAAGGTACTTTTATCATGGTGACTGTTGTGCTAAGGTCTGGAGACCTGTTACACCGCCTACATAAAGGTGGGAGGGAGATCCTGGGTATTATTATGAAATTTTGAAAGAGGTATTGAAGGGATATGATTTCTTTTTGAAAAGACAATTCAGCATTTTGCTTCAGCATATCCTGAATAAGTTGTAAGTTCAGAATTAACTTCTTAGAAATAACAACTATAGGGTCAAGGAGATGGCTCACAGAGTAAGAGCATTGTGCGTGTTCAAATCCTCAGCAACCACATAAAAGCTAGGTGTGGCCTCATAAGCCAGTAACCCAGCACTACGCAGCGGTGCTGAGACGTGAGGAACACTCAGTTTTTCTGGTTGGCAGCTTCATTCGAGATTGAGTGACAGATGCTGCCTCAGGGGAATGAGGTAGGGAGCGATAAGCAAGGCACTTGTCTCATGAGTCCCACTTGGATTAGGTTCTGGGACTGCTGTGAGAGGCCTATTGACACTTCCCAGAAGTCACATGGTAAAGCTGTCCACCCTATGATTGGTCGTATAAATCACACCATCTCTTCTCCACTCCCTTCCTTGTCTTTCCTTTCTCACTATTCCTTAGCAAACTAAGCACTCTCTCAGCAACTTTCAAAGTGCCTTTCAGTAAAATCTGAATCTACTTAGGGGTGGTAGGCTGGCCATAAACTTACATTGGGTCAACCGTGGAAGTCGCTTCAATTAAAAAGGAAACTACAGAAGTCAGAGTTCTCATCAGCATTTATCTCTTGATTAAAAACATGGGAACACCTGTCTTCTTTTTCAATAGAAAATAAGGGGCAAGAAGAGTGCCTGGCTGCAGTGCTCACATAGCCTGATTTATAAATGTCTCTCAAAATGTCTGGAAGGAAAGAGACATCCTCAGTGAGGCCAGACCTTGCCTCACTGTAACCCTACATTCTGGGCTGCTAACTTGCACGTCTGACAACTTTCACGTCTGGGGCAATTTGAAGCTTTGCCCTTGGTTTCTCCCTCTGCTCTAAAAAGAGGGGTATCAACAGAGCCTGAGACAGAAGCTCTACAGAGCTGCCAACATCAGTGGCTCCTAAGCTCTGTCCCCTGTCCCAGTTCCCCGTCCCCTGTTCCCCTTGGCACTCCTCTTTCGAGGGAAACTGTCTCTCTTCAAGGGAAACATGGAGAGCTTCGACTGCAGCCAAACCAAGGCTGCAGCTTGCTTTGCCCTTTTTATTTGCCAAGAATTTATTGGAGCCCATAAAACAAATTTCTATAGCTGGGGAAACCATGCCCTTTCTGTTTGTTGTTACCGTTGTTTTTAATCTAGGCAGCCGTCCAGAAGTTTACAGCATGAGTGAACCGCTGGCCTCTGCCTTCTAGCTTTATTTGGCCTGCAGAAAGCAAACAAATGGCAGTGCTTTGTGTAACATTACACAGTCAAGGTTCCTAGCCTACGCTGTTTGCTTCATCATCGTCAAAATGAAATCCTAAGAAGGAGGCGAGCTAGAGCATGAAACCAGTGATGTACACAGTTGTTCTCTGTCAGTAAAAACATTAACAAGGGCAAATTTATCTTCATAGCCACACTGGGTCTGGGTAAATGGAAGATGTGTTTGTCCCGTCTTATGGATGGCTGTACTGACACAGGTCAGAGCCCATCCCATTCTGAGATCGTACAGTGAGCAATCACAAATCAGCAAGAAGCAGGTGAGCCAGTATCCGTGTCATGGCGACCACAGAGTCCTTTACTCTCCGAGCCTGCTCCCTGCCTACAGAGTGGGAGGGATACATTTGCTTTTTTTCTCCATCTTTATTAAATTGGGTATTTCTTATTTACATTTCAATTGTTATCACCTTTCCCGGATTCCAGGCAAACATCCCCCTAACCCCTCCCCCTCCCCTTCTATATGGGTGTTCCCCTCCCCATCCTCCCCCCATTACTGCCCTCCCCCCAACAATCACGTTCACTGGGGGTCCAGCCTTGGCAAGACCAAGGGCTTCCCCTTCCACCGGTGCCCTGCCTAGGCTATTCATTGCTACCTATGCAATTGGAGCCCAGGGTCAGTCCATGGGTAGTGGCTTAGTCCCTGGAAGCTCTGGTTGGTTGTCATTGTTCATATGGGGTCTCAAGCCCCTTCAATCTCTTTCATTTACTTTTGTAGCCTAATACTGTACATGAAAGTAACGATAAAAAGTGTGACAATGCCTTGTCAATTTTACAACTATTAAAATTTCTTCTGGATGCCATTGCCTGCTCCACATTGATCCGAGATGCTGGTTGAGTGCATCATAGGAGAAGTGGGCAACGGAAAAGAAAATAAATAGCATTTTAGAACTACAGTGGTGGTTCAGAACTGTTTCTTAGCATAGGACAACCTTTGAAGATTTAACTCATCTGTAACAATGGCCCAGGTGTACCCAGTGTCAACAGGGAAGGATATCAAGCAACTGCAACCATTAGAGATCGGGGTATCGAGAAAGATGCAAAGAAAAGATACTGTGTATAATACTCCCTTCGTTGCCTCTGCTCACCAAAGAAGTTGGCCCCATAATTCCTGAGAAATAACCCAGTTGGCAGGACATTTTTGCAGACAAACCAATGGAAGCGGGTCGACAATGGTAACTACATCCCTCATATGACCAGTGTAGTGCTAGGAGCTTTCTGCGCTGCCATTGCTCTGTGATGGCTGTGTGCAGCTTACAGAGTACCAAGATTGACAGTCTGTGTCAGGAAAGCGACAGGACCAGGAAACAGAATTGGAGCGCCTTTTTCTATTTGATCTACAAATTCTATTTTAAGTTAAAACAAAAACATTCTTACCCTGGAACTCCTTTACCTGACTATTGCAAAATGGCTCTGGCAATCAGATCACACCTGAAAAACTTCTATTTTTCTGAAATTTGCACAGAATCTTGGCTATTTAAATCCTATCCCATTGTGTTGTGCTTTAATAAGTAAGCAAATGTTTGACAGCTTTCTGGCATCTGAGTCATCTCAGTTACCCTTGTGGGAAAAAAATAAAAACTACAGGTAAGCCAAGTGATGAGAAGCACTAGGAGATGTGGTGTCATTTTTCCACAGACAGGTGTGTCCAGGTTGTCACCTAAAACCCTGCAGCATCATTGAATAGAGACAGTTGGGAAGATTGAGAACATGGTGACAAGAGAGAAAAAGGGTTAATTATGCATGTTCCCCAGACACACCACCTTTCTACCAAAATGCACTGTGAATTCAGTAAGGGGCATGAACAAGACAGTCTCAAGACTGCTCCCTCTTGGCAGTCAGGTTTCTAAGGGGCAATGTTTGTTATTCACAGGTACTGAGCTCTTTTAATCCTTGTGCATTATGAGAGCACGTTTCAATAAAACTCAAATGTATTGCCAGCTTTTCATGCTATTCATTGATACCTCTAGTCCTTAGAGTAAAGCCAACTTGGTAGAAGCAATGTGCCCACCCCCCAAGGAGTATGCTAATCAATTTCCAGTAAGGCAATGGGCATTTGCTTCTTTTCTAAAAGGCTGAGTATGCCACAGAAATGTGCATATGGGCCTACACATGCAGCGAATCATGGCTCCAGCCATGAGTATGAAGCAGAGGATGACTGCCCGGCATCAATGGGAAGAAAAGCCCTTGGTCCTGTGAAGGCTCGATGCCCCAGTGTAAGGGAATGCTGGAGGGGGGAGGTAGGAGTGAGAGAGTGGGTAGGTGCAGGAGGAGCACCCTTATAGAAGCAGGGGGGAGGGTGGGATGGGGGATTCCAGAGGGGAAATCAAGAAAGGGGATAACATTTGAAATGTAAATAAAAAACATACCCAATAAAAGAAAAAAACCATCATGGAAGTTTAGAAGTGTGCATGTGTCCCTGTGCATGTTGGGGGGAGAGGATGAATAAGAACAGCTGTCTCCCAGACACAAGGGCCTCCACATAGCCTCTGACCTCTTCTTTCATCACCTCAACATCCTATTTTGTCACAGAAGTGAAGAACAGTTTCAGGAATTCCAAAGGTGACCCTTAAGAAGCTGTTTCTGGTCAGCTGTCCCAGATCCACCCTGCTTCAGTCTCAGGCCAACCAAGCCAAGTGTGCCTCCCAGTCAGGCAGGGAGCCAACCAAAGCACACAGGCAGGTTCAGAGCTTGCCAGAAACTAAGCAACCACGTGAGCTACAAGTCAAAGACAGCGAAGTTGAGACATTGGCCACTCCAGGACATTCCCACTCGGGTTAGAGGGCTCTGACAGTTTTAGTCTAGCACAGCTATATAAACAAACCCTGTTTCTACGCATTGGAGAGACTCGAAGTCTGAGGGAACTGTTGGGTCTTCCGAGGTGGTTTGCAGAAGCTGAACTTAGTTCTATCTTGCGAAGTAAGACATCAGGCTTACAGTACAGTCAAAGTTCTCTTTACCCCTAAATCTGAAAGACCGTTACAATCGCAGAAATTTTCACAATTGAAGCTTCAAAAAATATTGGCTTATATATAAGTGTTCCCATCTTTCCCATCAATAATTCTAATATAAAATGTATTTTGCCAGGAATGAATTCACATGATGGAAATATATGTGCAAAGTGTGTACATACATGTAATATGTTACTGGTACATACACACGCATTCAAGATGTTCATTATAGTCTTACCTATCAATTGTCAATGGCCTAAATATTTGCTGTTAGAAAAATATTGAGCCATAACTAACTCTTTTAATTGAATAATCTTTAAGTATAAGAAATAATGCACTTAAAACTGCAATGCACCTTTTTGAAGATTATTTTACATTTTCATAAGTGCTTTTTAAATTCATATACAAATAATAGGTTTCATTGTGGCATTTTCATCCTTACATTCTTTTTGTTGATTCTTCACCTCACCCCTACCTCCAACCCTGCTCCTTCCTACACATTCCCTTCCTCCTCCAATTGCTCTCACTCAGGAGAAGAACTCTAATCCAGCATATGACGACTCTGGCAAGGAATCACATCCAAAGACCTAGGTCTGTGTGAACCGGCTGCAATGACTCAACTTAAGCCCTCTGACTGAAGTACAGACACACCCTTAGTACTCACCTTTAATCCCAAACAATGAGGGTAAAGTTTGTAGAAGGAAGCAGCCATGATTGAAAGTGATGTCTAATTGAGGGGCAGACAATGTGCCAACGAATCCGAGAAAGATTTGACAGAATGAGTCAGAGGTAGGATGCACCCAACCGCACAGGAAAGAGAAGTTATCTAAGCACCATGCAAGGAGAGATTCAGTTAGTTGGGAATCAGTGCAGTAAGTGCAGTTCAGGGGAACTGAGGTGTTCATGAGTTCACACAGTGAGTGCAGATGAGCAGAGGCCATTGAAGCCAGAAATGAGAAGCCAGAAGATTAAAACAAATTACCAGTTAATTTGAGGCAAAGCAGGGCAACTCAGTGAGTGACAAGCTGGGAGAAGCCAAATTGAATCAGTCAGCTTAGAGAGGAGTTTGAGCTGGAGCAGCTGAGTTGAACCAGCCAGCCAGAGTTCAGAAAGAACTAGAAAGGGTGAGCTTATTCAGCTGTAAGCCTCCTAGAGGACCATTACATCTGGTGACTAAAACTTACCTGTACACATTCTACCTGCACGCCATGTGCATTCCACTGCCCTCTTCCCCACCAAGACCTCTTTCCAGCTGCTCATCATCCTCTTTCTAGTTTCATGACTCACGCAGCCTCTGCTACACACAGACATTTTGTACACACATGTAAAAACTAAAACCGGTCACCTGCATCTGAGAGAAAACTCAGTCTGTTGTTCTGAGTTCTTTGCTTATTATCATTGCCAGTTCCACACACTTTTTGGCAAATCTCCTCATTCCAGTTTTCTTTATGACTGAATAAAAGTCCATGGTGTGTATGAACCGCATTTTCTTTATCCTTCTAATTATAGAAATTAGACTGGTTCTACTTCTTAGGTATTGAGAAAAGTCCTTCAAAAAGCATGAGTGTGCAAAAATCTCTGTGGTAGGACTGAGAACCCTGTGTAAATACTCAGAAGGTGTAAGGCTGAGGCATATGGTGTTTTTATTTTTTAATTAATTATTAATTGGCTTGCTTATTTACATCCTAAATGTTGCCCTCCCAGTCCCCCATCACAGAGTTCTTCCCTCATTTTCCCTTCCCTTCGTCTCTAAGAGGGTGGCCTCCCATACCCACCCAACTCTGGTGCATCAAGTCTCTGCAGGATTAGGTGCATCCCCGCCCACTGAGGCCAGACAAAGCAGCTCTCTGCTACATATGCATTAGGGGACTCAAACCAGCCTCTGTGTGCTCTTTGGTTAGTGGCTTAGTCTCTTGGAGCTCCCAGGGGTCCAGGTTAGTTGTCACTGTTGGTCTTTCTGTGGGGTTGCCATCCCCTTCAGTTCCTTCAATCCTTCCCCTAACTCTTCCATAGGGGTCCCTGACCTCAGTTGGATGGTTGCCTGTGGGTATCTACATCTGTCTCAGTCAGTTGCGGGTAGAGTCTCTTAGACGCCAGCTATGCTAGCTTCCTGTCTACAAGCACACATAGCATCATTAATAGTGTGAGAGATTAGTACCTGCTCATGGGATGGGTCTCACAATGGGTCGGCCATTCCTCCAGTCTCTGCTTTATCTTTGTTTCTGCATTTCTTTTAGACAGCATCAATTTCTCATCAAAAGTTTTGTAGGTGGGTTGACATTCCCATTCCTCCACTGGGGGCCATATCTGGCTACTGAAGGTGGTCTCTTATTTCTGCTAAGGTCACATCTGTTTTTATTTTTATTTGATTATTTGCTTGTTTCCTGTACAGTCCAGAGAACAATCTATGATAGTTATGCTTTTGGTTTTGAATGAGTGTATTTATGAAGTATATAGCAAGCAAAAATAAAAGAATAAGCAGCAAGTGGTAGGAAATTAAATAGATAGCACAGCATTGTCAGGTTGGGAATGTAAAGCATCCAACATAAATGGCCTGAGAAAGGTCTCCTAAAGCAATCAGCTGATGCTTTCCATCTCGGGACCCAAGCAGAGCAGTGTTCCCTCTGGCGGGACTTCCAAATGAAAGGACAGATGACAGCAGCTGACTCATCATCAGACTGGTTCTCTCAACACCCAACAGAAACCACCTGGGGAAGCTGGAGAGGTCAGCAGGGCTCCCAGCGGATGAGCCTCCCGGGGCTGACTTCAGCTTCTTTCCCCCTATAGATGCTTTTACATCATGAGACAAACAGTACTTTATTCTCTGTAGGAAATGGTTTGCCCTCTTTTGGAAATACTTTATTTTCTAGCTGTTCTCAAGGACACAATGTTTTCACCCTTGCTTTATTATCTGACCTCCCTGTCACAGTTAGGGGAATCAGGGCAACCTCAGGGATGGGGCCTTGAAGGACTTTTTGTGACAAACATTCTTGAGTCAGATATAGAGGTGGCCTATAACTTGTAGAACCAGCTCACTAGGGATCTCAGATAACTCATGACCACTCACCAATACAAGGGGCACTACAGTTTGTTTTGTAATACTGGATATTGAATCTAGGCAATCACTAGGCAAGCATTCTGTCTCTGAGCTATAGCCCAAGTCCTATTGATTTCCATAGTGGTTGCCCCAGTTTTTATTGGCATCAGCAATGAATAAAGATTCCTCTCTCCCACATCCTCGCCAGCTTTTTATGTCATTTGTTTTCTTGATGTCCATTATTCTGATAGGCATAATACAATCTCAAAGCACACTTAATATTTTGGCTGATGTCTAAGGATCTTGAACACTTAAAATATTTATTTTTCTTTTTTCTTTTTTTTTCTTTTTTTTTCTTTTTTTTTCTTTTTTTTTCAGAGCTGGGGACCGAACCCAGGGCCTTGCACTTGCTAGAGCTAAATCCCCAACCCGTTAAAATATTTATTTTTCTATTTGTGTTTTTTCTCTTGAGAATTCTGTTTGGTTCATTGACCCATTTATTGATTAGAAGATTTGCTTTTAGGTGTTTAATTTTTGCAGGTCTTTATGTATTTTGAATATTAAACCTCTGGCAAGGTTTTTTTCCATTATGTCATCTAGTCCGCTACTTCTTGTAATAGATGGCTTTGCTGAGCAGGGCCTTTTAATTTCATGTAATCCTGTTTTGTAGACCCTTGGGCTCTCTCCTGTGCTCTTCAGAAAGTTCTCACCTGTGCTGTATCTTCACGAGCTTTCCTTGAACAGCTGCATTTGGGGATTTATATTAAGGTCTTTGATCCATGTTGAATTGATTTTTCTGTGTAAAGTGAGAAATGTGTATCTAATCTCATTCTTCTACATGTGGATACCAGAGTTTTCAAGCACCATTTATTGAAAAACTGTCTTTTGTCTGGTGTATGCTTTTGACACATTTGTCAAACATTAGAGGGGATTTATTAGTGAGTTGTGTATTTTTTTTCTTTCTGTTCTTTGACACAGTCATGGCTGGGTATACTCATTCAGTTTTCCCACCTGCTGCCCTCTCTCATCCCCACCCCACCCCACCCCAGTTCTCCTGATACCAAGCCTTCTTCTACTTTGCTGTCTTTCTGCCTCCCCATCCCATTGAGTTTAAACTATGGTTTCTTGCATGATCGTGAAAGATGATATTCTTTACTAAAACATGGGTAATTTCTCAGGGGAAACACTACTGAAGGGAACACATCCTCTCCCCCAGCATCCATTAACTGCCGACTGTCCCCCAGTGAGGGGTGGAGACCGGTGATCCCTGACCTATGCATGATGAAATGATGATGGGTCCAACTTTGTGCAGTGAGTTCATGCCTCCTATGGGCCTATCGTGTCCAAAACACACTATTTCAACACTCCTACCCACGTTCTTTATTCTTCACATCACCTCTTCCATGATGTGTCCTAAGCATTGGGAAGGCTGAGGTAGATGTCCTGTTTGTGGCAGAGCTGCATTCTCTATTCTGTTCCACTGAGCTACGTGTCTCCTGCTGCACTACCGCATACGGCCTTTATCACCATGGTTTATAATTTGAAGCAAGGTGCTGTGGTGCCTCCAGCACTGCTCTTTCTGCCTACCATTACTTTGGCTATTTGAAGTTTTTCTGTTTCCCTGTCCATCTTTAAATTGCTTTTATTTTCCTAGTCTGTGAAGAACTAACATTCAAATTTTTATGGTTACTATGTTGAATCCATAATCCACCTTTGGGTAGTACAGCCATTTTCACAATATTGATTCTGGTGAGTCACGAATATGAAAGCCTTTTCACTCTCTACTGTTTTCTTTTCTTTTTTTTTTTATTAACTTGAGTATTTCTTATATACATTTTGAGTGTTATTCCCTTTCCCGGTATCCGGGCAAACATCCCCCTCCCCCCTCCCCTTCCTTATGGGTGTTCCCCTCCCGACCCTCCCCCCATTCCCGCCCTCCCCCCACCAGTCTAGTTCACTGGGGGTTCAGTCTTAGCAGGACCCAGGGCTTCTCCTTCCACTGGTGCTCTTACTAGGATATTCATTGCTACCTATGAGGTCAGAGTCCAGGGTCAGTCCATGTATAGTCTTTAGGTAGTGGCTTAGTCCCTGGAAGCTCTGGTTGCTTGGCATTGTTGTACATATGGGGTCTCGAGCCCCTGCAAGCTCTTCCAGTTCTTTCTCTAATTCCTTCAACGGGGGTCCTATTCTCAGTTCAGTGGTTTGCTGCTGGCATTCGCCTCTGTATTTGCTGTATTCTGGCTGTGTCTCTCAGGAGCGATCTACATCCGGCTCCTGTCGGTCTGCACTTCTTTGCTTCATCCATCTTGTCTAATTGGGTTGCTGTATATGTATGGGCCACATGTGAGGCAGGCTCTGAATGGGTGTTCCTTCACTCTCTGTTTTAATCTTTGCCTCTCTCTTCCCTGCCAAGGGTATTCTTGTTCCCCTTTTAAAGAAGGAGTGAAGCATTCACATTTTGATCATCCGTCTTGAGTTTCATTTGTTCTAGGCATCTAGGGTAATTCAAGCATTTGGGCTAATAGCCACTTATCAATGAGTGCATACCATGTATGTCTTTCTGTGATTGGGTTAGCTCACTCAGGATGATGTTTTCCAGTTCCAACCATTTGCCTACGAATTTCATAAACTCGTTGTTTTTGATAGATGAGTAATATTCCATTGTGTAGATGTACCACATTTTCTGTATCCATTCCTCTGTTGAAGGGCATCTGGGTTCTTTCCATTTTCTGGCTATTATAAATAAGGCTGCGATGAACATAGTGGAGCACATGTCTTTTTTATATGTTGGGGCATCTTTTGGGTATATGCCCAAGAGAGGTATAGCTGGATCCTCAGGCAGTTCAATGTTCAATTTTCTGAGGATCCTCCAGACTGATTTCCAGAATGGTTGTACCAGTTTGCAATCCCACCAACAATGGAGGAGTGTTCCTCTTTCTCCACATCCTCGCCAGCATCTGTTGTCCCCTGAGTTTTTGATCATAGCCATTCTCACTGGTGTGAGGTGAAATCTCAGGGTTGTTTTGATTTGCATTTCCCTTATGACTAAAGATGTTGAACATTTCTTTAGGTATTTCTCAGCCATTCGGCATTCCTCAGCTGTGAATTCTTTGTTTACCTCTGAACCCCATTTTTTAATAGGGTTATTTGTTTCCCTGCGGTCTAACTTCTTGAGTTCTTTGTATATTTTGGATATAAGGCCTCTATCTGTTGTAGGATTGGTAAAGATCTTTTCCCAATCTGTTGGTTGCCGTTTTGTCCTAACCACAGTGTCCTTTGCCTTACAGAAGCTTTGCAGTTTTATGAGATCCCATTTGTCGATTCTTGATCTTAGAGCGTAAGCCATTGGTGTTTTGTTTAGGAAATTTTTTCCAGTGCCCATGTGTTCCAGATGCTTCCCTAGTTTTTCTTCTATTAGTTTGAGTGTGCCCGGTTTGATGTGGAGGTCCTTGATCCACTTGGACTTAAGCTTTGTACAGGGTGATAAGCATGGATCGATCTGCATTCTTCTACATGTTGACCTCCAGTTGAACCAGCACCATTTGCTGAAAATGCTATCTTTTTTCCATTTGATGGTTTTGGCTCCTTTGTCAAAAATCAAGTGACCATAGGTGTGTGGGTTCATTTCTGGGTCTTCAATTCTATTCCATTGGTCTATCTGTCTGTCTCTGTACCAATACCATGCAGTTTTTATCACTATTGCTCTGTAATACTGCTTGAGTTCAGGGATAGTGATTCCCCCTGAAGTCCTTTTATTGTTGAGGATAGCTTTAGCTATCCTGGGTTTTTTGTTATTCCAGATGAATTTGCAAATTGTTCTGTCTAACTCTTTGAAGAATTGGATTGGTATTTTGATGGGGATTGCATTAAATCTGTAGATTGCTTTTGTTAAAATGGCCATTTTTACTATATTAATCCTGCCAATCCATAAGCATGGGAGATCTTTCCATCTTCTGAGGTCTTCTTCAATTTCTTTCCTCAGTGTCTTGAAGTTCTTATTGTACAGATCTTTTACTTGCTTGGTTAAAGTCACACCGAGGTACTTTATATTATTTGGGTCTATTATGAAGGGTGTCGTTTCCCTAATTTCTTTCTTGGCTTGTTTCTCTTTTGTATAGAGGAAGGCAACTGATTTATTTGAGTTAATTTTATACCCAGCCACTTTGCTGAAGTTGTTTATCAGCTTTAGTAGTTCTCTGGTGGAACTTTTGGGATCACTTAAATATACTATCATATCATCTGCAAATAGTGATATTTTGACTTCTTCTTTTCCGATCTGTATCCCCTTGACCTCCTTTTGTTGTCTGATTGCTCTGGCTAGACCTTTAAGAACTATATTGAATAAGTAGGGAGAGAGTGGGCAGCCTTGTCTAGTCCCTGATTTTAGTGGGATTGCTTCAAGTTTCTCTCCATTTAGTTTAATGTTAGCAACTGGTTTGCTGTATATGGCTTTTACTATGTTCAGGTATGGGCCTTGAATTCCTATTCTTTCCAGGACTTTTATCATGAAGGGGTGTTGAATTTTGTCAAATGCTTTCTCAGCATCTAATGAAATGATCATGTGGTTTTGTTCTTTCAGTTTGTTTATATAATGGGTCACGTTGATGGTTTTCCATATATTAAAACATCCCTGCATGCCTGGGATGAAGCCTACTTGGTCATGGTGGATGATTGTTTTGATGTGCTCTTGGATTCGGTTTGCCAGAATTTTATTGAGTATTTTTGCATCGATATTCATAAGGGAAATTGGTCTGAAATTCTCTTTCTTTGTTGTGTCTTTGTGTGGTTTAGGTATAAGAGTAATTGTGGCTTCGTAGAAGGTATTCGGTAGGGCTCCATCTGCTTCAATTTTGTGGAATAGTTTGGATAATATTGGTATGAGGTCTTCTATGAAGGTTTGATAGAATTCTGCACTAAACCCGTCTGAACCTGGGCTCTTTTTGGTTGGGAGACCTTTAATGACTGCTTCTATTTCCTTAGGAGTTATGGGGTTGTTTAACTGGTTTATCTGTTCCTGATTTAACTTCGGTAGCTGGTATCTGTCTAGGAAATTGTCCATTTCCTGAAGATTTTCAAGTTTTGTTGAATATAGGTTTTTATAGTAAGATCTGATGATTTTTTGAATTTCCTCTGAATCTGTTGTTATGTCTCCCTTTTCATTTCTGATTTTGTTAATTTGGACGCACTCTCTGTGTCCTCTCATTAGTCTGGCTAAGGGTTTATCTATCTTGTTGATTTTCTCAAAGAACCAACTTTTGGTTCTGTTGATTCTTTCTATGGTCCTTTTTGTTTCTACTTGGTTGATTTCAGCTCTGAGTTTGATTATTTCCTGCCTTCTACTCCTCCTGGGTGTATTTGCTTCTTTTTGTTCTAGAGCTTTTAGGTGTGCTGTCAAGCTGCTGACATATGCTCTTTCCTGTTTCTTTCTGCAGGCACTCAGCGCTATGAGTTTTCCTCTTAGCACAGCTTTCATTGTGTCCCATAAGTTTGGGTATGTTGTACCTTCATTTTCATTAAATTCTAAAAAGTTTTTAATTTCTTTCTTTATTTCTTCCTTGACCAGGTTATCATTGAGTAGAGCACTGTTCAATTTCCAAGTATATGTGGGCATTCTTCCTTGATTGTTATTGAAGACCAGTTTTAGGCCGTGGTGGTCCGATAGCACGCATGGGATTATTTCTATCTTTCTGTACCTGTTGAGGCCCGTTTTTTGACCAATTATATGGTCAATTTTGGAGAAAGTACCATGAGGAGCTGAGAAGAAGGTATATCCTTTTGCTTTAGGATAGAATGTTCTATAAATATCCGTTAAGTCCATTTGGCTCATGACTTCTCTTAGTCTGTCTACATCTCTGTTTAATTTCTGTTTCCATGATCTGTCCATTGATGAGAGTGGGGTGTTGAAATCTCCCACTATTATTGTGTGAGGTGCAATGTGTGTTTTGAGCTTTAGTAAGGTTTCTTTTCCATATGTAGGTGCCCTTGTATTTGGGGCATAGATATTTAGGATTGAGAGTTCATCTTGATGGATTTTTCCTTTGATGAATATGAAGTGTCCTTCCTTATCTTTTTTGATGACTTTTAGTTGAAAATTGATTTTATTTGATATTAGAATGGCTACTCCAGCTTGCTTCTTCTGACCATTTGCTTGGAAAATTGTTTTCCAGCCTTTCACTCTGAGGTAATATCTGTCTTTGTCTCTGAGGTGTGTTTCCTGTAGGCAGCAGAATGCAGGGTCCTTGTTGCGTATCCAGTTTGTTAATCTATGTCTTTTTATTGGGGAGTTGAGACCATTGATGTTGAGAGATATTAAGGAATAGTGATTATTGCTTCCCGTTATATTCATATTTGGATGTGAGGTTATGTTTGTGTGCTTTCATTCTCTTTGTTTTGTTGCCAAGATGATTAGTTTCTTGCTTCTTCTAGGGTATAGCTTGCCTCCTTATGTTGGGCTTTACCATTTATTATCCTTTGTAGTGCTGGATTTGTAGAAAGATATTGTGTAAATTTGGTTTTGTCATGGAATATCTTGGTTTCTCCATCTATGTTAATTGAGAGTTTTGCAGGATACAGTAACCTGGGCTGGCATTTGTGTTCTCTTAGGGTCTGTATGACATCAGTCCAGGATCTTCTGGCCTTCATAGTTTCTGGCGAGAAGTCTGGTGTGATTCTGATAGGTCTGCCTTTATATGTTACTTGACCTTTTTCCCTTACTGCTTTTAATATTCTTTCTTTATTTTGTGCGTTTGGTGTTTTGACAATTATGTGACGGGAGGTGTTTCTTTTCTGGTCCAATCTATTTGGAGTTCTGTAGGCTTCTTGTATGCCTATGGGTATCTCTTTTTTTAGGTTAGGGAAGTTTTCTTCTATGATTTTGTTGAAGATATTTACTGGTCCTTTGAGCTGGGAGTCTTCACTCTCTTCTATACCTATTATCCTTAGGTTTGATCTTCTCATTGAGTCCTGGATTTCCTGTATGTTTTGGACCAGTAGCTTTTTCCGCTTTACATTATCTTTGACAGTTGAGTCAATGATTTCTATGGAATCTTCTGCTCCTGAGATTCTCTCTCTATCTCTTGTATTCTGTTGGTGAAGCTTGTATCTACAGCTCCTTGTCTCTTCTTTTGGTTTTCTATATCCAGGGTTGTTTCCATGTGTTCTTTCTTGATTGCTTCTATTTCCATTTTTAATTCCTTCAACTGTTTGATTGTGTTTTCCTGGAATTCTTTCAGGGATTTTTGTGATTCCTCTCTGTAGGCTTCTACTTGTTCTCTAAGGGAGTTCTTCACGTCTTTCTTGAAGTCCTCCAGCATCATGATCAAATATGATTTTGAAACTAGATCTTGCTTTTCTGGTGTGTTTGGATATTCCATGTTTGTTTTGGTGGGAGAATTGGGCTCCGATGATGCCATGTAGTCTTGGTTTCTGTTGCTTGGGTTCCTGCGCTTGCCTCTCGCCATCAGATTATCTCTAGTGTTACTTTGTTCTGCTATTTCTGACAGTGTCTAGACTGTCCTATAAGCCTGTGTGTCAGGAGTGCTGTAGACCTGTTTTCCTCTCTTTCAGTCAGTTATGTGGACAGAGTGTTCTGCTTTCGGGCGTGTAGTTTTTCCTCTCTACAGGTCTTCAGCTGTTCCTGTGGGCCTGTGTCTTGAGTTCACCAGGCAGCTTTCTTGCAGCAGAAAAGTTGGTCTTACCTGTGGTCCCGAGGCTCAAGTTCGCTCGCGGGGTGCTGCCCACGGGCTCTCTGCGGCGGCAGCAACCAGGATGACCTGTGCCGCCCCTTCTGGGAGCTTCAGTGCATCAGGGTTCCAGATGCCCTTTGGTGTTTTCCTCTGGCGTCCGAGATGTGTGCACAGAGAGCAGTCTCTTCTGGTTTCCCAGGCTTGTCTGCCTCTCTGAAGGTTTAGCTCTCCCTCCCACGGGATTTGGGTGCAGAGAACTGTTTATCCAGTCTGTTTCCTTCAGGTTCTCAGGCTGGGGTCCTGCCGCTCCTGGGCCCTCCCCGACGGGAGCCCAGAGGCCTTATACAGTTTCCTCTTGGGCCAGGGATGTGGGCACGGGTGGGCAGTGTTGGTGGTCTCTTCCGCTCTGCAGCCTCAGGAGTGCCCACCTGACCAGGAGGTGAGGCCTCTTTCCCAAGGGGTCTGGGAGCAGAGAGCTGCTGCGGGCCGGGATCCGCGGGCGTGGGACCTCCGGCAAACCCAGGACGTGCCCGGTCCTAGATGAACTCTGCCTCTGTGTGTCCCGATCTCACCAGGCAGCTCTCTTGCAGCAGACAAGTTGGTCTTATCTGTGGTCCCGAGGCTCAAGTTTGCTCTCGGGGTGCTGCCCACCGGCTCTCTGCGGTGGCAGCAACCAGGAAGCTACTGTTTTCTTAAATCTCTTCCTTCCTTGTCTTTTTGTTTTGGTTTGGTTTTGGAGACAGGATTATTTTGTGTAGCCCTGGGCTGCTTCAACCTGACAGATGTGCTTGCCTCTGCCTCCCTAGTGCTGGGATCAAAGGTGTGTACCACCACACCCAGTTTTCTTCAGTGTCTTCAGGTGTACACAGTAGGTTTCTTTTACCTCCTTGGTCATGCTTATTCCTAGCCATTTTTAAGCTCCGATGAGAGAAATGTTTTTCCTACTTTCTTGACAAGATTTTTATTAATATATGGGAAAACTGCTCATTTTTGTATGGTGATTTTATACCTTTCCAAATTGCCAAAAGTGTTCATCAGACCTGCCACTCGGGTAGAGGGTTCAGGCTCTTTTGACGTATTTAGGATCATGTTGTCAGCAACTAGAACTGGTTTGCATTCTTCACAATGTCTTTGCATTCCTTTTCTTGCTTCCTCCTGTCTGGGAGCTCTTGCTAAGATTCCAAGCACCACTGAGTGTGAATAAGAGTGGAGAGAGTAGGCACATAAGTGCTCATTCAGGCTTTTCGAAGAGATTCCATTTCCAGCATATTGTAACGTTGAGTGTAAGTCTGTCGTATGCAGCATTTGTTACTTCGAGGTAGCTTTCTTTCATCCATGTTTTCTTAAGGACTTCTTATTACAAAGTTACGTTAAATTTCATCAGATGTTTGTCTGCATCTCTTGAAACAATCACATGACATCTATCCTTACATCCACATTTATGTTACATTACATTGAACCAGTCTTGCATCTCTGGAATGAAATCAACTCAACCGTGTTATATAATCTTGTTAGTATGTTCCTGAACTCAGCTTGCATGTATTGTGTTGAGAATTCTTGAGTCAACATTCATCGGGAACTGGTCTATAATTTGTCATTGTTTCATCCTTACCCTGCTTTGACACGAAGGCAATGAGTTAGGCATTGCTCTTTCTTTTTCTACTTTGTGGAAACATTTAAGGAACCAGCATTAGGTCTTGAAATTTAGGTGAGATTTAGCAGTGAATCCGTCTTTCCTTTATGAGGAGACTTAATAACAGCTTCGATCTCATTGACCCATCGAAATTAATTCTTGTTGATTAAATTTGTCAGTTCATGTGCATTTAGAGATTCATCCATTTCCAGACTCTTGGACTATCAGCCTTTAAAGTTGGACTCTCGTAACAACTTCATTTCCACCTGTAATTGTGTTAATTTGAAATTTCTCATTTAGTTTGGCTAAGGTTTTGTCAGCCTTGTTTATCTTTACAAAGAACCAGCTCATTGTTTGGTAATATTTCTTACCCTTTTAGCCTACATTTTATTGATTTCTGTACTAATCTGTATTACTTTCTGCTGCATTTGTGTTTGGGTTCCTGTTTTTCTATAACCTTAGGGTAAATCATTGGGTTATTTATTTGAGATTTCTCTGGATTTTTAATGTAAGCCATTTATGTTATAAATTTCCTGTTGTAACCGTCTTAAGTTTGTAGCAGACGTTTTGATGACTTGTCATGTCATTTTCACATCTCTTGTTCAATCTACAGTTATTTGTGTATCTTGTGTGGCTTCTCTCGCTGTTGATTTCTAGTTTACACCACATGTTTCAGGGCTATGTGGATTTTATGTTTTAATTGTTTTATGTTTTTGTGTTTGTTGTGGCTTGTTTTACTGTCTATAACATGATCAGTTTAGAGAACAGTCCATGGACCACTGAGAAGACTATGTATTTCTTACCTGTTGGTGGGTACAGTCTGTAGATAATCTGCTGAGTCTAGTTGTTCTGTGCTAAAGGCTAGCTCTTTGTTGATTTTTAGTTGGAGTATCTCTCTTATGACGAGAATGATGCATCTCTAAGTAAGACATCCATACCATCCCCGCCAAGACTGTAGGAACATTGCAGAAGAGGGAGCAGAAAGAATATTAGAACTGGAATACGGTGAGAAGGCCTGTAAATCTCATCTGTGCAAGACACAGCCATTGAAATCATGAATTCACAGCAGCTCTAAATGCCTCCCTGGCTGCAAAAGAGTGGGCTTGCCAACAAGCAGACTTGGATAAAGGGAGAACTTAGGGAGCCCTACTCCTCACGGCCAAACTATTCCCACTGTTAGATTCAGGAAGCTAAAAACTCGAGGCTTGTATTTGTGTATCCATCAATAATCCCACCAGGCTCCAGTGGGTGCTTCCCATGCAGGGGTCATACAGATAGTCCTAGGTAAACTAAATGAGTTACAAAGCAAATACTAAAGTTATGAACCTGGGAAAGGTAATACAAGGATGAGGAAGAGGTGACAGGCAGGAATGGGAGTGGATAAGAGGAGGAGATATATGTATGTATATACATATATATATACTATGTGTATATATATATATATATCACTAATCAATTAAAAAGTATTCATTAAAGGATGAGAATGAGGTGCTGAAGTCACTCGTTATTACTGTCTTGGGACTTATCTGACATTTTCTAACTTTGAGTGTCTGTTTTATGATATTGGAAGCACAACCTCTGGAGCAAGTATATTTAATCATAATATCTTCTGGATGAACTGTTCACTTTATTAATACATTGTAGTCTTCTTTATCTTCTTTAAGTAGTTTTGCCTTGAAGTATACTTGTCGGAGAAGAGAAGAGCTATACCAGCTTGTTTATAGCTCTCATTTGCTTAGGAGATTGATTTCCATTCTTTAACTCTCAGGGATTTTTTAATGTCTTTGTCCATGAGATGTGGTTTTTGTTTTGATTTCATTGCTTGTTGTTGTTTTTGCAAACAACAGATAGTAGGACCATTTTTTCAATGTTCAAAAAATATTTTTATTAATCGAGAGATCCTGCACAGGGACAAGAAACCAAGTGTGTCAGGAATGGGAGCAGTGCTATCAGGAAGGCCAGAGCACACCCGCCTGTAAGATTGGCTATCCAAAACCAGAAAAAAGAAGGAAGCACAAATGTTCATTTCTTTCATGTTTTTAAGCTGGACAAAAACATTAAAAAGAACTAAAAAGCCAAGGAAAGATTATAATACAAATATGGAAAAATGTTATTATTTGATATTAAATGAAATGATTATTATAATTGTTAACTATAATTAATTAGTGTTGATTAATATTATTTAATTAAGACTACTATATTATTCTTTGATAATTTAATACATGTATGAAATGTATTTTGATCATATTCACCCCCACTTCTCCATCTAACTCCTTCACAATATATTTTGTTAATTATTTGAGAATTACTATCTGCATATAGTAAAATTTCTCTGATGAGGTATGAAGCTTCGCTAATCTATGGATATAGAAATATGAGTCTAGAAGGCAGTTAGGTACTATATTCATTTAGCAAACTAATTGTGGTATATTCACTCTGAGGGCCTGGGAACTCCTCAGTCCTAGATTCTTAGCCATATTTACAGTATCAAGTATATTGCTTTCTCCTGTAAAACAGGCATTTTCTTCCCAACTCCCAACTTATTCCCACCCACCTACCCACCCCAGAATAGACTCATTCTCCACCCACAAGCATCACTGCTTCCTTCTCTGTTCTACTCCCTCCCTTCTGTCGTGGGACTTTAGTAAAAGGACTGACTATACTTCTCTGTAGATGTAAAAGTCAGAGAAGAAGCAAGCTGACAAAATAGGGCAGCAGATGTATGGGAAAGGGCTGTTGCTGAAACCTCTCCCAGGTGAATAGTTTCCCTTCAGGAGGATTAAATACAATTACCAAATAGGCTCTCTCTCTCTCTCTCTCTCTCTCTCTCTCTCTCTCTCTCTCTCTCTCACACACACACACACACACACACACACACACACCTATGATAACTTTTAAAACTGAGGCTAAAAGGATTCCCGCTCCGGAGCTCCCCTCTTTTGTTTCTGGTCTTGGTAACCACAAAAAAGAATAACTTGTTTACTTGGGGAATGAGGTCCGTTGAGCACACGTTTCTATTCACTCATGGACCATGTTCTCTTTGGGCCACTGTGTTATTTGACAACTGGGTCAGTGGCTCCCCTCTATGATTTTTATGGTGCCTAATCAGACATGATCTCACCAACTCCCATGTCAGTGGTGCTGCATCTTTCATCCATCTACTATGGCTCACCTGGGGCACGAAAAGATCACTATACAACGCAACAGACTCAGGAGTTTAAATCATCTCTCCACCAATGTTTAGGGGAAAGAAAACTTGCCTAAGCTAGGAACTATGGCTGCTAATAGTCACTTTCACCCAGCGAGCCACTCAGTTGCAAGGAATCTCTTCCTCACCCTGGTAACCTATCAGCCGTGATATTGTGTCTTCCCTGGAGTGATTCCTCAAGAGCCACTTTCCATGTTGCTCTGCTGACATGCTTTAGTGCATACCCTGGGATTAGCAAGTGTATCAGGGAAGACAGATCTGACAGGCAGCTGTCATCTGACAATGGAAGTTACGCAGTTACTAGGGAAATTGCAGACCACAGGATCGAACTTATTCCAGAAGATATATCTAAGTCTTTCTTACACTCAGATTGCACGATGGGAGAAATGCAGTATGCCCACACAGATGTGTTAGGCAAAAGATAAAAATGCAACATTACCTTGCTTTACTACCTTCAGGCATCTATCTAGGCACGGGGTTTCATTTGACCAGGGCCCCTGTAAGGATAACATTATCATAACCCCATTTGACAGAAAGACAAATTGAAGGCTCAAAGACGCAAAATAATTGCCCACCAGCCAACAACTCTTTAGTGTTAGCTAAGTCAGGATTCACACTTAGGTCTGTATGGCATACAAAGCCAGATCCATACACTGAAGTGTGTTATGTCACCTACAAGTGAAAAACGAATTCACGGTGAGCATGATGAATGTGTATCTCTCTGCATACTCCAGGACACTTTGAGCTGACTTGAAAAGCTCGGGCATGAGACAAAGTCTGTGGTTTTGAAATGAGTCTCTTAAAGATAGTAGAATGTTAGACCTTTTCTCTCTGTTTCTCTAAGCATACAAAACAGCCAGAAACTGTCACCTGCTAATATGGCTGCATTAGCCACTTCTCTATTGATGTGATAAAGCACCAAGGCAATTTGTAGAAGGAAGAATCTATTTGGTTTGTGATTCTAGAGAGATAAGACTCTGTCTTGGGGGAGAAATTTGGCAGTAAGTAACCTGGAGCAGGAAGCTGAGAGCTCACATCTTAAGCAGAGAGAGAGAGAGAGAGAGAGAGAGAGAGAGAGAGAGAGAGAGAGAGAGAGAGAGATACAGACTCCTAGAAGGCCACACCTCTTGGGCCTCCCTCGAACACCATCTACTGGAGGTCAAATACTTAGAGACTATAAAAGAAATCTCATGCAAACCATCAAGATGTCATGGCTAGATCCAACTTGTTATAGAGAAAATGACCACACTGATATGCTGAATAAATCTGAAAACATGCTGAAAGTTCTCTACAGCTTGAAGGACTTGAGAGCCAAGGCTGTAAGGAAAGGAAGGGTTCTAGGAGGCAACCCCAGTGTGTAGGCCATGTTGTGTTGGGTTTCTTTCTCTGGGTAAATCGGTTTGCTTATTCCAGAGATTTGTTTATGCTATCCCAATTTGAACAAAGCCTTTGGGCTTTCCTTTGACCTTCTGAATTAATAATTTATTCCTCCTAAGCTCTGAGTCTGGTCACTTGCTTAAAGGAGGAACCATGCTTCTAGGCAGGCCTGATGCTTACAGATCAGCAGTGAATTTCAATTTCTAGAATGAAAATGTTTTCTTGCATGACAGTACCAATGGTTCTAACCTTAGGCTGGCCACACCCTTCCCTGATCCTAGGCATCTATCACTTGGGGCCATTCTACCTCCTTTGGCAAGACTGTGGCAAAGTCAAAACAAGACAGAGTGAGGGAAAGTCCATGTGGACCACAGGTCTTGTAAGTGGTATGCTTTTTGTTGCCGTGCTTGTTCCCTGAGGCCTGGCCTGTAAGGGGAGGACTGGAATTTGTTTGTGCTTACAGACAGGTCAGGTATTATTTAGGCAATCCACACATTTAATTCACTGAACATTCAAGACGTTTTAAACCTCAATACAACATGCACTCAGCATTGAAGGAACCACAGAGCCCAGAATGGAAGACAGAGAATAAATAACATTTGTAAAACAATGGAAAAGTAATAGAAGAAAAAGAGAAGAACCAACTCTGCTTTAAGATTCAAGAAGCGGGGACTGAAGAGAGGGTTCCTGCAGGCAGTTAAGGTCATAAGGTTGCTTATACAGTCATAAGGTTGAAAGGTCAGATCCATCCCAGCAGCTGCTTAAGAAACCAGGCACCCCACTCAGGCCTGTAACCTTAGCTCCAAAGCAGCCAGAGACTGAATGATCACTGTGGTTTGCTGGTGACCGTCCTAGGAGGAAACAATAGCTCCAGCGTCAGAGAGAGACCGTGACTCAAAGGGACAGCAGAGAATGATAGGGCAGGACATCTGGTGCTCTCTTCTGGCCTCTGCACATATCTGCATAGGCATAGATGCACACAGGAACACACACACACACAAATAATCTTCAGATAAGAATAATATGAAATTCAAGAAAGGGAGGTCAATGGGAAAGGGGATGGATTAGAACAGAGTGTAATGACACACGTGGATGAAAACACTCTCGTGAGACCCATTGCTGTGGGAACTGATTTTTATTTAAAAGATGAAAGCTGAGGTTCAAAGTATAAGCAGGAAATCAGGCAGATGGGAAGAGCAGGAAAGATACTGACAGACAGAGGGATGTGCAAAGGCCTAGAAGCATGAAAGACAGACCAGTGTTTATATGAAACAGTCATGGTTTAGTTTCTCTTTCATTCAAATATAAATTTGATGTCTTCCTGCAGCTAAGGAGTCATCTTGTGCCCTCCTAGTTAGTACCCTTGTCTCAGTGGCTTTCCTACAATGGAAAGAAATAACTATCCACCAGTGCCAGGTGACAGCAGCTAGCCAGGAATGGGAGAGTATGCTGTACATGGGAGTTCTCATTTTCCCAAGCACTATTCTGATACACCACAGCCAGGGGGAACTCTATTCCATCCTGGGATTCCTCCACACTGAACACGTGGTACGTACTGTGTAGAGCAGGCTTTGCTGGCTATATACAGCCATCTGCCATCTAGTAGACCATCCCAGGACCCAGAGCCTTCTCAGTATGGTGAAAAGCAAACTCCCTGCAATGGCAGCCCACTGCAGCAACTTTGGACACTCGGGAAGCAATCCGGTCAGCTGCCAGCCACCATAAATCAGTGAAAGGATTTGGGACAGAAAAGTAGGCAGTTGTGATCTTGTGGCCAACCTTCCCAAAAGCCAAAGGCAAGAACTTACAGAAGCTTTTAAGATCATGTGTGGCAAGGGTTTAATTAAAGATCCCCAGTCAGAGTTGAACGAAAGCAGGGGAATCTTCTATCTTAATTAGGATTACTATTGATACAATGAAACATCATGACCAAAAGGAAGTTGGGGAGGGAAGAGCTTATTTGACTTACACTTCCACATTGGAATCCTTCATCGAAGGAACCCAGGACAGGAACTAAGATAGGGTAGGATCCTGGAGGCAGGAGCTGATGCAGAGGCTATGGAGAGGTGTTGCTTACTGGCTTGCTCCTCATGGCTTGCTCAGGCTGCTTCCTTACAGAACCCAGGATCACCAGCTCAGGAATGGCACCACCTACCATGGGCTGGTCTTTTACCCATCAGGCACTAATTAAGAAAATGCCCTACAACTGGAACTTATGGAGGCATTTGCTTAATTGAGGTTTCATATAGCTCTAGCTTGTGTCAAGTTAACGTAAAACCTGTCAGCACAGCTTGATCCTGATCCTGTCTGTGCCATCTATGTCTTAGGTGTCCCAGAGTCTCTAGAAAGCAGCCCAGGGAGCAGGAAGTCAGGAATGTTTACTGACAGAGACTGTGTACAAGCAAAAGCAAAGAATTCTGGAAACTGTCAGATGCTAAACATCAAAATTTGGACAATACCTTAATAGGGCATTATTAGGTCACATACCTCAGGGCATTTTGAAGATCTACTTGTATCCTTGTATCAGGGAAACTGTAACATGAGCTGAGGTGTAAACCTCCAGATGTGCTAGGAATGTACTCCACATCTGGGTAAGGGGAGAACAGGAAGAGTGCTTCCTGCTTTGATCTGATCCTTGACACAGTTTCCTCACCTAGAAGCTGAGGCAGTAAACCATGGAGGTTTATTCCTGGCTGGCTAGTTGAGGCTTATTAAACAATGCGAACCATGCAAAGAAAGTACTTTGAAGATCATCTTGCCGTGTTCCCTAAACTTCCCTGCCTTTCAGCTGACCAACCCCACCGTTCAGTGAAAAGGGCCTGGACTCCTGGCTCCACCCGGTCAGGACTGTGGTCACAGGAAGGTGGCTTGACCTTACACAGATAAAACAGATGTTCAGTTTTACACAAGACCCTACATTCAATGACTTCAAGTGACACAGGAGGTAGCTGAAGCTGCTTCTGGCCATTGGGGGCCAGTGAGAGGGGTATTTTTGAGCTATTCATAGGTTACCCCATAAATCGGTGAGCTATGCATGCAGCAATATCAACCAACCCTTAAGCAGAAGAGCTTTTTACCGGGGATTATGTCAGGGAAATATGCTAATGCCCTATTCTTCTTCCTTGTTGTTAAAGCCATGTCAATGACGTCGAAATTTATTTATAGGTATATAAAGCTTCATTCTTGCTGCTTATATTTTAATGAGAATTTCAAGTTGGCTCAAAAATCACAGTAAGCTCTAAAAAATAATCAAAGTGTAGTTAGGAAACCTCTCTTGCCTAGAGTAGGATGACTGTCCTCAGAGCTCTAGCTCCATGACAAGCCCCAGCCCTGCATAAGCCAAGATGGCCACAGTCTCCAGCTTCAAAGAGATGATCCTCCTTGGAGAGCAGCCACCCAGCTGCCCTAGAGGACTCTGCAGAGAGGGAAACGGGTCAGAGCAGAAAAGCTCCATGGGAGAAAGAGAGGGATGGCAGCACCAGACGGTTTTCCTGAGTCTCCATCTCCTTTGAGGGTGTGGGGTGCACATCCACGGTGCACTGTGCACTGTGTGCAAACACTTGGCACCAAGCCTTTCCTTGCTTCCATTTATGAAAAGGAAAGAAACTGCTTATCTATTCCCACTAACTGTCCTTGGCCAGCTGCTGCCAGGAGAAAGCAGAAAACGAGAGGATCTGGGATGGTGTCTTAGAGTTTCTATATTTACAGTGAAATACCATGACCAAAAGGCAAGTTAGGGAGGAAAGGGTTTGTTTGGCTTACACTTTCATACTTGTTCATTATGGAAGGACATCAGGACAAGAACCAACAGGGCAGGAACCTGGAGGTAGGAACGGATGCAAAGGGCATGGAGGGGTGCTGTTTTTTGGCTTGCTCCCCAAGGCTTGCTCAGCCTGTCTTCTCATAGAACCCAGGACAGCCAGCCCAGGCATGGCATTGCCCATAGTGGGCTTCACATTGCAGCCTGATCTTATAGAGATATCTTCACTGAGGTTCCCTCCTCTCAGATGACTTAGTTTATATCAGCTTGACATAAAACTGCCCAGGACAGTTGGTAAAGTAAGGAGATTCAAGGCAAGAGAAAGTTGTAGATATTAATGACTAGCAGTGAGTCTGCAGAAAACAGTCTGGTTTGGAGGAATAAAACAGAGGCCTAAGCAATAAAAGGTGTCCATTTGTAAGGGAGTAGAACACTCAGATTGCCTGATATCGTTGCAGAGGAAAGTATCAGTATGCAGGCATCTGATACATCTTTGGAGCAAAGTGGAGTGCAAAATTCTGTAAGCCAGATGTGCACCCACTCATAAAGAGAAGAAAGCAATTAACTACTGGGGGTATCTGTGGTCTTAGAATAACTAACTGACTCACTAATACATATTACTCAATGAAAACAATGCAAAGCTTATTTAATTTAAGCAAATGTTGTGACTTATGAAGAGCATAGACGACTGTGAAGGAATTTAGAAATGTTTTTAAGAGTCTCCGGAGGTAAGTTAGAGAGTTTAATAAAAGGAAGGAAAGATACAGTGTTTCAAATGGGTAAGCAAACAACGGTGGCAATAATATGCCGGCTAGAAATCAGGGGAATCTGAGAGAGAAGGGTGGTTGAAAGTGGCAAGATGAGTTGCCTCTGGGAGATAGAAGTGAATTACTGTTAGTTAGTAATTCACTTGGTAGACTATAGATAAGAGAACAAAGGGAGGAGGATGTAAATGTCCCACTATACACATAGAGGCTAGGCAGACTCCTATCAGTAAGGCACTTGCCTTCAAGCATAACCTGAATTCAATATCAGGTAGCACACATTGGTAATCCCAGTACTATAGAAAAGACAGTAGGATCCTTGTGGCTCTGACAAGAAAGTTTAGCTTAATAGGTGAAGTCCAGTTCAATTAAGATGTGGGTGCAACATCTGAAGATGACAACCTTTGCATCTACACACACACACACACACACACACACACACACACACACACCCATGCACACTTGCAACAGAATCGTGGGTTTCCAGCCAAAATAATTTGCACAGCTGGAGAGCCACCTCTTCGGGTTTGGTAGCTGGTTTAACAAAGACAAACACACTAAATGTATCTTCCTTTGTTATGACTTGCAAACTGATTTTGACAGATTTCCCCTTGCCTATGTTCCACTGCAAATTGATGCTTGCTTGTCTGGCCACAGGAGCGCCAGCACAGCGTTCAGCTGATGGGAATTGTAGGTTCCTCTCAGATTTGTTTGTACAGCACTTCCTCCCTCACCCAAAGTATACATTATGTGTGAATGAGGCTCGTCACCGTTCTGCATAATTACCGCATTTGGAAGCATTCTTTCCAGAGAGTTTTCTCCCACTTCTTCTGATTTCTGGTATTTTGCAGCGACCGTTATCGGTTTTGATGCTGTGGTTTAATAGCGCCTTCAAATGCAAATTTGACAACACAAGCTGGAAATTACGGGTAACGAACAAAGGAACTAAACCTCCACTCCAGTGTTGCCACAGCTCCACCTGATCCATGATAGACCCTGCACACAACTTGTGTACTTTGTAAGAAGAGCCAGAAATTCCTGAAGACACGGCAAACTTAAGCTCCAAAATGGAGTCTCTGTACAGCATACAACTTCACAGACAGCTATGTCCAGTGTTCTTCCCAGTGACTCTTTCCCTTTGTATCATTTATCTGAGGGTAATACATCAAATACTTCCTTACCAGAACTGTCTAGTAAATGGTCCATCCAAAAAGCTGCCCAAGGCTGGTGATCTGGGCCAGTACATGTTTCCTGGGTTTTATTTGCAGGATTATGGGGAAAGGGAGGCCAGCCATCTCCAGCCAGAAAGTTAAAGCAAGAAGGATGACCAACTGGTTGGGGAAGCGTTTCAGTGTGGGAACAGTTGGCAGTGTCCTATTAGTGGGCCTCACACACTGGCCTGTGAGTCTCCCCAGTCTACGTTGTAATTCAGACTCCTCTTCCATTCCATCCCGTATGCTCCTTGCACGGAGCCTCAGAATCAAACTCCTCTGTGGGACACCACACTTCTGAGACAGTGGATAACCACATAAATGACAAACCATTCTTGCTTCCAGGCCTCACTTCCTTACTCCCCTTGACAAGCCTCAGCGTGTCAACTGCCTCTCAAGTCAGCATTTCAACTCGGTCTGCTTTGAAAGTTCCCAGGCTTTAGCGTGGGAAGGACTTTTCAGAATCACAAATATTGTCCTTTGTGGGAACCAAGAGACTTGGATATAAAGAAGCAGCAATTCAACTGTCTTTCTTCCAGAAAACAGTTATCATTGACATAATGGATGTTTCAGGGGAAACATGAGACTATGTTTTGTTTGTTAGTTTCAGAGGCAGTTGAGAAGAGTCACAGAAGAAAAGATTCATACCAAAATGTTGTCTCTTAAAGAAGAAAAAAATTTCATTGCTGGCTCTGATTGGTTTTTTTTTCCCTTGTTGTGACAAAAAACTTAACAAAATCAACTTAAGGAAGCAAGGTCTATTACAGCGTATAGTAGGGGTGTGGTCTATGCCTTTCCTGCAGTGGTTAGAGCACAAGGACAAGCTGCCTTTGCAGCCAGGGAGCAAATGTGGATGCGGGTGCTCTCCCGGAACCCCAGCCCAAGGGGATGGAGCAGCTAGGGTAGGTGTTCAGTTCTTAGTTAACTGTCTCAGTAAATGCCCTCGTAGACACACCTACAGGTGCGTTTCCATGGTGATTCCAATTCAATCAAGTTAACAATGAAGACTAACCAGCAACTGGTGTTCTCATTTTGCAGCATTTTAGGTTTGAATTAACACAAGATACTCAATCTATAAGCGTCACACTGGCTATTCCGCTTTCCCCGCCGAAAGCTAATTGAAGAACAGAGAAATCCATAAATAGCAAGCAGGAAATTAGATTGTTTTTTTTTTAAAATCAATTCTCAGGACCTAAGCTATCAAGCTCGAAGAGCAAGAGACTGCAAAGAAATATGATTTTTATCTAGGTCATAAAATTTACAGCTGTTTTCCTCCCTTAATTTAAATGAGGAAGCAATTGGCACGTGTAATGTGCCAATCCAGCAGGACCTGAAGTGTGAATTCACAGGTTAAAACATTTATATATTTATCCAGAGTCAAATTTGCATGAAATAAATTTATCAAGGGACTACAGTTTTAAAGTATGCCTTGCATGGCTGCCTAGGACCAGAAGAAAATTCTAGTATATTAAAGTAATAATTCCTTTTGAACTATGGCTATTAATGTAAGATGATAGAAACAGGCTAAAATAAACAATTTTCAAAGAAGGAACTAAAGCCAAATTATCTTGCCTTTCCAATACTTGTCAGTTGTAGCTTGAGCTATTCAGTCTCTCAAAAGATAACTACCTGGAATTCTCTTGCTCATTCTGAGGCAGTGACAGAATTAAATTATTGATAGCCCCCTACTGGCATGAATCAAATACAAGGGTGTTGGGTTACAACAGCTGAAAGGTTTCTTGACTGCAGGAACAGCTGATGATTTGAAAGGAAGTCAATTACTATGACTAGACTACATTAGACTTCGGAGTCATTTTAATTATTCCTAACGAGATTTTTAAGTTTCACTTTTCTTTAATAGTGTGTTTCAGGAACTAGAATACTGCGGGACACTGAAACTGTAGAAATAGAGGAGACACAGCTACTGTTTTCTTGGAGCTCAAAACTTGGAGAAAAGACAATGATACAGGTGCCTGCAGCAAAGCCAAGAAGTTCTGTAAGAAGAGCACACACACACACACCCCAAGAAAGACCAGCTGCTCATAGGAACCAGAGGAACTGGGAGGTCTTAGCAAACTGTCTGCTGGGTTTGCCAGAATGTTGAGACCTTATCCAGGTAGGAAAGGCATTTCAGACAGGAGGCTTGGGAGCTCCGTGCATGTAGAACTACAGGTGTTTGCAATCTCCCAGAAATCCTCCAAGAAAACCCTTTGTTTAAATGAATGGAATGTACAAAAGCTAAAAGACTCCTTTGGAAAAGTCATAGAAAGTAAAATAATTAACATTTTGCTCTTGAAATTTATCATTGCATTATGTCCTCAGTTAGTTTCAATTAAGTAAGCAAGAAAGAAAGTTACAAATAAAGGAAGGAAGGAAAGAAGGAAGGAAGGAAGGAAGGAAGGAAGGAAGGAAGGAAGGAAGGAAGGAGAGAGAAAAGAAAAACTTTCCAAATACTAGCTATAAAAATACTTGGAATGAAACAGAAGGGTAGACCATCATAAGATATTTCTATCATACTTAAAATGGTCTGTCCCTGAGAGAATAAGTAAAATATTAAATCATTTATATCTATAGGATTAAGACCAGCACTTGCTGAATTTAGATATTTTAGAAATTACATATAGTTCATTTCGTAACACAATACACACTTGCCTAAGTTAGGATTTTTATTTCTGTAATAAAACACCATAACCAAAATCAACTTGGAGAGGAAAGGACTTGATTGTTTCATCCTACAAGTCTCAAGTCAGTGTCCATCAGTGAGGGAAGTCGAGGCAGGAACCTAGAAGCAGGAATTGAAGCAGAAGCCATGGAAGATGCTTGTTACTGGCTTACTCCAGATGTTTTGCTGAGCCTGCTATCTTATACTATCCAGGACCATCCACTAGGCAGTGGTACTGCCTCCTAACGGATAGGTTACCTACATTAATCATTAATCAAGAAAATGCCCCAAATGCTTGCCTGCAGGCCAGTCTAATGGGGCATTTTTCTCAGTTGAGGCTTCTTCTTACTAAATGACTCTAACCTGTGTCAAGTTGTAAAACCTAGCCAGTCAAAAATCTCTCTCTCTCTCTCTCTCTCTCTCTCTCTCTCTCTCTCTCTCTCTCTCTGTCTCTCTGCCACTCTACACACACACACACACACACACACACACACACACACAGCTTGCTATACAAAGGGGGAAGAAATGCTAACATGTCACATAAATTTTACATTTCTTATGATACTGTCCAATGATGCAAGAATAGGTTTGTTTTCTCTGTTGATTAAAGAATTAAAAGACAAGAAAGGTTTGAAAATGAGGTAAAAACCAAAGTTTACTCAAAGTGAACAGTTTTGTTAGAGTTTAGAGGAAAATCCCCAGGGTAGGCAAGTTGTAAATGTCAGCAGCTGCCTGGAGAAGGAACATGGAGAAGAGAAGGGGTGGTGAGGGGGAGAAAGATATGTCAGTTGAATTAAGCCAGGATGGAGGTCAGTCACACAGAGACGAGCAGCCACATGACAGAGAAGAGAATTTGAGAGAAAGAATACAAGACCCAGAGATGCTGAAAAGACATACTTAGTGTCCCTCCCCGGCTTCCCCGGCCAGTAATGGAAAGACCAAACTAAATAAAAAAGAAATCACTATGCCTTTTTGAGTCAGGACTCAGAAAGAAGGACAGACCCAGCCAAGCCTCATAGCTGGTAAGGGACTACTCTAGGGTGGTCTGGGAACTCTGGGAAAGTACAATAAGGTACAGAAAAGGATAATTATTCTGCCTCTCTCTTCATCATGCCTTGATGCAAGCCTACCTCCCCAGGTTGATCTACCTTTCAGAAGGGTAATGCTTTGACCGGATAATTAGTGGTATAAACTGGAGTAACTCATTTATGTTTGGGGTCACTTGTTTTGCTGAGGCCCAGAATTTAATCCTTTTAACCAAAAAACATAATTTTCCTTTATGTCAGTTACTATTGTTGTGTCACTTATGAAATGAAATGTACCTTGTCCTCCTCCTGAGCCTGGCTAAGATTAAGGCTGGCTCATAAAACACTGGATTATCCTCACATTCTACATTAATGAGATACTTACTCTAATACCAGGTACCTTGGTTTGCTAACTAAATGTGAGGGTAGACCAGATGACCAGATGATGCTCCATAATGATGTTCACGACAGCAAGAGTTTTGAGGGCACCTCCAGAGGGGATCCAAGTTCTTATGTCCTGTAACAAAGAACTGAATGGAGCCACCAGTTGCAGCAGAAGCAGAGACAGTTTATTAAGATATACTTCCAGAGGAGGAAGCAGACCAAAGCTAAGAGACAACTTAGTTGCTCAGTGGCAATGTTATACAAAGGGTTGGTGCTTTGTGTCATATTGCATGGTCTTTCTGCATAATTTACATAGTGTGGGCTTTGGAGCTCAGTGAAAGCTCTCTGGCACATGCTATCTAACATTCAGTTCTACACACAATTTCATGTATCATATGTCCCATTAGTATCTTAAATTGCAACACAGAGATATGTGTTTTAGTATTCTAATGTGTCTCAAATCATCCTCAGACATTTCGGCTTGCCTCTGAACCTCTACCAGTAGTCAGACACCTAGCCTCAACTGAGGGCTTTCTAGCCGCCTTCTGTCAACTCTGTCAATTCCATATACCTTTGTAATGTCTTCCAATTTTCTCTCCTGCCTCACTATGGTTTCTCAACTCCAATAGTCTCTTTGTATGCTGTGAGGATGTTTGTCTTCAATAATTCATAATTGGCATCCTAGTGACTTTCCTAGACTGCTAAGTAAAGGCATATCATTAGCGGAAGCCCCCACCCTGAAGAGCAAGAAGTTTATTCAGCTGTATACTACCTTGTCTCACTAGGGTCATACTTGAATTTCTCCACTTGAAAGTGAAGTCCTTTAGACTGAGATTCTACTTGTGAACTTTCACCCACAAGGAAGCTTACTCAGCTCCATCAAGTCCAACTCATAGCTGGGAAAGTCTGGCTATCTGAATATCACTCTAAACTCTATCTTGTCTTTTCTCCATAGGGCTTAGGTATTACTAAAATAAGGGAATCTGAATGACTCCAAAGGAGAAACATTTAAGCCACAAAAAAGTCATCTCCAGACCCCTTATGGTCTATTATAGAAAACAGTCAATCACTATGGCTCTGCTGTTAGATGGATTTGTGTTATTCTCGTTGAATTTGCTCAATGGTTGTCTACAGGCGTGGTTAGTAATTGGATGGGAGTTTGTTCCACTTATGGATCTAGAACACTGGATCTAAAGCATTTCCCCAAAGATATGTGGTTGTCCATGTCCTCAACAAGGAACATGTCAATGTTTATATATATACACGTTCTCATCCTTACTTTTAGGTAACGTACATTATTCATATACACATATGAATGATGTCAGTGCACCATCAAACTGATAGGTTCTGTATTATAAAATATGAACCAAAGTGTATTTTGAATTGTAAAGAGCATGAGAATTTAGAAAATGGATAGAAATGGATCATCCTCTGAATTCTTAGGGATCATCGTGAATGCTTGTGAGATGTTTGATTAGCAGTCTTCTGCATGGCCCAGACATTTACATCATTAAGCCACCCCTTTCTAATCCTTTCTGCTTCTTAAGAACTACTCATTTGCCATCTTAAAACTTGCATTTTCATTTAAAGATGTTATGCTTTTATATTTTTCTACAAACATGGTCAGTTTTGCCTTTTTTCAAAAGGAAGACAAACAAAGGTTAAGTTCACCAAGCACATAGTAGGGCTCAATCATTATCAGTAAAACTCTTCGCTCATCTGAGCCCTCAAAGCTCTCCTTCATAATATTCTACAATGGTCAGACAAGCAACCATAGTTAAACCTAGAAAACAAACAAACAAAAACAAACAAACTAGAAGGGTTCTTAAAATAACAGGGAGGACCTAACAGGGAAATGGTGCTCAATGACAGTGACAGTGGATGAGAGGAGATAATAGAGAAATGCAGTGTGTGTGTGTGTGTGTGTGTGTGTGTGTGTGTGTGTGTGTGTGTGTGTGTATGAAATCACCAAGGAATAATCTCTAAAAATTAAAACAGTTGCTTTTAGCTCATTTTTCTACCATTCAATTAATTATTTTTTATTTATTCATTTCTTTAGTTTTAGAGATAGAATTTCATGTAGCTCAGGCTGGCCTTCAACTGGCTACATAACCAAGGATGGCCTAGAGCCCTGATCTTGCCTCTGCTTCCCAGCTACTCAGTGGCCATTAGATGTAGTTTCCTTCTTACTGAGAAGCTCTATTTACATGCATGAGAAGCTCTCTTACGTGCATGTGAAGCATGACAAAATAGCTGCTGAGTATTGCTGCATGTGTTGTATATGTTGACTGAGTAACAAATGTGTCTGAGAATATAATTGCATCTTATTATTTTATGATCACATTTCACTTTCTTTCCCATATTAATGTTTAATCAATTACCCAGCTTACCTATTCCACTCATTAACTAGACTGCCATTAGCAACTCTTGATAATTTCCAAATCAAACCCAGACAAAAAATGTTCTATTTCACTTTGTTTGAGTTTGTAAAATGAATGTCTGCTTTCTCTGAGTCTAGTGGACATGATATGCCCTAGAGTTGTCACAGTAACCCAAGGAGGAGTGACAAAATACCACAGTATATAAACAATCCATGCATTGAGGAAAACATGTGAACTATGCTTTTTAAATCTTTTATTTCCACATAGATTCTTCTCATAAATGTTCCTCGCTCTGTGTAAGCTGGAAGGCTGTCAGATGTACATTCCACAGAGCGTTTGAATGGCCTTGAAGCAGTGTTCTAATCTCTATCATTAACTGATGACATAATTATCTTGAACATTGACTCACCTGCCAAGTCTCCTTTTTCCTCTGCACAATAGGACACTATCTACCTTTTAACCTTGTTGTAAAGACATGGTGTTTACAAAGCTGTTAGGACACTGTCAACAAAGAGCAGTCACATACTAAATGACAGCTACAGTTGTTGCTCAGTAGCAAGCAACTGCCTTAGCTGGAGTTAATGTCCACTAATTTTCTGTTGACGAATACGGATAATCTTCTAGCCTTTGATAGTTTTCTTAAACTCCACAGAATTAACTGATGCTCCGATGCTGCATGTTACGTTTTGGAGACTGACGATGAAAGGGCCCGGTAGCTGTGTAACAATAAGCACAAAAACCGTTAGCGCATTCTCGTCTGTTCTTCCAGGATATGGAACATCAATTCCCAGGGTGCGAAGTTATCTGAGAGCTGAAGTACAAATGAGAAATTGAGGTGCTCTAATCCTGACTCTACCAACAACTGTGTGAGATAGATCCGCAAATCCTTTCTCAGGGTCAGCCCCACAATGCAGGTCTCCAGTCTGGGGGCCCAACTCTAATCCTCTCCATTTGGTGATTTGGGTAATCCTCTGGCCTCCATCTTTAGGGGTAAACCTTATCTTACTCCTAGGAGGGAAGCAGGGAACATTGGCTTCTCTACCCATTTATGGTCAAGTGCGATTCTGTATGAGTTGTGTCTGTACACAAAAGGACAACTGAGATAGTCAACTGAGAAGCTCTGATTCTCTGCCTTCACTTATAAGAAATATAGGCTGGGAATTTTTTTGTAAGCTTCCAAACAAACAAAAGAGGTTTTTTTTCCCAAAAACTTTCCACCAAGAGAAGGTACAGGTCCCTGATCAGAAATGCAGAGGCCATTATGCGAGGTCTCATCCTGAGGGACTGACAGTAAGTCCCACACTAGTGCCCCTGGGACTGACAGATGCGATGAAAAGATTGGCTCCTTCAGCTGTTGGTTCCCCCTGTGAAGAGATACACAGAAGGTTAATCTGTTCTGAAGCAGTGGTTGCCAGGGTTGGAAGACAGTGATTAAATTTGCATAATCTGTTTGGAAGGTGGCCTGTCACGTGGAAAGACAGTTTTAACTGAGAATCAGATGACCTGAGTTAGATTTCAGTTTTTCCTTCACAATTTATGTGGACTGGGGAGGGAAAAAAAGATCCTAAAATAGAAGCTTTGGGTTTCTTCTATGTAACATGTGTGTAACATACCGGCCGCAGAGTTTAGTGGAGAGCTGGTTAGAAGAGCAGCTGTAATAAGCTGCCTCCTCAACCTGCTACCTAGCAGTCTTATGCTAGGTGTTAATTATTTTTATTCGGTACTGACAAGGAGTGTCAGTTCTGCTCATACTCCTGTCTGTGTCTTATCTCTCCCGCCTGGAATTTGACAGGAAAGTTAAGTTCTCTTTTTAAAGCAGTTATCATTGATTTGGATTTGTGTTCCTCTGGATTAATCAATTATTCATCATCATTAATGATTTCTATCGCATCAGAGTTGGGTTCTAAGGACTTGCCTCTGTACCGATTTGAATAATTCCAGCATTTGCCCATATTTGCATAGAACTATGTTCTTCAAAAGCCTTCCGACTTTCTCATTTGTCCAAGAGTTAGTACAATCTTGCCCTTAAAATTTAACATCGATTTCAAGGAGGTGGCTTTAAATGGTTTTCTGTGGCTGAATATGAAGAGGGCTTTTTATTTTCAATCTTCATCTGAAAACTGTAACCACATCCTATAACGGACTGAGAAGAGGCACTTGAATGAAGCAGTATTTCAGAGGAAATTCATAAAAACTGCAAGGGTGGATTACAAAGTGTCTGGCTGGCATTTACCTTGGCTCCTCAGTGAGTGTAACTCACCCAAATGGGTGGCACATGAGTGCTTTACACTATCCTGGGAATTAACAGAGGCACACTCTTGACTGTGGATATCCTGCCAAGGGTGGAAAACAAATGCTGGGCTCTAAAGAATAAGATATCAGAGCCAAATTCATTATGGACATATTACTGAAGCACAAAGATATCCACATTAAGGCAGAAAGGGAAAACGATTTTACATGAGATGGTTTTTATCGCTTTCTCTCAATTTGAGCCCCATCTCCATACAGCTCACTTTTGCAAACCTACTATGTGTGAGCAGAACAGCTAGGGGTGGGGGTGGGGAGGGATTGTTGCCTTTGTATCCCACATCTGCAGTCTTTATTGACTCTGAGGTCAGTGATCTGCCTATGTGGGACTCTCGTTTCCCTACATGTAGAACGGCTAGGCACAATGAAATGTGCCTCACTGTCTACTAGGAGGGTTAAATGAGACAAAACAGAAATAGCCCTGAATCTACTATATGGTAGCCAACCTGAACAGTAGGGTAGAGCTGTTGTGGTGAATAGTGCTGGCCATAATGCTGACCCCAAAGGGCCCTGCCTGCTTTAGCTATGTAACAGAAACTGATTCTATTGCTGTATGGAAACCCCCCTCTGCCTGTAGGAAACCAGTCTGCCTATCCAGACACACACAGGGGTCAGAGGAGAGCATCTATCCTACTCAGTCACACTCAGCCTTATTTTCACGTGACAGGGTCTCGTTCCAAAGGTGGTGCTGATTATGAAGCCCCAGTACCCTTCCTCTGTCTCCCACAACACCAGGGAGTCATATCCAGCTTTTTATGTGCATTCAGGGATTTGAATCCAGCTCTTCTTATTTGCTCAGCTGACACTATTGCCCACTTAGCTGTATTCTTAGCCTTCAGCTGTTTGGTTTCTAAAGCTGAGCTCTGTTAGCACAGCAAGTGAACCGAGAACCCTTCAGGGCAGGTTTGCATTAGCCAAGCGTAGGGAGGCAGATCTAACAGGCTCAGTTAGAATGGCAGCCATTACTATCACAGATCCCAGAGTCTTCAGATGGCTCAACCAGTACATGTAAACAAGCCAATGAGTGCAGCAAGCTTGCAACAAAATCGTTTAGTGAACACAGATTTAGGGGTCCAGGAAGGAGTATATGAATACCTAATGGCATTGAGCTATGATCAGAATAGGAATATCCTTGTCTATCTGCAAGACTCCTTAGCTTCAGATTTCTGCCTCCTTTAACTGAGCTTGGTTATACACAATGGTTCATTTTCTCTGTGACTCATTTTTCCCCCACATTCTACCTCTCTAATTGATGTTTCCTCCCATAGTCACTAAATGCATATTTAATCTGACAGACTCGCTCATCACACAGCATGTACTGGACTTTATGTTTAACTTTAGGAGTCAATCTTCCCCAAATTGCACAGAGGCAGAAGCTGATGGGCAGAGGGGACCCTCAGTGTCATTCACTGTCACCTGTTTACTCATAGTAGTGACAGTAAATTTAAGCAAATTTAAGCAAAGTCTCTAATTTCCCAACTAAACATAAAACCATTTAGAAATCATCCCTGTACCTATTTTTAAAGTTTTACCGGCAACATGGAGATGCTAAGCTCATGGTAGATCATGTGCCTGCCGTGTGTGCAACTCAGGGTTCAATCCTGCTCAGTGGGGGAAAATTCCATTCCAGATATGGTTTAAGGGTCTTAGTGAGACTGTAATCTGACCACCTCCCTTCTCAGCATTCCACCCGTAATAATGAATTCTAAGCTCAAACCAAAGACTGAAGGTGTTTTCTCGGCAGCTGGACTGCACTGTTAACTTAAACTAAGCTTCAAATACACCAAGCGTCTGAAATTGCCTTTGAGGTTAAACATTATCTCCCTGACTTTTGAGTGGTGTTTGTTCTTTACTCCATGGATACAATACCTGCAAAAGCAACTTATGGAAGGAAGGGTGGGTTTGCTTTGCTCACAGTTTGAGGACACTGTCCACCAGCAGTGAGAAGGTGGAGAAGTGAGAACCCAAGGCCACTGTCTCTTGGCATTCAGAGTTTGTTTTGGTGTTTGGTTTTGGTTTTGGTTTTGGTTTTGGTTTTGGTTTATGAGGGAGGTAGATGGTAACAATCAGCTTGATTTTACTCTAGGATTCAGTCAGGACCCCCAGCCCATAATCTTTAGAAACACCCTCACAGAAGCACTCAGAGGTGTATTTCCATGGTGACTCTAAATTCAATGACTCTGACAGCAGGGAGTAACCATTGAAGTTCTATTTCATTTTGTTTTGCATATTTTGGTGGGTATATCAATCCAGCCTACTAAACATCTCAGAAGAGGTGTGTCACTGACAGGAATCTATGGAAATATTGATTACATAGTATGCACTGGATATTATCTACATATCTCTTTGGTTCTCTTTGCTTCATCTAGGCTGTCTGTGACAACTGTAAGATAGATCACACACACACACACAAACACACAAACATACACACACATAAATACATACACACACACACACACATGCACACACACGCATACACATCTCCTCTTGATCTTTTTTTCTTAGCCTCTGAATCTTTGCAAAATTCTTTTTTTTTTTGCACTAGTGACCACATGAGAGTTAGTACAGGGTTAGCTCTAACACTCTTCTCACACTGACCAGAAGGATACTTCTTGCTTCAAGATTAAGTAAGGGGGAGAGCAATTCTAATGGCTGAGTAACCCAATCAAATTGAAGCTAATTTGGTTGGATTGGTTGCATTATATTTTACAAAATTAGAAGAATATCAGTTTTTCTAACCTTTCTAGTAGAAATTAAGCATTCTGCAACAGTCCAATTACCAATGAGACAAAAATCCTGAATGACCGTCATAATCTGGGAACACTGGGGAAGGCTGATGAGGGCAGACAAGGCCACCCCCAAGGGCTTCATGTAATTGTTTAGTGGGTGGGGAAGGGCTGTGACTAGAGTATTAAGCTGAACTTTGACAGTCCTCTGGTGATCTACCTGCTTCTAAAACGCACACTAGCATTTATCATAAGCATGTGTGTAAGACAAAGATAGGCAGAAATAAAGGACTGGTGCTGGTTTCAAGCTTGAGAAACTGGGTGAATGGAGGTGCAGCTTGCTATGAACAATGAAAGATCTAAATGAAAAGATTGATGTGGCCAATGGGACTTTAGGGATTGGCCTAGCTATGGGAATGAAGACATGACAGGTACACATACAGAAAAGCTAGGATCCGGTGGGTCATACACACAGCAGTGCAGAGGCACCAAGAGCAATCCAAAAACTCAATTCATTCATTACATACAGGAGGAGGAGAAAGAAGAGGAGGAGGAGACATTGAGGGGACACAGTCTCAGGTTGCAATCATCCAGGAGGAAGCTACAGTCCCTGTCTGTCTGTCTGTCTGTCTTTCTCTTTCTTCCTTTCCTTTCCTTTCTTTCTTTCCTCTTCTTTCTTTCTTTCCTTCTCTCTCTCTCTCTCTCTCTTTCTTTCTTTCTCTCTTTCTTTCTGCCTGCACTTACTGATTTCAGCTTAAATGTCAACTTTTCACCAACATCCAAACTTGGGCTAGAGAAAGGTTTTTCCATCCATCTGGGCCTGACTGGGGGGAAAGCCTTGCTGCTCCCTTGGATCTGAGGCAATGGGGTCTTTGACATGGCTGTGTCCTGGTCAAGCATAAACTGTACTGAGGACTTCATTGGCTCACCACAAAATATGACCATGTCTGGTCTTCATGCAGTTATTAAGTTTCTGAAAAAAAATAGTGTGATAGATAGGTTGGTGCCCCTTAGATCAGGTTCTCTGAAGTCACCTGCAACTGATTAATAGAGGAGGTACGTCTTCCTGTGGAGATTGGTAAGGCTGATGAAAACTAGATGAAGAAGCAAGGCAGGGATCAGACAAGGATGTGATCACAGGTAAGCATTCTAGAGTGTGAGCTTCCTCCTGGGCCCGGGAGAACTCCCATAGGCAAAAAGCACATTGTAGCTTCCACTCATGGAGCAACAGAAGTGAGCATTTCGGGTCCATCTTCTAGAGGTATATTGAGCTGAGAGCAGCTATCTCCTGGTGTTCCTCAGCAACAACTCCTCGCTGAGAGCACACATCTCTGAGCAGCCTCTAACTAGCCACTGAACACATATAGGGTCATATGATTCACTTCTGAACCTCCCCTACAAGCAACCTGTACCTTGAAACACCTCGTTAGACTTTCCAGAATGTTCTTCGAGTCATCAGGCTCTGTCTGAGGCTCATTCTGCCCAGTCCACCTTCCTTCTTCCTCACTTCATAGGAGTCAAACCTGCCTCATGCTCTACACATTTTCTCTGTCTACTCTCCCTCGTCCTCCATTTTGTCCCCAGTAATATTGTACTCAGCTGTGGAATACTCTGATAAGTTCTAACTCCGTCCCGCAGCCCTGTTGTACCACATCATGTAAGGCATGAGTCTTTCACATTTTCTACCCAATGGTCACTGTCAAGGAGTTGCCAATGGGACAGACAGGGAAATGATGACTCATAAGCACACAAGAAGTTGCATTTTTCAGTGCATTCACACAAAGCAGTACCAGGAACCCAAAGGCAGCCTCTGCAGAACAACTACAATGGTGGGCCTTGGAGAGAGGAGTACTGTAACATACAGAAATTCTAGAAAGGGACCAAAGGGCGTCTGAGCAGAATGTTAACATCATGAGCTCCAGCAAAGGAGTCACTGTCTGCATAGGCCTGGAACAGAGGACAGCAGTGTGTGCTCCAGACTGGAAAGTCTCAGCATATAGGGAAGAGGAGATCAGGTTCCCAAACCAGTGTAGAGAGTGCTAAGATGCTCAGCTCCCAAGAAAGGATCCGTAAAGTAATCATACTAGGAGTTAAGACCTAAGAGTGAAGTTGGTAGAAAGCAGGGAAGCAGAAGGAAATAAGGAAAACCAGGAGAACGTGTTTTTAAGAAAAAGCCAAGAGGAACAAACAACCCAAAAATAGGAGGGGAAAGAACAGTGACAAATGCTACAGTGGGCAAGCAACGCCATCAGTCAAATGAGTTCAGTATGTGGCAAAGCTGGGGAAAAAGACGTCTAAGATGCCAGAGAGAAGGGGATTGAGCAGAAAATGCAATGAGACCGGAAGTTTCCTATGCTCTATGTAGAATTTTGTCACCAAATTAAATGGGAGAGACATAGCTCTGAGGAGGAGACTGCAGATCTCCTTTAAGGTCTTTGTGATTAGAAGATTGCTGTGTGTTGTGAGAATTCTCAACAGTGACAGTGAACTTTATATGTATAAATACGCTCCTTAACAGCTTCCACCCATGAAGGCCTCATGTGACAGCATATAGGATTTCAAAATAATAGTAATGCCAACTGCTTTAGCTACTGCCCATCCTGTATTGGCTCTGCTATAACCAGATTTTGCATGAACCCAGTGAGCAGCCTCTAGTGGCACCTGAGAGCAGATGGCCTCTGGGCATCTGCTTCCTGATTTTAGGGGACTCAGTTGGCTACTGTCTGACAGATAAAAACCTACCCAGGGTCCTGATTCCTGTTGAACTCCATTAGCTATTTCCTTCTACTTCTGTTGTCCTTGAAATAACCAACCCAACATGAGCCAGTTCCCCCTTTCCCATTGGGCTATCTGTAAAATGTGGCCTCTGAATATAGCCCAACAATCAATACAGACTGTCACAAGCCAAGTCTCATGGGTTATTACCACCATAATGCTCTTTACTCTGCTCAATGGCTACTTTCCCTTCTCCTGTGTGCAGCCACATGGTGTAAGTATTCATTTATATTTATTCATTTGCCCATTATTTCGTGCTCGTACTAACCATATACCAAGCATCTCCAGAGACAGAGTGTCTCTTCTATCACTTTCTCTAGCTTAGCTATTAGTTCAATTATTGGAAGGCACTCAGTAGTTTGAAAATGAACTGGCCCCAGGGCAGCCTACGTGGCATTGGTGAGAGAGCTCACAGATACCACAGAGCATTACTATAGATATAAATACCACTCTGTAGAGTTTGATTCTGTGCCACCCCAGAAAGAGGCATCTCTAAAAGGCCTTCAATCTAACGCTTAATTGAATACTGTTTTGTTTTGTTTTTTATTGTTGTTGGTTTTCTGTTACCGAGACAGGGCCAGTGATGAATTCCGCCTATTGTGGAACCAGCAATTGCTGTTTTAGCATTGTGCAATGAGCTTCTGCCCTTTTCCATTACTAAGACAAAAATTCTATTAGAATCATTTGCTTAGGTTGCTTTTTGCCACAGAGCCCACCAGAAGTCTCTGAGTTTCTGGTAATTTCTAAGAGAAAGGGACACTGGGACAATTGAGCACACCTTGTTTAGCTTGTCCTACAAAGATTGCAGTCTGCACAAAAGCATGCTTATCTTTTTTATAGCAATCCCATAGGACACTCCTCCTTATCAGGTTATAGAGTGGGTGAGCATCTTGGGTGAGGTGGGATATGAAAATCCATCAGTGTTCCAGGAACCCAGAAGAACTACAGATCTTTTACGTCATAGGCACAGGCTGCTACAGAACCTTTTCTAACTTTGTCAGGCCTGATATGCATGCTCTCACACTGTCCTACTGACACAGATTTTACAGCTGTGGTCAGACCTTGCGTGGTGTGAGTAGCCAGCTCCATCCTCGGTCTTATGGGGACATCTTTATCAGATTTGGGCACTCTTCTAAATCTGTTAAACACTCGGGGGTTTGTATTATGTCATCTATGTCATGAAATTTATTATGTAGGATGGGCAGGATAACAAAGCAAGATCCCAGACTACCACCCCACGATGATTAGCAGGACGGTGGAGTGAAACTTGGAGGAGCACTCTGGAGGTCCACCAGTGAGACTTCCAAGTAAATGCAAGTCTGCCTTCAGGTCCAAAAGCTTGGGGGAATGCTAAAAAATGCATTAGCCTGGAAATACCTCATCATCTCTATCAGCTGTTCAGTTAAAGGAGCAGTGCTGGGCAAATGTGGAAGGGACTGACTGATTATAGCTCTCTGCAATCCACAGTCATTTTCCAGAATCCATATGTCGTCTTCATGGGATGTTCTAGGCTGTTTAAAGAGCTTTGGGCTGAGCAAATAATCCCTGCTTCTTCTAACTCCTGATGGTTTCTGTAATTTCATCACAGTCCCCAGGCAGTCTGCACTGTTTGGTATTCACCATTCTCCTTTGGGTAGGCAACATATAGATTCTCATTTCATCCAATCGTACAAAACTTCCTTTGGCCTCAGGCAAGGCTCTACAATGGTGGTGTGCAGGGTGTGCTCCAGCAATGCACATGTCCTGAGAATGTTCTCTTGCAATGGAGAAATATGTACATAGACTCTTGGCAAGGAGAGTTATCCATATCCAGGACAAGCTCGGTCCTTCTACCCATCGTTTTTGTCCCGTATCCATCCATGCTGTATATGTACCTGGTGCTTTTGGGTGTTCTCATAAGTTAAAGTACACTCAGCTCTGGTATTTACTGAAGCCCCAGTAATTTGCACATTGATAGTGGACCACTAAATCCACAATTTGACATGAGATTTCTGGTTGCCATGTGTGGCCCCCACCTGAAGGAACTTTTATCATCCATCAGAGGAGTGACTTAAGTGATTTCTACCTTAGGACATCTCTTTGTCCTATAACTAGGGCACAGTAGGGGACCACTTACCTCCCCATCTTCCTCTCCTTTTGACCCTTTGGTAAATTACTGGCCAGATTTAAAGTCCCTCAAGAACTCCCTAGAAATTCACCTCAATATAACTCTTAACACATTTGTTCTCAAGTAATTTTGACAGAACCCATCATTTGTTTTCTTTCTCCCAGAGTGCTTTAACGCCTGCCTCAGATGGGCTTTCTACTGTTGTGATAAAACACCACGACTGAAAGCAACTTCGGGAGGGAAGGGTTTATTTCATCCTACAAGTCTCAGGTCCTACTTTTGTATTGGCACCATCCCCATCAATTTTTTTTGGTTCGTTTTTTTGGAGCTGGGGGCTGAACCCCCATCAATTATTAATCAAGAAAATGCCTGACAGACTTGCCCTTAGGCCAATCACGTGGAGGCATTTTCTCTATTGAGAGTTGAGAGTCCCTCTTCCCAGTTGATTCTAGCTTGTGTTGTGCGGATATAAAAGTAACCAAAACATCAAACAAATCCAATTTGCATGATGGTGTGGATCACTGAGGTTTTCAAAGCCCCTCCTACCACATAAAGACAATATACCACCATAGGACTCAACGGAGCCACTCAAGCCCCATACTCACCTCATGGGCCCTCCTGAATCAACTTCTTTTTTAACTCTCCTGTGAACTTAGTGCTATCTGGTACTCAGCATCAAAAATACCTCTCCTATTTCCAGTTCCCTCAGTAATATCTGTTCATCCTCTACTGTATTTCCCTCCATGTTATTTATGGGGACCTCAAGTCATATATGCCAGTCCGTGGTGGACTGCCACATGAATGCTATGGTATACACACACCTACACATGCAACATATACACACATATACACACTAATAATAAATAAATTTTTTTACTGTTTTGAAAGTAGATAGTAGAATTTTTGTCCACTGGAGACTTAGAAGAAGAGGTAAGATTAAGTTACAGTTACCAAAATAGCAGTGCACAGATGGATTGAAGCAATGTCAACTATGGGTTTTAGGAAGGACTAGAGAGGGACGTTAGAAGTGTCTCAGCACTAAGAAATGCTAGGGGTTAAGGAACTGGACATGCCAACGTGGTCACTGCACACTGGATGCAAATGTCCAGTGACCACACCATGTTTCACACATGTGTACATTCAAAAGACAAAGGACACCGCGAAGTGGGTAAAAAAAAAAGCAATGTAAAATAAAGTCTACAATGGATAAAACATATTTGGAAACTATGGAAAATAATCAAAGGATTTACATCAATGTTATGAAGTCTATCTCAGTCACTGTTTCTCAATGAATAGCCATCAAAGTCTGATTAAAATGTGTCTGTTTAATGCATCTTTTGAATCAAAATGAGCATCAGTGCAGGAGGGTCCAGGCACTCTACGCCCTCCTCAGCAACCCTGTGTGTACCATCTCCAGACAGCTCTGATGGTGACCATGTTCCTAGAGATTCCATTTCCCAGGATACAGGGATACAACACTTTTTTTTTTAATAACATAGCTGTGGGGGGTGGGGATTTAGCTCAGTGGTAGAGCGCTTGCCTAGGAAGCACAAGGCCCTGGGTTCGGTCCCCAGCTCCGAAAAAAAAAAGAACCAAAAAAAAAAAATAATAACATAGCTGTGGGGTCCTTTTTTTTTATGATTGAACCACATACACTCCTCATAAAATCGAAAGCCAGCATCCTGAAGTTTGTAGCTTGACTTTTAAAAAAAATTGGAATTCATGTTCCCTAAGAATTTTTTGAGCTGGGAGGGACTTTGGAAGATCATCTAGCACAAAACCTGCCAGAGACAGATGGTGGTCTGTCCCTTCCTGGTCCCCTGGAGCATGAGAGAGGTGGACGAGAATGAACAGCAAGCATGAACATGGTTGCCAGGGAAAAACAAATCTTAAAACTGGGAAAATTCCAAACTTTTAATTCCAGCATTCAATTATTTTTGTTTCCACCTACGCTTTTTATGATCAGTCTACAAATAATTGTCTTGGGAATAAAATAGCAAAAAGAATTATAAAATATCAATCATTATAAAATTACATATTCAAAAAAGTACTTCAATTTTTTTATTCATTCATTTATTTGTGTATGATTGTGCACATGCATATAAGGCAAAATAGCCATTTGCAAGGATTTCTTGATCAATCCTTGTTACATCAGGAGAACAGTGATGTGTTGTTAGGCATGTGGCAAGGTCATAAGACACATGATGGACAGGACAGTCCTTTCATGTAAATGAGCCCGAAACACTGAGCATGGGAGAGTGCAGAGCTTAGCAATTAGGAATACCAGCATTTGATTGCTATGTCTGCTACTCGGTAGCTGCATGACATTTGGCAAATTAATTGACCTCTCTGTGCCTCAGCTTCTGAATCTACAAAATAAAATGAATAAATGAATACTTCTTTCATAGGGTGATGGGAATAATATAATACAATAATTAGCTATCTAGCCATTTTAAAAAATACATGATGTAGCAGAGGTATTACTTGCTATATTATTATTATTATTATTATTACTATTATTATTATTATTATTAAACTTGACATTTATGCTTATAAGCAAAAGTGAAATATAGACTGTATGACCAAAGTAGCTATCAGTAGAATTAGACGACAATGACTACAAGTTTCACAGTGACATTCCATTTTTGTTTGAACTATTGTGTCAGGGTGTATGACTTGTATAGAAAACTGAAAGGTTTAAGAGAATAACACCAAGAGAAGTGTTTAGTAGGGTAATAGGTCAATCTGGAGAGAAACACCATGTCGCACTTGAATCTTCGCTAAGTGGACAGTGCAGAACTCTCAGCAGCAGCACTTGGAGCAAAGATGGAGTCTTTGTCTCTAAGAGCCACCATTTTTGCCGTCCCCCTCTGCTGCTGCTTATGCCGCGCTTGTGCGGTTATTGCCTCCACTACATTAAAATGCACTTTTGTTTCCATAAGTGCACTAAACATTTGACAATTTCCATTAGCACCTCTGTAGAGAAGTTGCAAAATAAAAGAAAAATTTCATATAATTATGAAAGCATTCGACCAATTTTCCCTGTCGTTTTCTATTACTTTTAGGTCAATAAACTTTCTTTTTTATATATAAAAAAAAGTACACAGAGTACTTGCAAAAGCCTAAAGCAGATTATTGTTTCACTCTTCAAAAAAACATCATAAACACAGCAGTCATTCATATTACTCTGAACATGTAGAGGAAAACATGCCTTCACTGTGTTCTCGGGCCACACTGGCTGTCTATGGGCCGTTTCTTCATCATCCAGGTTCCTGCCTTCATTCAGACCTGTTACAGCCTCAAGACACCGTTCCTATCAGGAATGCTTTTAGTCTTTTGCAAATATATGTTTCCTGCATTTAATGTCTTCGCTGAAGTAGTCAGTTCAACAGCCATGGTCCCCAAATAAGTACATAAAGGAGAACAAAAGCATCAAAGTCCCACTGACACACACACACACACACACACACACACACACACACACACACACACACACACACACACATACACCCTGCCCCATGACCCCATTTCCCCTTCACACAAACCCAGGTTTTCATTTCACAGACGCCTAGAATTCACTCATTGAGCTTATGAAAAGTTAGCTTCCCAGAGCTAGTGGGTGAACCTGGGTGTGGTCTGCTCCTTGCAAGGTTTTACTTTTATCAAGTGGCTTCCAGGGACAGGAGGATCCAGAGTGCAAATGCATTCCAAGGGTCACAGCCATCATGGGTGTTGTGAGCAACATGCCAAGAGCAACATAGAGTAAAGAGAATGCAGGGCTAGGATAGATGTCTGGGACCACTGACAGGGCTGGGGTAGATGTCTGGGACCACTGACAGGGCTGGGGTAGATGTCTGGGACTACTAACAAGGCTGGGGTAGATGTCTTGGTCCACTGACAGGGGACACCTCAGAGGAAACTACATGTGATGTGCACCCACCTATGTGAGTCCTAGATGTCTGTGAAATGGAGATCTGAGGGGCAGGGTGTGTGTGTGTGTGTGTGTGTGTGTGTGTGTGTGTGTGTGTGTGTGTGTGTGTGTTTCTGTGTGTGTGTGTGTGTGTGTGTGTAATAAAGATCCAGGTGTGGAGAGGATGGAGTTGAGAAACATCACAATGTCAATTTCTATCTTGTTGAAAAATGAAGCTACTTTACAATACAGACTATGACTTCAAATAACAAAATTTCCCATAAATCACGCAAAGGCAATCTGCATACATTCAAGTAGCACATTGATTTGTTACCAGTTGACAATTGAGGTTGACAGTAAGCAGTGCTGACCAGCATTACTGGCTACCTCCCGGGCTCTTTGTATGTTACTACCCTCGCTGGGCTTCCAGTCACCCACAGACTCTCTCAGGGGAGTACAGTCCCATTATCAAGGGCATGGAATCTGTGTGTACATTCTGAACAAAGCCTCTCTTTCGTTCTGTGAACTTAAGCAAGTCTCTTGAACCTCTGGGTTTGTTTTTTATATGAAAATGAAAAATGAAGCATCTAGCACAACTGTAACTGCTTCATTAGTGGAGATCATTAGCTATTGAGTAGCTGAGTAGACTTTGGTGTAAATTAACTTCATTTGCATGTCCAAGGGTGAAATAAAAGGCACTACCTTGGGGTTGGGGATTTAGCTCAGTGGTAGAGCGGTTGCCTAGCAAGTGCAAAGCCCTGGGTTCAGTCCCCAGCTCCGAAAAAAAGAAAAGAAAAAAAAAGGCACGACCTTCAGTGTCAAGCTTTTTGGAATAGAAGATTTTGAAGCAGGTGATGGGATAGAACAGCCACAGTGTTCAATGAAGACCACCCATATATCCACCATCATCTAGTACTCTCTCATATAGAACAATATAGACACTCCTAATCCCTTTCTACACTCAGTGATCTATGGCAGCAAGAAGTAAAAGAGAGGAGGACACAGCTCAAAGGGACAGTGTGAGGCATGGAGTGGATGCCATAGCAAGGACTTTGTGACCTTAGTCCTGAAGGACAAACAAGAATCTTCCAGAAAGGAAGGACAGGAGGTGTGTGCCCGACACGGTTATCAGCTGATGTGAGGCAGAGGGCAGAGGCTATGGGTAGTCTGACTGTCTGGGAATAGATCAGAGGTTTAACTGTGCAGCAGACAATGGAGGCAGAACACAGATTTGGTATGAGGCGTTTTTGTACACCAAACAAAGGGAAACAGGCACGTTACAGATGAGCTCACTGAACGCTGAATAACCATGAGGATTAGCATGATCTCTCTTGTATGGATCCAGAAACTGGATTCAATAGAGCCCCAATTACCTGGACCTCATAGACCATCAGCACAGACATCAGACCACCAATGTTTCTGATCCCAAATCCCATGTACTTCTCTCTGCCCCCAGCTGCCCCATAGACTCCAGAGAGGTCCAGATGGAGAGAAGGCCCTTCTGATCACCCTGTCCTTCCTAGGCTCCTGTACTTCTAAGGTGACAGTCCACTGACCAGTCAACAGCTATGTCGCCATGTCATCTATACTAACTCCTTCCACAGCCTATACAGTAGTGTGGTATTCTGAAGTTACAAAGCATTTTGGCATGGTGACTTTGGGATAGTCACTCGACACCCTCAGTGATTTGGTTTTCTTGTCTGGATTGCATGAGGCCACCTCCAATGGTTTCCCTGGGGAAAATGAAACCACACGGGTAATAGCTTTCAGCAGTCTATGTGCCGAAAAGTCCAAATGTGTTCGCTGTGAAGTGGCTGTTACCTTCATTAGCCCCATGGCACACAGGATAAAATCATGTGTGCAGTTTACAGATAAAGAAACTGAGGGTTAGAGGGATTATAAACCACCTAGCCCCACAGCTGCACAACGACAGAGGTGGGACCTCAAACCTGGACCTCTGCTCCCAGGGCCACCTCTCTCCCACACCACCTCTTCCACAGTGATGATATATTTACACAAGACAGCCTCTTTTTTCCAAGTGACATCTTGGACTCCTTAGGGACACATGACTATGTCATATTCACATTCATAGTAAGCAGGTTAAGAGTCATCTCTTAAGGACACTCTCCCTCAAAACATACAGCAAAGAAATGAGTAGAAGGGTAATGGGCCTTGAATATCACACTTTCATTAGGAGTCTGTACACATTAAAGAGCCAAAAATGTTATGTCAATCATTTTCAATGAAATACGTGTCAGAGCAACATCGAATCACTAGGAAATAGACAAAAGTGACCATCTTTCAACAGAGGCATGGACCAGTGACCCTCCCCGTCAGTTATCCAAGCTTCACCTGGACACCCAAATCAGCCACGAGAGCACATCTACAGCCCCCTTCGGACTCATGCCACAGCTGCCGGTGTGTCCATTTCCTCTAGCCTTTATATAATTAGCCTGCAGACATTATTAGATGGTAATAATGTCTGGGCACATCATGCCCCGTTTATAGGCTTGTAGTTGAGGCTCTTAGTCACGCTCCGTGTGACTACAACCAAGTCTGTCACACAGTCTAAACTGACCAATAAATCCATGTCAAGTGGAGAGAATAATTTCAGTGATAATAAAAGGCAACCAGTTTAGAATTTTATTTTATTGGCAGACATTTCCTGCTATCTGAATGTCATTTAACTTGCCAGGAAGCATTGGGAAGCACCCAGAAGCTCCTAGGCATAGATGCAGCAGTGGGAATCAAGAGAGCTATTAGCTTCCTGAAGACAAACTAATTGTTAGACCTGATGGGGATGTGCCATCCATGGGGAAGAAGCAACTGGAAGGATCTGAGGGGCACTCAGTTGTGCAGTACATGAATGTGGTTGCTATGGTGATATGTTTGTTCTCCAGGAGACAGAAGTTGGAACATAGAACTCTTGGAAGCAAGGAGGCCATTGTCGGCATGAAGCCCTTTGCCTTGGCTTACAGCTGTGAAGCTTCTGAGGTCACCCTAAAGGCTGTGTTTGGGTCCAGCATTGTTCTGGCAGAAACACAGGCTTATGGGTTCGTGCCATGAAGTCTGGCAAATGTTTCAATAGCAAAGCCTGGCTCATTTCCTCCCTCTAGAAAGAGCTGCAAACTGCCTGTCAGTGTGAGGAGAAGGTGAGCAGGAGCTCAGAAAGGGAGCTGCAGTTCCAATTCCATCTAAGACACAGAACTAGCAAGGGGCACTCCGTTTGATAACCTGGCCCATTCTATAACCATGATAGACAGGTGCCCATGCGGTGGAGTCATTTCCAAATCTGATGCTGAAGAGCAAGAGCTAGATCTTTGGGTCTATGAGAAATATGAATAATGACTCTCTCTCTCTCTCTCTCTCTCTCTCTCTCTCTCTCTCTCTCTCTCTCTGTCTCTCTGTCTCTCTCTGTGTGTCTTTCTCTCTCTCTCTCCCTCTCTCTCTCTCTCTCTCTCTCTCTCTCTCTCCTGGTTATATAGTCTTAAAATTCAAATCTCATATAGCCTTATACACACATGCAAGTGTGTGTATGTGTGTGCATGCATTTGTGTATGGAGAAATTCTTGTGCATACGTGTCCACACATGTGTGTATGGAGAGGGAGAGATTATTCCTGGGCATGGTCAGTTCTCAGGATGGAGGAAAGACTGATGCTCTGCCTCAGGCTTCCACAATTCTACTGCAGAAAACTCTACTCCTCCTTGTCATTACCTCCTTGCCTCTTATAAGCTCTGTCTCCCAGCCTGTTCTCATCTGACTCCTTCCTCAGGAGACCTAGTCCAGTCTCAGCTTTAACTCCACCCAACTCCAAATAGAGGTCTTTAGAGCAACTTTCTGCCCAGTTCTGGATCCATACACCCAGCTTCTATTTGGGTGTCCACCTGATAGCATAAAGTCTGCTCTTCTTAAAGTCCCTCCATCTCACTGACTGATCTGGTGTCCTCTAGAACAGCCAATGTTCTTAACCATAACTGCTGAGCCCTCTCTCCAGCCCCCATATTAAATAATTCAATTGGATTTGGAATGTAAATGTTTGTATGATCAGACTTCAGCCATATTTCTTTTTTATTTTCGTTTTTAGTCTTTGTAGGTTGGTGGGTGGGTGCAGGTGGGTGGATGGTTGGGTGGGTATGTGCAGTCGTGCGTGCATATGTATGTACGAATGTGGAAGCCAGAGGTTGGCATTAGGTGTTTTCCTCCATAGCTCCCCTCCTTATCTTTAGACACGGTCCCTCAGTGAACCTAAAGATCACTGACTGAGTAAATGGCAAATGAATGAACTCCAGGGATCTGCCCGTCTCTGTCTCACAGTGCTGAGGTTTCAGACACGCAGAACATACCTAACTTTTTCTGTGGATCTTGGAGTTCAAAGTCAGTCCTTAAGCTTGAAGAACAAGCACTTTTCTTACTGGGTCATCTCAACAGCCCTGGGCATGGTATTATCAATAAGCTACCAAGAAAGCATCGTCATAGCTGTTCTGCATGGGCACATTCCTGGGCTCAGTGTAAAGACTCCAAATGCTGTGGTAATCCAGTTATTGAGAGAGTCACAGAGGACAGACCGAGCATGCCTGCCACCCTGCTTGGGTCAGTCCCAGCCAGGCTAAAAGTCATTTAGAGTGTCACTGGGGTAAGATTACGCATTCGGTATTTCTAAATGATGTGGCTTTGTTATTCTATTTATATTTACAAAAGAGAAGGCTGAGCTACTTACCTGCAAGGCACTGCTTTGTGGGCTGTCACACCTGAGTCTGACATCACCGACGCCAGGTACAGAGTCTTCGGTATCTGTTTCATCAAACATTCAGGACTGTGCTAACTGGGTTCAGAAGGCTGAGACAAACCAAGTAAAAACCTAAAAATAATATCCGTGTTAATGAGTCATGATGCCTTTTGTGGTACTGCATTATTTGAAAAAACATGTGAGAAATCCAGATGAACGAAAGTCATGACATATTAATGATTTCAAATGTGTGCTGAGCTGGAATTGGAAGAACAGAAAGTGTCATGAATAATTCACACAAGACATCCATTGTTTTTTTTTTCCTTCATGCAAAAGGTTAAAATGCAAAAATGGGGGAAGGGAACACACAGAAAGATGGGCTTGTGTGTTACTGTGTCCTGTGATCCCCTTGCAGTTGAGGGTTAATACAAACTCAAACAATGCAGTCGCCATCAAATAAGTAAGCTCAAGGGGTGATACTGAACTCTCCTGACAACACACTTAGTGTTTCCTCACTCTGGCAGCTGCTGGAGAAAGTTAAGACTGTATATTTGATACCCGGTGAGTTTGAGTCTATTTTTTGAACTCGGATCTCCAAATCCTGAATGCATAGTCCCCAGGAAGAAAGGAAAAAGGAAGCAGCGCAGGCTTTGGTTTAATCCAGTCTCTGCTTATCTCTACCTTGCAAGCAGCCTCACTGGGGAGTAGGGGGCTGATCTGAAAGGACGCTCTAGCAGAAGACAACTGTGAACTGGCCAGTCGCACAAACCCATAGTGTCACCTCTTTGCTTTAAGACGATCTGTTCTGACCTTTTTCTCTTCTTAAGCTGCTTTTGAAAGCAAAACTGTAAATACACCAAAGAAAATAGCCCCTGAGCCAGATGTGGTATGCACAGCTGTAATACCAGCACCGTGCAAGGCTTAGGCCTGTGTGAACAGCCCGAGCTGCACAGTAAGATCCTGTCACAATAAGTTAATCAACTGATCAATAGTCTATTCTAGATGTGTATATGTTGTCATGGGGTAACATGTGCAAAGTCAAATTTCTTTCAGACCTACATGATATATTTATATTGTGTATATAGAATACATTTTGTATGTTATAAAACTTGTAATAAACATAAAAAAATTAACTTACAAGAAAAAAAAGAAGACCAGGGCTGGAGATGTGGTTCAGTGGTTAAGAACACTTGCTATTCAATCGTGAGAGTTCAGGTCCAAGCATTGACATCAGACAAGTCATGACCATTTGTAACTCAAGAGCCAGAAAATCTAAAGTCCTCCTCTGTCCCCTTGGGCACGTGCACACATGTATGTATGCAGCATCCACATAGTCACATGGACATAGACATGCACACACATGAAAATTTAAAATAGATCCTTAAGAAAAGTTTCTGCTGAATTCATATGTCAACTCTTCTCTCGAAAGCTGCCAGCCCTCAAACGCATCATTTACATCCGAATGCTTCAGTTTCCTGTGCAGCAGGAAGATAATTAAAAAAGCCTACCTCAGGAAGTGCGGTATATTTATGTATTTATACACACGTCCGCCACCTACTACAATGACTAGGTTCCTAATAATTGGTAAATGCAGTAGCTATTTTCCTTGTTAAAATGTTTCCTCAGGTAGAAATATATATATGAATGTATATATTCATAAATATATATGAATTTAAATATAACCTTCCTATTAATACTGTGCTATTATGTATTTATTTATGATAGTAAGAATATATTTATATTTATATATATGTTTACGCATTTCTCTATAATGTATATTTATTTATGTACATACATTTATATATTTGCCTATAATATACAGATATGTCATAGGTAAATAGATCATAGATAGATGATAAATGCTTTAATCATAGTTTTCAATGGTTTCTCAGTCACAAAAAAAAATCAAAGTTATCCATCGCATTAATGTATAATGACATTTAATGTGCAAAGTAGAATTGCTGCAGACCTCAATTTTGACAGGCCTGATAAGTTTTTCTTACTTTTGACATCACTAACTCAGAGTGAAAAAAGTGAAGCTTACCCTGACGGTGTCAGGGATTTCATCATTCGGATTTATCTGCGTTTGTTTGCTGGCTGATTTGGTCCTTTCCCCCGAGTTTAATGGAAGCAGGGAGCCTTGCCCAGCAACCTGCAGGAGGAACGGTGTTTCACTCTCCTCCTCTCTACTCAGCCCAGCGCCCTTCTCCTGGAGCAACATCAGCAGCACTGCAGAAGGCCTGGTTGGTGGAGGCAGAGGGCCGAGAGACACTGCGCTGGTGTGATTTCCTCACTCAGTGTCATATTCGCGTTCCTACTGTTAGTAACGCAGCAAGTCTGGTCTCCCATTCACGCCTTACAAATTGCAGTCTGAAAGGGGTCGGGGTGGCGTAAAATGTATGAAAATGTCTCTGGTGCCTTTTCACAAGAGGCCGACCCCGGTTCGTTTTCAGATTCACTTCAGTGTGGGGAAGAAAACCTCACTTAATGAAAAACAGCATGCTACAAAAGCCTGTGTATTAACATTAACAAATTCAACACAATTTCCAGGGTGTATGGTGATTGGGGAAAACCTAATGCCAATTCTGCAAAATGTCATTGTGGAGTCTACTCAAGGGAGTGGTTTGTCACCTTGCCACATGGAAGATAGGGAAAGGCACATTCAGAGACCCATCTGCAGGCTGGAACAAGCACAGGGTTTGAGAATCTCTGGATGGGAGAAAGAAAGTGGGGAAAAGGTGACAAGCAAGAACTGAGACTAAAGAGAATCTGAATGCCCTGGATGCCAGCTGGGTGTACCAATGACCACCCCACCCCAAAGTTGTGGCTTAGACCCAAGAGTGGAAGCCAGGGCCTTGTGACAAATCTAAATCCTTAGTTCTAGCTCCTATCTACTGACTAACGGCTCTGAGGTAGGCTCTGCTGTCTCCTTTGCAAGATCACCCAGTGGCTCTGATGCTTCTTCAGTTCTCGTGGGCTGAGAGCCAGCTGTGAAGAGGGTACACAAAGTTACCATGAAAACAGAACATGTTAGCCAGTCAAGAAACAGCAACTCCCACTGTAAGCTCTGACAGCTGAGATCCACCCAAACCAATTAAGCTGTTGAGTGAGACAAATCCATTGATGTTTTCTGAAAGATCACCAGGTCACTTTAATGTGGGATCAGCTTTGATGCTTAGACTACAGATTTGTAACATGCAAAAAAACAATTACACACACACTAACACAGAGAGAGAGACAGAGACAGAGACAGAGAGAGAGAGTGTGTTACATTGAGGAGATCTCTCTCGTTTCAGCCTGATAATGCTGGTCTGTAATTAACACCATCGTCTAATAGTCAATACCAGTTGTCTATGAACTTGGCAATGATGCTCCAAGATGTTGATATCAAAAAGTTCTTCTTCCCTCAATAGCTTGAGGTCCACTTCTGTTCACACAGACTAAGTTGTCAATTATATAGGCAAAATTATTTGAGTATGGAGGTGGGGAGTGGACAGCTGTGAAACCAGATAAAATATTTGCATTTTCCTTTATGAGTTAAAAAAAATAAAAAGTAGATACTCCCCTCACCCTAGGCCCAATGTCATCTTTGTTCATCATAAATCCTTGGGCACTCATGAACTGAGAAATCTAATACTGATGAAGAACTTATGGTTGAGGCCTCATCTCAGAAGAGGAAGGTAGGGTCTCAAGCTGATTTATAAACTGTAAATCAAACAGACTAAGAATTGCCCTCAACCATTCCTTAGTGGCTGAGCCAGGAGAGCTCATGAAGACCAAGCTCCACTGTCCAGGCCAGATATCCACATTTTTTGAAGCTTACTACACAGTGGGCTAGCCTGCCATCTCTCTCTCCCTCCTTTCCTCCATCCCTCTCTTGCTCATCAATGGATGCTTGGTTCAGTGTCACCTTCAGAGACTCTCACAAGTACTTTCTGTACATTAAGTCTGTGAATCACCATCACATCCCACAGGGCGATAATTAACTCAATCTAGAAAGCCCTTCACAGACATGCCCAGCAGCTTGTCTACTAGGTGATTCCAGGTCCTATTAAGTCGACATCAGTATTAACCTTCATCTGCACAAACACACACAAAGTCTAAAAAGTTAGCCCCTCCTTTCTCAGCATCTCCAGGCTGAGAAGGAGTGGGTTTTAACTCCGGAAGGGTTCTGGGATGATTAGCTGCCTGCTCAGATTAGTTCCCCCTTGCTCCCCCTTTCTGCTCCAACTGCTGCTGATGCTGCATCTCCTTGTAACTGTGCAAATAAAGTGGGAAACCTAGACTCATCTCCAGCATTTCCTGGGACTTTGTGGAAGGACACAAGGAATCCTATTGCCTAAGAAAAGAGAAAAGAGCTATGGCATACCTCCCTGTTGCACAGCCACCTCCCTTCAAATAGCTCTAATTCCTGTCTGCTGATGAAAAGCAGAACGTGGTGACAAGCCCAGTGACACCCCTGAGCTACTTTACAGCAGTTTGCACACTGAGCAATCCCATAGATTACAGAGTGAATGTCAGCCCTTGAAGTTGCACAGCACATAATTCACACATCCATATGTGGCACCCCTTCTAACCGTCCTTGAGACTTTGCCGCAGCAAACAGAAGCAAAGTCCTATACACATACTTTTTCCAGGGCAAAGCCAGAGTTTGAAGACTCTGCTATATGTAATTGTCTAAAATAGTGATATCCAGTCTTCTTTTAAATTCATATTGTCGTCTGTTCAAAAAATGTCTAAGGTTTAGAGAGATAACTCAGGAATTAAGAGCACATTCTGCTCATACAGAGGACCCAAGTTCAGTTCCCAGCATCTGTCAGGCAGTTATGACGCATTTATAGCTCCAACTTTCTGACTCCCTCTTTGACCTCCAAAGGCACCTAAACTCACATACACAACTAAAAATAAAACTAAGCAATTTTAGAATTATCTTTATAAAATAATAGATCCTTATCTATTTTCTTGGTTGTTATAAACTTGTGGAAATATATACATATGTGTGTATGTGTGTGCATAAAGAAATGCTGTGAAAAAGATAACAGATAGATAGATATAGATATAGATATAGATAGATATAGATGTAGATATAGATATAGATATAGATTCAGATATATAGATAGATATATAGATATAGATAGATATAGATATAGATATAGATAGATATAGATATAGATATAGATATAGATATAGATATAGATAGAGATATAGATAGAGATAGAGATAGAGATAGAGATAGAGATAGAGATAGATGATAGAGATAGAGATAGAGATAGAGATAGAGATAGAGATAGAGATAGAGATAGAGATAGAGATAGATATAGATATAGATATAGATATAGATATAGATATAGATATAGATATTGGTTTCCTGGGTCATACCTATGTGGATGACCAGCCAGACAACAGCCGTCTAAGACCCAGGTATATGCTATATGGGAGAGCACAGGTTGTGCTTATGTGGGTGGTGACAGTGGTACGTACAGCAACCGCAGTCTCAGGAGTCTTCCATGAAGAGGACTGTTTGAAATGGCTGGGTCCAGCCAGAAAGACTTCCAGGGAGAAGAATCTGTAAAGTGGTCTCACTAGAAATACTAGAGACAGAAGAGCTGAAGCCACAGGAGTGGGAGGACCTCATAAGGCAATGCTTTTCAGGTTCTCCAACCATGACTTTCAGTGAGCCACATACTTCACATCAAATATCCACATTCATGCACACACATGCATGCATATACACACATATGCACATATACACACCTACACACATAAGCATACACATGTGAGAACTTACATACAAATGTGGACATGAACACATGGATACACATGCATATGCACACCTAAGCATGCATGCATTCATAGACATATAAATGTGGACATGTACATAGAAACACATATGTACAAATGTACATAAACACATATGTACAGATGTACATACATGTATATAATACTCAACAACAATAATAACAAGAACCCAGTGGAAGTATTCCAAGCTGCCTCACCCCACTTGGGGTGCAGCACTCTAATTCTTTTGTTAAATGCTGCTGTGTTTCAGTTTCAAGAGCACTGCTTTATGGAGGAAAGAAGAGAGGAGTCTTGGCAGAGGGAAGGACCTGGGTCCAAGCCAGTAAGAAGCTTTGATCAGTAGTAGCCAAGTGCCTGACTCAGCAGTGGACATATCAATGACCCACTAGCCTGATTCATGAAGCTCTTCTGCCTGTGCAGAGGTGGTCCTTGAGAAAGCGATATTAACCAAATAATCTATCTTAACTGATAGGAAACTAGTTGGCTCAAGTCTCAGGCCTCTGGTGGCCCAGCTTAATAGTCCAACACGAACTCATATTCTCTCCTGACCTTACAAAAAAAGCCTTTACAGGAGAGAGCTGAAGGTTACACACTCTGACAGAGCCAGAGCACCAGGCTTCTCTGAGGGAATTCTCCCAAGGCAGTTAGTGTCTGGGTTGACGTCAGTGGGAAAATACGACTTCCTAAAAATAGCTTGGGCTGTTACGTAGATATTCTAGAAAGGCTGCTCAGACAACAGCAATTCCTTCCCTCTCCTTCCTTGTCTTGCAGTAGAGAACTGTGTTTTTTGTCTCCTCACTTGGTGCCATCAGGCTTTGGAAGTTAAAATGTCAAGGTGCCTTTTACTAGCAAGTGAGTGTAAGGGAGGGAATGGCCCTCTCAGAGTTGGTACAGGTCTTGCCCAGACACCAAATCCTCATCACAAAGGAGGATTTATTACCCAGCAGGGCAAGCAGTGGGGGAAGCTGCAAAGGCAATCCAAAGCAGAAAGTGGCAAGCAGGCTTTTGGGGGGGGGTTGTTGGTTGTTAGTTGGTTGGTTTTGTTTTGTTTTGTTTGTTTTTTATTTTTTTCAGGAGTGGGTTTTTAAGGAGAAAAGAGTGAATCGGTGCTAGGGTGAGTTGGTATGTCTTGATTTGACACATTAGCTAAATAATGAAATTTAATTGTTGGTTGTTGGTGTTTAGTCCTGGGAATGAGTCAGGGGTCAGAAAAGGGAATGGACCCTGGGAGCTGGCTTTAGGAATGTTATCTAATGGTTTTTAGCCAGGGAAAGGAGGAAAAGGGCAAAAACCTGTCAATTCCATGCTTGGCCCTGTATTGGTCACACTTGGGCCTGCTAGAGCCCTTCAGTAAGCAGTTCGCCTGTTCCAGGATTATGATCCTGAATTAAGGGGGAAAGGTGTAAGAGTAGGATCTATCCTGAGACTGGCCATTCCTAGGCTAGGTGGTCGAGGATCACCCCCAACCCCTTTTCACCTTTGCTCCTGGAGGAAATGAAGGCTACAGTGAGACCCAGGGGAAACCAGCTGCTCCCAGCCTCTATCCTTACCCCTGGGGCAGGCTGATTTATGTTCCGACCTTCCATTTCTTCTAGAAGACTGGAATAATAATAAATACCTTGCAGTAGTGTTATAAAGGTCAGATATAACGTATGTAAAACAGGAGCTCACCCGTCTCTCAGCACGTAGAGGTGCTGGAAAGGATCACAGCCACACTTGCCATTATCATTTCCATGGCCAAAGTCTGACCAACGACGGAATAGGAAATGGATCGCTACTGTAGTCACCACAATTCATTGTGTACATGGTGCCTTCTGCCCACCTCAATACATAATCAATATTGGAGGCACTGGCTACACAGTAGGAAGGTCCCCAAGGAGCACATGATGCCTTTGAGGTGGTTGCACTCAAGTGACAATGTGGTGTAAGCAATTTAGAAGAAGAAAAGCTGAAGAATTGACTTCACTGTGCACCACACTCGCAGATCTCAATTCTCCTACATTAAGAGACCACCTCCTCCCAAGCCCTGTAGGACATACACTTGTTTGCATTGTCTCCAAATTCTTCCCAATGCCTCACTTCACTCTGTTTCAGGCACATAGCGATGGTTGCCGATGTCTTGCCATGTAGGACTGGACCATCCTGCGACTCTGAATTTGATACTCGGGTTCTGCTTGAGAGGTTTCTTGATGACTGGGGATAAGAAGCCAACACAGAGGCTCTTTGCAAAAGAAACATGCTGGGTTCTATCTGCAAGCTCAGAAAGAAGTGTGCTAATGTCTTTCAAGTCAGGTAGTAAGGGGTCTCCGGGGGGAGATGCACCTGAGATTCTGGCAGGAGCTATGAGTCAGTGTCTCCACTGAGCTGTGAACAGCACGATAAGGGCCTTTTTGGAAAGAGAGATGCATCAGTCCGTGAATTTTGCACAGATAAGAAACACTCACTTTAGGTGAAGATGTCAACCAAAACTCAGAAAATGAGCTGATATGAGCAAAGTTTGCTGTGCTTGAAAGTAAATTCTTGATTATGTAAATTCACTTACTTTTAGATTAGACCATCCGTGCTATTAAGATAAGCAGAATAAACAAACTCAACGCAAGCTCAGACAGCTTCCCTCTCACTAACTCTCCTTCTTTTCTTAGACTTCTGAGACAGGGACTCATGCAGCCCAGGCTGGCCGCCAACTTGCTATGCAGAGGAAAATAACCTTGAACTCCTGTCTGAATTCTGGGGGTTATATGAGCTGTCATACATGGTTTATATGATGCTGGGTATGGAGCTCAGGGTTTCATGCATGCTAAACAAATAATCTACCAAGTGAGCCCCACACATAGCCTTTGTTCGCTAACATTTATTTCTTTATTCATTCACTCACTCACTCTACATCCTGATCGTGCCCCCAGCCCAACCCTCCTTTCCTCTTGGTCCCACCCTTCAAATTCCTTTTACCATTGGGTACCACCCCACTCGGAGATATCTAGTTACAGTAGGCCTAAGAGAATCCTCTCCCACCGAATCTCAACTAGGTAGTAAACTTTGGGAAAGAGATCCAATGGCAGGCAACCAAGTCAGACAGCCTCTACTCCAATTGCTAAAGGACCCACATAAAGACCAAGCTGCACATCTGATACAAATGTGTAGGGGAATCTTAGGTCCCATGCCTACATGCTCTTTGTTGGGTAGTGCAGTCTCTGTGAGCTCCCATAGGCCTAGATTAATTAGAAAGACTCTGTAGGTCTTCCTGTGGTGTCCTTACCCAACTTGAAACACATCCCACCCATGTAAGATAGCCAGTCCCTGATACTATTATTGATATTCTGCTATGCTTGCAGACAAAATCCTAACATAACTGTCTCCTGAGAAGCCTCATCCAGCAGCAGGTGGAAACACACACACACACACACACACACACACACACACACACATATAGATATAGATATGGATATATATGTATATACAAAAATGAATAAATAAAAATATTTAAAAAGAATAATTTCAAAACCATTGACCTCCTGGGAAGGACAGTGTTGGGAGCCAAGAATCAGATTTGCAAAGGCCAATCTTAAGCTGGTCTCATTTTCCCAGCAGCCCACACACACACACTTTCCGGGGAGCCAATTACACAGAAATAGAGCACTTGGAACCAAAAAAACTGTATGACCACACAAACTAATTAGTTGACTAGGTGACAATTATTCACAACAATCTCCCTTTGGCAGCTTGAGTTTGGACAGATATACTCTATAGTTGTGACTAATTAGATCCTCAGGTGTCATCAAAACCTGCTTGCACACAGGACTACAGAACTGAACTTTGAAGGTCACCGCAAATGCTCACCAGCGTTTTCTCCTCACGGTCGGCTTTACGGTGTGGCGAGGCTGCTGGCATACCATTTGCCAACAGGTTCTACAGACGATTAAGTGCACAAGTGTTTGTTAAGGGCAAGGCACAGTCATTGAGGCTGGGCAAGCACTCAATAATATTAGCAATTGCTATCTTCTCCTTTATTCTGAAATGACAACCGGAGTAGAGCAGAAGGCTCTGCCGCTGTGCGAGACTGTTCACATGAGAACTACTGCTTTGATGTCTACTTCTCAGTGGATGAGGACCAGCTTGGAAGGTCTGTAAGCTCAGCTTGCCGTCTGGATCAGACACTTGTTCTGTGAGCAGTGATTTTTAACTAGGGGCAATGGTGCCCTCCCTCAACCCCTGACCTGCACCCAATCAGGTACATTTGGCAAGGTCCAGAGACATTTTTCTTTGTCACAATTAGTCTACTGGCACCCAAAACATAGAGGTCATCCCAAAGTGTAGAGTTTATCCCCTCAGTCTCTATCATGTACATCACATGGAGAGGATCCACTCAGTGAAACCCCAGTGTGGAAGATAGGGACTCCGTAGGGAGCAGCCCCTCAGTTTCCTCATTGCCTATAAAGGAAAATGAGCAGCCCGAACATTACTCTTATGGCCAGAAGTAAATACACATGGGAAAGATGAGTAGAGTCCTTGGCATATGGCCAAACACAGTGATGCCAGTCCTGATATAAGGATGGCAATCGTAGGAGCTTCCCATGCCAAGGGCTTCAGTCATGAGCAGGGAAGGGAGACGTGTAGGCTTTTTTGCCTCTTGGAAAATAAGTGGATCACAAAGGCTTCACTCTTATGACTTCAAACCTTCTCAAGTTGTCCACAGCAAACACTGAAAACAGATTCTGTTCTGTTAGTTACTCAGTGATTGATACACCCGTCTTTCTGCTTTAATTGAGGTGCAACTCTTATGGGGAACAGGATATGTCTGAGCGTATGTATTTGGACACAAGAAGGTACACACGTCTCAGCAGGCTGAGGACAGTGGGACCACGCAAAAGCATGGGATGTGTGATTACACCCCAGTCTCCCCAAACCAAATGCAATCTAATCCTTCATCCTGCCACTAAGCCTCATGCTTCTGACTTCCCAATCCTGCTCCACACACTTCTCAGACATGTGGAGATCCGAATCTCTTTGTATATGGTTGTAGTTATCAAAATCTGTAAACACTGACTTGACAAGTTCTCCTGGGGGATGAGAACAGCCTCAGGAGATGAACTCATCCTCTGAAAGCTTAGTGAAACCCTTCCTCCCTAATAGAAACAAGACCTATCTTCAAAAACGCATAGGTTCACTTGCTACTTACCAGAGGGAAAAGACAAGGAAGATGATTATACATGTATGTTATTCCTCAGCAAGAAGTGGCTTAATATAACAGACTCCATGTGGACATTTCATTTGACTTTCATTTATTGGGTGTGGTGGCACATGCTTTTAATCCTGGGACTCAAAAGACAGAGGCAGGAGGATCTCTGTGAGTCTACAGCCAACCTTGTCTATGTAGTGAGGTCCAGAATAGTCAGGGAGGGCTATAGAGACACCCTGACCTCCCCCCCCCAAATACATACATCTAAAATTCTTTCCATATTATATTGTGCCTAAAGACAACAATGAATAAGCCACCATCCCTGTTCTCAGGACCTTTGCTGTGCATCCCTCTCCTCCTGATGCCATTTCTACCCTATCACCTGAATCTGACATCAGTTCCTCAATCATTTCCAGGGAGTTATTCAACGTACCTAAAATAACCTTTCTGTGTTTGATGAGAATGCTTTATTTGTCTATCAAAGTCAGTTCCAAATCTAAACCATCAGCAAATTCTGCCCCAAGTTGCTCTACTCTTGTGGCAAATCCACTCTCTTTCTCCCACCCACTCCCTTTCTATGTACACAAAATATAATTTACAAACTCCTGTAAAGCAGGCCCCACCTATGCTGTGATGTAGTTCAGGGTATAATCACTGATCTCAATGTCAAGAAAGACACTAAGTTAAGGTGCTTTCGTTGGATGGAGAAAGCCTGGGAAACAGGCCCAGGTACAGAAATACCCTAAGGGGAACTCATTGCCCATGTCTGTGCATTTACTAGCAGGGAACTAGACCAAAGCTTTTAAAGCAAATGGTTTTTGAAAATTCAAGTTCAGATATTTGGTACTTACTTTATAATAGACTTGGCCACCAAGGAAGGACCTCAATCTACCATTTTCAGTATGGACCCAAGACTCAAGCACCCAACATGCAATGAGAACATCTAAACCTAGAAAAAAAAAAGTGGATTTGAATTGAGAATAGGAGAAAGAAGGGAGCATAGATGATTTAAGCAAATTCGCAAATCAGTATGTGAAAAAAATACAGGAGAAAAGTACCAAAGAAAACAATCCCAAAGACTAGGTCACTTCTTATTATAGATGGATCTAGAGCACCTGGTTTGATGGAACGAGCCTCTTGAACTTATTGGCCTAGCTCTAACTGGCAATGATTCACAAGGTAAGAGAAGGGACAAGAAAGACAGCAAGGAACCCTACCAATGCAGTAGGAACTACAGAGCCCGAGCTGGGTACACCTTTGTTCCAAAATCGGGAAAAGAAAAGAGGAGGATGCTGTTGGCAGTCATCCTGCATCAGACCAGAGGAACTGAGAACCAAGCCCAGGACACAAGCATGAACTTCTGCTCAGTAGGGCTTCAGACAGAGATGGAGTAGATCTAGAAAAGTGGCTATTGTGTCTCTAGAGTAACAGGGGCAGAAATGTTGTACTTCTACTCTGACATGGTTAGGTACCTCCTGACAAAGACTGGAAGACTGAAGATTGCACATCAAGCTTCTCTCTAGTCTACAAAAATGCCATGTTTGCCGTGGCTAACAATGAGAGGAAAACAAAGGCATACATAAATAATACACTCTGCGGGTAAACAAAAGCACAGCTGTGCACATGTGCCAGTTCATTCCAAAACACTCACGATGCTGCCAGCCTGTGCTGTCCCCAGAGGAGACAACAAGCAGATTAGCTGAAGTGTGAGTCAAATCATGCTTGCTCTTTGCTTCTCACACTCTTAGAACAGTTATCATACACAGGAGACACGGAGTATATGTTACCACACAATCTTTCCGGATTTACCCTACTAAAAGCCAGGAATCTGCTCTCTGGGCCTGCAGGAAAGGGTTTGGACACCATAATTTTGGATAAGACAAGATGTTTTCTTAGTTCTGGTGAAGACAGTTCAGGAACAGACCTAACTTCACTTGGTAGTCAGTACAGTTACCGTTGCTAATGTTCTTCCTGGGACATCAAAGAAAAAGAAAGTTCTTTCTACCCAGCAATAAAACCCTGTACACAGAGCCTTGGCGGAAAATTTGTATCCCTGTACCCCTGGCAGAAAATGTGTAGTCATGGCTAGGCAAAGAACAATGTTCTCTCAATTATGGTGAAATTGAGGTTTTTCTTTGGCCATGGAAGGTTCTAGAAATGTTTTTTCTTCTATAGTTTTTCCTCTGAAAAATACTCTAAGAAGGATTTTCTTCCTAAGCTCCCTCTGCCTGCATCAGAGTTCAAGGGCATTCATTTGCCCTTTACTAGATTATGTTATACAGAAATAGGCTCATTCTGCTCATGTCTTGAAATATCTTGTAATCATAGCTAAACGATATTTAGCAAGTTAAACTCATTGAATACTTCAGAAATACCTAGTTCTTTGTTCTCTTAACATAGACTCTTCAAACAAACAGTGGAAGTTTCTCTGAAATGCCAAGTCTTAGGGTGGATGTCCTTGTAGCAGATAGAATTCCCTATTGTGAGCTTTGACTGGCTTTAGAAATACCTAAGAGACAAAGCTCCAGATGTGTCTGTGAGTAAATTTCCACACAGGTTTATGTGAAGAGAGAAGATATACTCTGAACGTGGGCAGGACGAACACATGAGTAAAAGCAAGCAAGCTGGGGGCCAACAGTCAGCTCTCTCATTTTCTAACTGTAAATACAATGCAACCAGCTGCTTCATGCTTTTCCTACCATGCCTCCCCACCATGACAGACTGTACCCTCAAACTAAAAATCAAACAATTTCTTCCTTGTCCACACTGCCCATGTTAGGTATTTGCCACAGCAAGGAGAAAAGTACTGTGGGTATAACAGACTGAGTCTCCCAGGTCAAGTAAAAGCCCCCTTCCTGTTGAAAAGGTCCATCTCTAGCTGCATGTTCTCTCTGTGTATCAAGGGGTCAATGGGTCTTCTCTACCTACATCCCCTGGCTGTCCTTCTAGGTGATGACCTAGACCCTCCTACCCTAGGAATCTCTATTCAAAGGACCCTAGTCAGCATTCCTGACTCACAAAGGTCCTTCCCACCAGCTTTCCCTAAGGGCAGACACTGTCACTAGTATACATGCTCAGAAACCTAAGGAGGAACCTAGACAGAATTTGTACATATGGTAGGCAATTGGGGGCATCCACGTGTATGCTCACAAGGCCCCAGGGTGCAGAAGTGAGGAGAGAAAGGATCAGTCTATAAGATGAATGAAGCTAGATCTTCCTATTGGCAGCACCGTACTCTGTAGGAACTTCAAGGAGTGTTAGAATTCTAAATCTGACCCTAACATCACAGGCATTTTTATGTACTAGAATATATTTGTTAGGGTAAATTGTTTTTGTCTCCCAGGCTATCTCCAAACTCACTATGTAGCTGAGGATGAGCGAGAACTCCTGACCCTCCTGCCTCCACCTCCCAGCAGCTTATTTAGCAATTAATAGACGGCTTCATTGACAAGCTCCAACCACTTCTCTAGGCTTCAGCCTGTTCCCTGCCCTACGGCTCTTCAGTTTTAGAGAAATGGGGCAGCCAGGGGAATCTGCTCTGCTGCTCTGTGGGCTTGCCTCCAGCCATCTCTTCGGAGCACAGAGTTCCTACTGCCCCATCTGTCACTGCCTAAAGTCAGCTTTGAGTGGACCTTCCAGATAGATTTCTTCCTCTCATTATTTAACAAAGCCATCAGAGCTCTAGGAATTGGGATGGGAACATTTTGAAGAGTCTTGTCAGTCTTTAATGTATATCTCATCTCTTTGAGCATGTGTCTTACACATGCTATTTCCTGAGTACCCAGTGTTTTGACTTCAAAATGGCATCCCTGCCTAAGCCTGAACTCTCTTAAATTGTCCTTGTCCCTCCCTCAGCACACAACTCTGTTGCCAAGTCCTATTTCCACACTGAAGACAATTTTTTCCAAGTGAAAGAAAAGCAATCTACAGAATCTGAGTCACACTAAATAAAGTATGGATGATTGGCAATCACCCTCTCCATTTCAAGTGCAATCGACTATTTCACAGAGTTCTGATTGGCCAGGCAAGGTGCTTCATGCTTGTAGTCCCAACAGTTGGAAGGCCGAGGCTGGGAGTCACAGGTTCAAGGGCAGCCTAGAATATGTAATTAGATTCTGTCTCAAAATAAAGCTTTGATCAAGTAAAGTGAGTAAATTCAGATGGTAGCTACTATACATGTATATAGGGAGCAAGATGGGTAAGGATTTTTACTTTTAATGGTAAAACAATTTATATTATTGATATTAATAAAATATAGTTACAATTTAATTATATTTAGACCAACACAGTAAAATATCCCAATAAAAGAATGCAAGCTAATTGCAAATTTCACCGGTTACTTATTGAACCAGGGATAGAAGCGAACAAAACACAGGAGAGGCTTGCACAGTAGTCTGCTGCCCAAAGGATGTTATTGATGAACTACTTCCTCTAATCCCCAAGTTAATTCTCAGAGTATGAGTTTAGGAAGTCATAATTAAATTTACATCGCAACCCTTTCCACTCTCCAAGCCTGTAGGAAGGTGATCATAACCCCAGAGAATTATTTTTAAACTTAGAGTTTATTGGCAAATATGTATTATGAAGAGGGCAGGGATCCCCAAAGGGGTTTCTAATATATCCAATACCTTTTCAAAAACCGAAGTGGATGGAAGAAGAGAATTGACTTCATCCTCCCTACACAACCGGGAGCACTGTCCAGAAGACCACAGACTGTGTGAGCGTGAGTTTGCCCTGGCTTTGAAGGGAAGAGCGGGCAAAATGCAGGTGCCGTGACTCCACAGTTGACCTTATTTGTCCTCAGTAAAGGAGGTTATGTCTATTATGTCTAGGTAGTTGGGGGTGAAACAACAAACAGTTTGCCTTACCTCATCTCTCTCTCTCTCTCTTTCTCTCTCTCTCTCTCTCTCTCTCTCTCTCTCTCTCTCTCTCTCTCAACACACACACACACACACACACACACACACACACACACACACACCACATATCTTTGATTTTTTTGAGATGGGATCTCATGAAACCCAGGCTGGTTTTGAACTTGCTGTATAGTTGAGGCTGGTCTAGAACTCCAGTCTCTCCTATTTCCAGCTTCCAAGTGTACAATTAAAGGTATATGCAATGTCTGGCCTTTAGCCACTCATTTCTGAAACATATCAGAAGAATTTGGAGGAGGCCCATCTCACTTCGTCATAGGCGAACAAAGCAGCCCCCCCCCCAGAGTCTAGAGAAGCCTGACTCTAGTATTGTGTTCCAGAAGGCAAAAGCTAAGGGAGTTCCTTCTTTGTCTGTTTCCCAGGGGACCAGACTAGAGGACTCAACATTTTACAGGAAGCATGCTGTGTGTCTGCGCCCCTAGATCTCAAAGGCGATGCCTTTCTCATCCTCTTGCTGCCAGTTGCCTCTCCCTGCATCACATCCAGCACACTTACGACTCAGGACCTTTGTGCGTACCACTTCCTTCCCTAGGAGGGATCCTCCCAAAACCTGCCTTTCACCCGCCCGTTTCGTGCTGACTATCAAATTCCACCTCTTCCAGGGGCTGTGTTCTGCCAATCTCCCTTCTTTGCTTTATTTTCTCCTAAACACTTGTAACACAGGAGCCTATTGGGAGTTTCCCATTTAACCAGTTTCTTAAACAACTCCCCTTTAGAACGTGAACTCTACCTGGCTCTTAGCAGACCTGCAGTAATGCTCCTCAAAGAAAAAAAAAAAAAAACACTTAGCAAACGCTTCGCACGAACATCATTTTTAGAGTTGTTTACTACAATAACTAGCGTCCTTTGGGGTTTTGCACAGAACCTCATGAACAGCAAGATCCCATTCTCTTCTGAATACTCAGTCTAAAATAGACTTTAAAGTGTTATTTCTATCTAATATCAATATGAGCGAAAATCACATCACTGCATATGCTTCAGATATTAACTGCTAGAATTGCGGGTTTGCGATCCACTTATGCTCAATTTACCTGCAAGAAAGTAGCGAAGTCCTGAGCCCATCAGGAAATAATTGCTAATTCATCACCGGTGGGTCCTTAATGCTCGTGCCTCGATTATGACTTGTTGGTGCTGGTTCCTGGGCACATAAGTGTTGCTGTCTTTTCTGCAGGGCATAGGACTACACAATTTATTCACTCTTCCCTTTGAGGGCTGTGGGGAGAGTGAGCAAAACAGCAATTTCTGGAACTCAGAGGAGGAAAAAAATGGTTTTCTTGAAAATAGTTTTTTTTCATACAATCTATACTGATTGCAGTTTCTCTTCTCCCTATTCTTCCCAGTTCCTCCACACTTCTAATCCAGTCCAGATCCACCTGCTTTCTGTCTCTCATTATAAAACAAACAGGCTACTATGGGGTAATAATAAAATAAATTATAATAAGATAAAACAAAAACATTGGAATAGGACAAAACCAACAAACAGAAGGAAAAAGAGCCCAAGAGAAGGCACACGAAACAGATGTAGATGAAAATGTCCACACTTTCATACAGTCAGAAACCCCTTAAAAACACAAAGCCAGTGACCATAATGTATACACAAAGGACCTGTAGGGTAAGAATAGATAGATGATAGACAGACAGACAGACAGACAGACAGACAGACAGACAAAATTTGAAAAGAAAAGGCCCTAACAGCATTATGAAACAAGAAACCTCCAAAGCCGTCACTGAGTTTGTTTGCTCTTGGACATCTACTGCTGGGCACGCAGCCCACCCTTAAGAGTAGTTTGTTTCTCCAGTGAGACTCCCATTGAAGAAAACTAAACTTGTATTTGCAAGTAATTGTTAATTAGAGATAGCTTCTGGCTTAGGGACCCATGTCCACTTCTCCTTTTAGCTCTAGGAGCCCATTAGACACAGGCCATGCAGTCCTTAGTATATGGCCTCAGTCTCTGTGACTTCACACGTGTGCTGGTCCAGTCGTGTTTAGAAGCCTCTGTGCCCTCTGGCTCTTTCTTTCACTCCACCTCCTTTCTGCAGGGTTCCCTGAGCCCTGATGAGCAGGAGAGGATGCAGACACCCGGTTAGGAGTGAGTGTTCCAAGGTCTGAATATTGCCTGCCTATGGGTCTCTACGTGTGTGCATCTGCTGCAGGAGGAACCTCTCTGACAATGACTGGGAAAGGCAATGATCTATGAGTCCAGTAGAATGCCAGTAGGAGTTATGTATTGCTACATTCCTTTAGCAGAACGATTGCATTTGTTTTTACCCTATGTCCCTGACCTATCTAGTGTCACATTCTTGGTCACCTGAGCAGCATCGGGTATGGATTCCATTTTGTGGAGTGGGACTTAAGTCGAATCAGACAGTGGTTGCTTACTCCCTCAAGTTGTGTACCATTATTACACTAGCATATCTTGCAGGCAGAAGATCACTGTAGATAGATTTATTTTTCTACTTCCATACCATGTAGAATAACTTCTGGTAGCAAGAACACCAGCCTACAAGGGGAAAGGCTATAGCGAGGCATCAGGTACACACACACACACACACACACACACACACACACACACACACACACCATAAATAAAACTATACATATAATATATATGAACATATAGGATATATATATATAGCTTCAATTATATTAGATTTCCATACTACCGCTCAAATACCCCTTAATTTTAACTGTCTCTCCCCATAGTCTCTCACTAGTCCCCCTCTTCCTTCCTCTCTATGATTGATCCTTCCATTCCACCACACCCATCAACACCTATCTACTCAATTTTCCTTCCCTAGGGACAGTTCTATATCTCCCCAGACTTTTATTCCATATATAACCTCTATGGGTTTGCTTGTTTGTTTTCTGAGACAGGGGAGCACTTTCCCTTGCTCTCCTGAAACTTTATTTTTAAACCAGGCTGGCCTCAGACCCACAGAGATCCAGCTAACTCTGCATCTCAAGCCCTGGGATTAACCCAGCCTGGCAACCTCTGTGGTCTTATTTATAGTTGACTTAACAGCTCATGTCCACATTAGAAGGAATATATAACACATTTGCATTTCTGGGTCTGGATTACCTCATGATTTTTTTTCTAGTCCCATCCATTTACCTGAATTTCATGATTTCATTTTTTAGAGTCAGAGTGAACTTCCATTGTGTAAATGTTCATTTTCTTTAATCTTTTGTCTGTTGATAGCCATCTAGGTTGTATCAAATTTCTGGCTATTATACATAACATACCGGTGAACATACTTGACCAAATGGCTTCACGGAAAGATGAAGCATCCTTTGGTATATATAGCCAAGAGTGGAACACTGGATCTTTATTCCCAGCTTCCTGAGGAACTGCCACAGTGTTCCATAGCAGATACACAAGTGTGCAGTCCCGGCAGCAATGGACAAGAGCTCCCCTTACTGTACATCCTCACCTGCAAAAGCACTCCTTTGTTCTGTTGATCATGGCCATTCTCAGCTCGATCAAAGCTCAAAGTAGTTTCAATTTGCATTTTCCTAATGATTAAAGATGTTGAACAGGCCTTTAAGTATTTCTCTGCCATTTGAGTTTTTTCTTTTGAAAATTCTGTTTAGATCTAGACCACATTTTCAATAGAGTTTTTTTGTTGCCTCGATATCTAGTATATTTAGCAATATTTTGGATGTTAACCCTTGATCACATGCTTTACATCTATTCTATTTATCATTAATCTACTATTATTACTCTGTAACCTATTACTATTAATCTTTATATCTATTATGAGTTTAAGTCTATTCCCCACTTTCTCTTCTATCAGGCTCAGTGTATCTGGTTTTATGTTGAGGTCTTTGACCCATTTGCAGATGAGTTTTGTGCAGGACATAAGTATGGCTCTATTTGGATTCTTCTACATGAAGCCATCTGGTTAGACCAGCACCATTTGTTGAAAATGCTTTCTTTTTCCACTGTCTATTTCAAAGATCAGGTGTCTTTGGTGTATGGGTTTATGTCTGGATCTTCAGTTTGATTCCACCGATCAGTGTGTGTGTGTGTGTTTGTGCCAACACCATGGCGTTTTCATCTCTGATTTGGTTGATTTGGATAATCTCCGTCCATCCTTCGGTTAATTTCTATAGGGTTTTTTATCTTATTGATTTTCTCAAAATATTTTTTCATTGATCCTTTGTAGTTTTTTATTATTTGTTTCTATTTTATTGATGTGAGTTCAGGTTGTTTCTTGATATTTACTCTTTTTGAGTAGAATTTCTTTTGTTCTGGAGCTTTAAGTGTGTTTTTAAGTCACTAGTATGAGACCTCTTGAATTTTTGGATGTAGTCATTAATGCAATGAACTTGCCTCTTAGACCTTCAGTATTTCCCATGAGTTCGAGTATGTTCTTTTCATTTTCATTCAGTTCTAGAAAGTCTTTAATTTGTCTTGAGCCATTTTTCATTCACTAGTGAGTTCCTCTGTCTCCATGCACTTACAAGCTTTCTGGTGTTTCTGATATTGTTGGTATCCAGCTTTAATCTGTGGTGGTCAGATAGGACATAAGGTATTGTTTCGGTTCTCTTGCATCTGTTGAGACTTTCTTTGTGTCCAAGTATGTGGTTAATTCTGGGAAAAGTTCCATGCGTTTCTGAGAAAAAGGTATATTCTTTTGTGTTGATTGAAATGTTTTGTAAATACATGTTAGGTCTGTGTGGTTTATGACATTAGATATCTCCAGCATTTCTCTGGTTAGTTTTTGTGTAGGTGACCTGCCTATTGGTGAGAGCAGGGTATTAATGTCTCCCACTATCAGTGTACGAGGGTCATTATATGAGGTTGGCTTTAGTATTGTTTCTTTTATGAAATTGGGTGCCCTGTGTTTGGTGCATAAGTACTAAAAATTTCAATATCCTCCTCTTAGTGTTTTTTTTCTCCTTTTATAAATATGTAGTGTCCTTCCCTAGCTCTCTGATTAGTTTTGGTTTGAAGCCTATTTTGTTAGATATTAAAATGGCTATTCTGGCTTGCTTCTTGGGTCCATTCACTTAAAATATCATTGTCCATCCTTCCCCTGCCCCCCAAGATGATGTCTATCCTTAATGTTAAGATGTGTTTCTTAGATGCAGCAGAAAGATGAATAGTTTTCATATTCATTCGGTTAATAAGTGTCTGTTGTAGGGGCAGTTGAAACCATTGACATTGAGAGTTATCAATGACCAGTATTTGTTGATTCCAGTTATTTTGTTGTGGTGGTGATGATGGTGGTAGTGCTAGTGCTAGTGGTGGTGGTGGTGGTGGTGGTGGTGGTGGTGGTGGTGGTGCTGGTGCTGGTGGTAGTGGTGTGTTTTCCCCTTTTTTGATTTTCTGGTCTACAGTTATTTACTCTGTACTTTCTTGGATATAATTGACCTCTTGAGTTTGAAGATTTGCTTCTAGTGCCTATTATAGGACTGGATTTGTAGATAGATAAAACCTAAATTTGATTTTATTGTGAAATTTTTTTCTCCATTTATTGTGGCTGAAAGTCTGAGTCTAGGTGGGGATCTGCAGACTCTTAGAATTCATAGAACATCTGTCCAGGTTCTTCTGGCTTTTACAGTCTCCACTGTAAAACAGATATTACTCTATTAGGCGTGTCTCTATATGCTACTTGGTCTTTTCCCCCTTATATCTTACAATATTCTTTCTTTGTTTGTATGTTTATTGTTTTGATTATTATGTACTGAGGGCAGTTTCTTTTCTGGTTCTGTTTATTTGATGTTCTGAAGTAAACTTCTTGTACTTTGATAGACATCTCCTTCTTTAGATTAGGAAGTTTTCCTTCTGTGATTCTATTGAAAATATTATCTGTGCCTTTGA